>NC_028643.1:47119216-47360526 GCF_001406875.1 Solanum pennellii | reverse complement strand
TATATATATATATATATATAAAGTATCCATAGACCCTTCGTATATGAAGGTTACATAGTCTTCTAATTTTATAGTACATAATTATATTTAGAACATAACATAGTCATAATAGTCTTCTCATCTAATATTAATCAAATAAGAGTGTAAGAACTTTGGCATCACCCATACATCAAAGTAAGAATGCCTCACATAGGCTATACAATGTTTCCTACTAAATTGAAAACAAACAAACATAGAAGTCTTAAACTCAAAATAACTCCATTACTAGATAGTGACATTGGCCTTTAAAAATGAGGACCTGCACTACTTGGATAATCAAGAGATCCACGCCTTCTTCAAGTCGTATTCAAAAGCACTTCAATGACATAAACCTAAAATTTTGGGGAAAATGATGAAGTAGGGTTAGTACACCACTTGTACTAAGTATGAGACGATATGCACATAGTCTTTAAAATCATGTTAAGATCAGGGACATTTCATAAAAATATACAATTTACTTGTCAAACACTTATGCATGTTCAACAAGACCACACCTACAAATAGGACATGTTCATTAGGTCATAGGCATGTACATCACAAGAAAAACATAAAGTCTAGTCAAGACAACATGCATAGAATATAGTTGAATACATAGCCAAGAATCTCTATCATCAAGTCATAATAGTAACAAGCATGATTAAGAGTACATTTCAACATGACTAAAGCAAGAATATTACCCATGAACCCATATCAAGTAAACAAGTGTAACGACCAAGCAAAGTCACATAACCTTACTCAATGAAGTAACTCAACTAGCATCCTACTTCACATATCATAATATTTTAGAGTACAAAACATCATACTTTAACAATATAGACCATCACATATTCTTAAGGGACACCAATCAACATATAGTATCAACAATGTGCAAGTTAATCATGTACATGTAATATAGCATTATTAGCATTTTCATACATAACCACATCCTCCTAAGAAACTCTTCAAGGCTAACTAGTGCAATGTTTAGGCATAGTCTCACACCCCTAACTAGACAAAGCTAAACCGCTTAGGTCATCTCAATTAGATTTCAATCCCTTAGTTCATTTTACCTTTTGCGAACATCTTTCCCTAACAGACATAGACCACATGAGCTAATGTGGAATCCAGTGTCATGGAACCCTATAGTTAAAGAAGGCAGTCTACTTGCCAAGGTAGTAAAAAAATATGAACATAGCAACTAGGTGGATCCAGTAGCTCATATTCCTATTGGGGTAACATATTTCATGAACTAGAAGATATAGTTGGGAACCTCTTTATGCTATATGCATTATAGTCTCCAATCTCAATAGTACATTAGTGATCCTACCTTCACTATGTGGGAAAGGACACTCATCACTCTAGTTCACTCGGGTCTAAGCTAGAGTCCCTTTTTGAAATCTCTTTCATCTCTTTATTAATCATCATACCTTGTTGGAGATCATAGGGTATAACCCTTGTATAAACACCATCGTCATCATAGCTCAATAAAAATTGCATGAGTCTTGTCCTTTCAATACGATTCATATAGGTGAGTTTAGCACATTAATATTCTCATATCATGATAAGGAAAATTGATAAATCATTCACCATCCTTATAACATTCAGATCATAAGCCAACATATCACAATCATAATTAAGACATTTCAATTCAACATCATACAATCCTATCAATCCCAATAGAAGGCATACTACAATACAACATCATTACTTAATCCCAATTTGAAGTAAATAATAGGGATCACAAGACTTACAAAGTCTCCTTCATCATTAGTCCTCAAGGTCTTACCATCAACCCTTAATTCAACCCAATTAGGGTATATCATCATCATAATTCAATGACCAACATGATTACAAGTCTAAAAGAATCACTATATCACAATTCAATAATAGATCATAGATTAAGACAAGATACTTAGGTCAATTCACAACTTAATCATAACCTAGACCAACTTCTAAAGCACTAGCATAATAGGACTACAATTAACACTAATACATTCATTATTAGTATAAAAATATCATATAGTAGTAATTCAACCAATAACAAATTCAAATTAATCAGCAAAATATAATTCATATCATGATTATAACCTAGGGTTAAGGGGTAAAGACCATCTTCTACAAATTACACCAAACCACTAATATAAGTCATATTCGTCGATGTGTTCAGAGACCTTCCAAAAAAGATCCTTCAAGGATTTGGATAAGTGTTTGTCGACAGATGAAAGTGATGCCCAATCGACCCACACACATTTTGTCTACTGTCTTTCGTGGGTCCACACTGCCCAGGCAGTGTTTGACTATTACATGCAAGGCTCCTCCTCAAAGACCCTTGGTTGATACTTGGGGAGTCATACCAAGACGTTTCTACAATGAATCAACTTAAACACATTTGAGACTTTCTTCCACCAAATTTCATCAATTTCTGACTCCTAAAAGCTAGTAAAATAGGATAATGCATGCCAGTATCTCCTTGAACTAGTTTTTGGACGTCATAGACGCTTTGGTTTCTAGAATGACTTATAATTATTAAAATGCAACTTAAAACAGTATCTAAACCATATGACACTTATGTTAGTCTCTAGAACACGTATTGGATTTTCGAAGTGTTACAATATAAACTCTATAAAAGATATGGTTCTTCGATGTGTTCCATCAATTCGGTTGTATCACTCGAAAAATTTATCAATCACTCTTTTTGCTCTTTAAGTGAACAAGTATTCTAGATCATTTAAGCACTAGTCTTCATAGAGTTATTGTTCACTAAGAAGTCCTTATTGACTTGAACTTTCTTGAATAAGAGTTTTACTTCATGTAAGACTCCTTTTTCGAATTCAAACTCCTAGCTTCATTGGACTTCTTTTTCAAATTAAATTCATTGATTCTTTTGTATTGTAGTCGAACTCCAACACTTCAATTTAATACTAACTTGAAGAATTCTACTTTATGTGAGACTCTTTCTTCAATTAAAACTACTTGCCTCATTAGACTCCTTCTTCAAACAAATTCATTGATTCTTTCTGTTCAATCAATCTAATATTTATTTCCTTGAGTTTCTCACGAAATTAACATTAACCATTCCTTTATTTTTTAACTCTTGTCTTCATTCATTTTAGAAGCTTTCTCGTATTCAAGTGCTCATGATAGTGAACCTTTGGCCCACGTTGACTGACATATTTCTTCTTTCTCGGTCAATCATAAAAACTGCGTAAATCCTAACAAGTAGTTTCAGTGGTGAGTCATCATACTTTGAGAAAAATAGACATGTTTGACTTTTCAGTCTTTATTTAAGTTTTTAGCCTTTTTAGTGTTAGCTTCGGGCATGTCCTCACAATTCAATTAAATTAGAGGCCTTTCAGACATAGTAATTGATTCAACTTCAGTTGTTAAGTTTTTTTCTATTCATCACAAAAATCTTATTAAATATTGTAAGAGGTAAAAACTTGTGCAAGCATGGGTACAATCTTGTAGAAGTATACGATATGCTCATCGAGATAATCATAAATGTTTTAGATGGTAGTATAACATTGCTCTACTATATAGAAGAAAGAATCATTCTCTTCTTGGCAGATTTACATGGACAAACACTTTAGCATGTGTTTATGTTTTATAGTTCGTACGTAAAATATTTAAATCTTAGAAAAAAAATGAAAGTTTGTATTTACAGACAAAAAAAATTATTTGCTAATGTTGTAGCAAAGTGCTATATATAGTATCGAGTGTCAAGGATTATCCTATCCTAACTAATTCAAAATCAGAAGTATAGCTTAGCATCATTGTTACAAAATCTTTATAGTTCTGCAATATTATATATGGGAAGTCGAGCTTATTAGTAGGGATTTTATTTTTTAATCACCATAGTTAGTTAGTATTCTTCATATATTAATATCATGTAAAGTTTGAGCAATATACTATTGAAGAATCATTCTCTTCTAAAACTCTTTAATGTATCAGTGATCCAAATTTCTTCAATTAATCTACATTTTTTTCTCCCATGGCATCCTCTAGCAAAAATAATATTACTCACTTTTCTGGAAAACCCTTGATTTCCATTTAAAATATTCATATTCCTTTAAATGTTAATTCTCAAAACTACCCTAGTTGGAGAACCGAAATTATTTATTTAATTCGTAGTCACAATCTTATGGGTTGTGTCATTGGTGCAATTACGTCACCACAGAGTGCCACTGAAAAAGATGGTCAACAAGCTTCTAGTCCGGAATTTTAATTTTGAGAATGCCAAGATAAGTTATTTTTGGCAGCCATTTTTCGTTTATATCTTTTTTGGTAATGAATACCTTCACAGATTCCAAAACATCATCGAAGGCATGGACAAAATTACAAATAGCGTTTTCAAGCAAATCAGCTACACAATTTTTATCTTTGCGCCATAAGATGCATAGAGGAAAAAGACATCCAGTTGTTGAATATCATCAATTTATCAAAACCATTGTTGAGGAACTCTCTTTGTGTTGAAATCACGTGACTTGTAGATCTTGTGGTTGACGTTCTTCATTGTGTTGGCCCTGAATTTCGAGATACTGCTGCAACTATTCATCGTAGAGTACCATCATATTATTTGATGAACTCCAAGAGAACTTATTGGCTCACGAATTGTATTTGAAACAAGAAAAATGAACTTCTTCATTCTTGTGATGAAAGTTAAGTCAATCTTGTTTGTGATGAGTCTAGTTGGTTTGGGGATTCTGGTTCAACTTCTAATGTCATGTCCATGAAGGAAATATTTTCTTCTTATATTCTAGATAATTTTGGGATGTTGAAGATGGGCAATAATCGTGAGGCTTTTGTTCTTGGTATTGGGACTATTAATTTGGAAAGTAAAATGGTTAAACGCAAGTTCTCAATAATGTAAAGTATGCTCCGGATATTCGCTTGAATTTGATTTTTGATGCAAAACCTTGATGATGAGTGTACTTTTTATACCCTTGGTGCTGGACAGTGGAAGATTACAAGAGGTTCGATGGTTGTAATCCGTGATCACAATTTGTCTAAGTTTTATCTTTTTGAGGGTTCCATTCTCATAGTCTTAATAAATATTATGGAGAATGATACATCATAAAAATATGGTGACGTCATGATTGTTATGGCATTGAAGACTGAGTCATATAAGCGAGCAGGGGATGGAAAGTTTGTCTAATAAAGATTTATTTTTTAGAGTGAAACAAGCAAAATTCAACAAAGTGTTCATTGCTAAGCCGATATACAGAAACAATTTTCTTTTTAGAGTCATCCGCCTTCATGAAAGCTTCATTTAATGAAGTTGGTACATCATAATTTGTTTGGTCCTTTTAAGGTAAAGTATTATTGTAGTGCACTTTACTTTGTATCTTTTAATTGATTATTATTCGTGCAAACTCTAGGTATTATCTTTGATGTCCAAGGATCAGGTACATGATTTGTTCAAGAATTTTAAGACCTTGGTTGAGGGACATACATGGATGATACTGAAATGCATTTGTTTGGATAATGGCTATGTGTATATTGGTCTTTTTGATAGATATATCGCACAACAGGGTAATCAGCATCAAAAAACTGCTCCGAACAGTCCTCAGCCAAATAGTCTAGCGGAGAGGATGAACAAAACACTAGTTGAGAGGATTATATGTATTCTTTCAGATGCTAAGCTGTCAGATTCTTTTTGGGAAGAAGCACTTAATATTGTTGTCTATGTTTATATAAATTTATATCCTATTGTTACTTTGAATTGTGTTGTTCTTGACAGATTTTGTTCTTGTGAGAATGTTTCTTATGATCATATAATCGTTTTGGGGTTAAAACCTTTATGCATAAGTATGAGAGATCAAAGTTGGATGTTAAAACTAGGCAATGTATCATTGCTTCATATGGTCAAGTTTAGTTCGACCATCATTTCCTTGATCCAATCGAGAAGAAACTTGTTATAAGTCATAATGTTGTGTTCTTTGAAGACCAAACAATTCAAGATTTTAAGAAAGTTTATTCTCAAAACAGTGAGAAGCCTAGTTTACATTTATTCTCATACAAGATAATGAAAATCAAGTTTATATTGAAGATGGTGATCATATTTAGTATGACTAGTATGACATTGATGCTAAAGTGCAAGACGATGTAGTTGGTCAGGAACCAACCATTACTGGTTAGCTAGAGAGTTCTCTCCAAAGATCTACAAGAGATAAAATACCTCCATCTCGTCATTCTCGTAATGAGTATGTACTCTTAACTGACGGAGGAGAACATGGGATTCTTGATGAGGTCATGGAACGTGAAGGAAAAGAAATATGGTTTGATGCTATGGAGGATGAAATGAAGTCTCTACATGAGAATTATACCATTAATTTGGTTATCTTACCTCAATATCGAAAAGCTTTTCAAAATTGGTGCATTTCCTAGGTTAAAGATGAAGACTGTAACTTAGTTTCACAGTACAATGCTAGAATAGTTGTGAAGGTCTTTAACAAGAAAACTGAAATTTATTTTGATGATATGTCTTCTCACGTTTTGAAGATGTCACTCATTCGTGTGGTTCTAAGCTTGGATGTAAGTATGGACTTGGAGGTTGAACACATGGATGTTAAAATTGTTTTTCTCCGTGGTAACTTTGATGAAGAAATTTATATGGAGGATCATGAATGCTTTGAAGTCAAGGGAAAAGGTAATTTTGTTTTCAAGTTGTAAAAGAGTTTGTAAGGTATAAACCAAGCTCCAAAAAAATGGTACAACAACTTTTGTTCTTTTATGAATGGGCAGTGCTTAAAAAATTCTTCTTCGGGCCATTATGTTTTGTTCCAAAAATTTTTGGATGTTTATTATCGTTTTTCTTTATGTTTATGACATATTCTTTCTTTTTCATCATACTTGCAGGATTAAAAGGTTGAAGCAAGAGTTGATTAAATCTTTTTCTTAGGAAGACTTGGGACTAGCAAGTAAGATTCTTCACAAACTAATTGTTCGTGAAAGGGATGCAAAGAAAATATTATTGTCACAAGAGAAATACATTCAGAAAGTACTTCGTACATTTAACATGGACAAAGATAAGGATGTTAGTACACCATTAGCTATGCACTTAAAATTGAGTACTAAACATTGTTCTTCAAGTGATGGTGAGAAGGAAGATATTTAGAAAGTCTCGTATTCTTCAGCAGTTGGTAGTTTGATTTATGAAATGGCATGTACAAGACCAGATATTGCTGATGATGTTGGTATTATTAGCAATTTTCTTTATATTCTGAGAAAAGAGAACCGGAATGTGATAAAGTTTATTATGACATATCTTTATGGCACTTACCATCTGAGTTTGTGTTTTGGGATAAGGAAACCTATGCTCTGTAGTTACATTGATTCAGACATGGCAGGTGATTTTGATACTTGGAAGTCCACTTCAGAATAATTGATTACTTTTGGAGGGCGAGTTGTGTCATGGTTATCTAGGTTGCAAAAATGTGTTAACTTATCTACTTCAAAGGTTGATCTTATTGCAGTAGTTGAAGCTTGCAAAGAGTTGATATGGGTGAAGAGATTTTAAGGGAACTTTGTTAGGATCTTGAAAGTTATGTGCTTTAATAAGATAGTCAAAGTGTTATTCATCTTGGCAGGCAAGAATTCTAAATTTCATGATCAGTCTAACACATTGATGTAAGGTATCATTTGATTCGATATGTGTTGGATTCTATGTTGCATGAACTTGAGAAAATTCATAACAATGATAATGGTTCTGACATGATGACTAAAGCTTTTCCAACAGGGGAGTTTGACTAAATCCCTTTTTTTTTTTGGATAAATTTAGTTCAAATTTGACTAGCCCACTTTGCCCATAAGCCTTATAATATGGTGCATTTGTAAGACTTTCTTTTAGGTCTTATTAGAGAAGAATCACAAGCGATTGATAGAAGCAATATATAGAAAGAAGTGAGAAAATGCATATTTTCGGACAAGTCCTAGTTGTCAATTTCCAATCGTGATTCCCACTTCGTTTCTCGTCCGTTTGAGCTTATTTTTTGACAGCTTGTTATTTTCACTTATTCTTTTAATTTGAATTGAGATAGGTAATTTGGAGTACTGTAGCTCCAGATATGTTCTTTTGAACAAAACTTGCGGGTTAGTGTTTTTACTTCTTTTATTTCTCTCGATTTTGGTGCTATATTATAGTTTCGTTGCTCGGTGTTTGGATCTTTTTCAGTGGCCATATTGGAGAAAAATTTTGTGATTCTTGTTGATTATAGTGGAGCTTTGGTCTTGTTATTTTACTCTTCTCACCGAAGAGATTTTCCACGTTAAACTTCGGTCTCTCGTGTGTTTATTTGTTTGCTTGCTTGGTTGATTTTTTTGTTGTCCAAACTATTTAATACAGAGGCGTAAAAAAAGTAGAAGGAGAGACAACACATAAAAACACCATAGTTGGGAAAGAGTAAATCCTTTTAAAATGTGATTTAAATTGATAATAAATTTTCTGATGTTTCTTAAATAGTAGAACTCACTAGGGATAATTTTATAATCCCTGAAAAAACAAAAGAAATCAAATTTGTTATAAAAAAAATATAATGTGGATGTCCACTACTCCAAAAAGTTAGTACATAACCTTCTCAATTATGATGATAATCATAACCTGCATAAACTCCAACATTATAATCATTACTCTTGTAACATTTTCCTTCCATAACCTCTCTCATTATATTCATGTTAATCACTTGTTTATGGCTAACCTTTTGTATGCCTCTATGCTACACTATAAATAGGGGCATAAGAGTTCATATTGTTAACAATTCAAGATTTGATGAATAAGAAATGCTCTCATCTTTTGTCTCCCTATTTATATTGTTTTATCTTTTATATTTCTTGTCATATTTTACTTTAGTTTTATAACACGTTGTCAAAAAGAATTAATCATCCTCCATCAAGAATAAATTGTAGGTATTTTTTTTTATTTTTATGAATTATCCTATTAATTCTTCGTGCAAGGTATACTTCCTGATTTTTTGGTTGCATAGTATACTTAATGTAATATATATGTACTAACAAAATTTATTTTGTATTAATTCTAAAATGGTAAGTAAATTACAATTTCGTCACAACAATGTTGAGATAAACTCTTAAAATGTTTGAATTTATTTTAACTTGGGACTTCTATATGATTCTACCATGTTGTTCTAATTAATTGTATTTTTCATTTATCTTGTATATTAAGTAAGTTCAGATTATATTTATATTTTTTGATCATTATTTTTTTGTCAACGCATATGATTTATTAAGGCATTAATTGAGGGTAAGACGTTGAATTAAATTTTCACCGCACCAAATGGGTAACACATCGAGTTAAAGCTTGGTGCACCATGATAATAAGAAGTTGGGTTCAAGTACCACTAAATTACGAACAAAGGTGTCTTTATATGTTCAAGACAATGGGTTTAAGTCCTAATACACTATAGTTATAATATGATGATGACTAATATAAAATTTTATTCTTTTGACTGAAAGTCATGAAATTTACCCAATTAATTTGCTCCATTCTCTTATGTGAATGTGGTAGCAGTTTATCAATTTGTCTGAAAAATGAAAAGTGGTTGAATGTATGAAAATGAGTATTGTGATATGTTAATGGTCATCATTGTGGTAATTAAAATGAAGAACGTTATGAGTTTTTTAGGTTTTAATTCAAATGTGAAGGTAATTTTGTCCATTTAAATTGTATGAAAGGTTATTGGACACATTGTTTCTGAAAATTGTCCTTCAAATGTTAAGATAATTGTTAAAAGTATTTTTTATCCATCAAAGTGGGATGAGATGTTGGGATATTATTGTTGGTGGAACCCAATTTATAAAGTTATGTAAATCCTCCTTAAAAAAAATGAATACAAAGTGGTAGTATATTTTGTACATTTGACCTCTTAGAGTATGTTGAGGTGAGTCACATAATGCTGAAATATGACAATGAGTGTCCAATAAAAATTTCTGGAACATGAACAATGGTGATGGTCCATTTCTCAAAGAAAATGTGACTTGTGTTCGTATGGATAAGAACATGTTTATGTATTGTTGGGTGAATGACTTATCTCACCTCTATAGAAGGTTTGAGAGATTGAAAGAAAATCTTTAGACATAAGTGGTCACTTTGGTCATATATATACTTTGAGTACTACATAAATATTGTGTTATATTTTATAATAAAATATTAGAGAACAAAAAACACAAACAAATCTTTTCAGTAAAGGTTGTGGTCATGATCAAAATAAATGTCATTGTGTGGCACCACAAATTTGTCGTTGGTTATCAAAAATAAGTTTTGAATGTAATAATTTAACCATAAAAATAATAATAAGTCTCCTTAGGAGATGTCTACCATAAGGATGGAGTTGTGAATATAGTGGTAGTACACAAAATTAATTGATAGTTTCGAAAGGGCTAATACTATCTGGAGGAATGATATTTTTCATAATATTACGGTTGTAGTATTTCTCAAAAGAAACTTTTTCAGTTTCTGAAGAATTGAATACAAATATTATATTGAGACTATAATTATGAGAAGACTTAATATCTTCTAATAACTACAATCAAAGCGGGTAATAAATATTTACGTATATGATTATCCATTTTGTCTGTTGTTTATTGTATACCAAAATATAGGCATGGCCCACGCAAAAATAAACTAGAAGTTTACTTCAATAAATATCAGTTGGCAAAATCGATTAACCATTCAAATTCAATTGTGATGCAAAAGAAATTGAAAATCACGTGCCTATATGTTGAAGAATTACAAGATTTTTCAAGAATTATCTTTTGTAGCTTGCTCTCGTGATAAAATGATCATTGTACAAGCTGAGGTTGAGATTGTATCCCCTAAAATTATTTGGAACGTATAAAAAAATGAATATGAGCCCGTTCACCTGCCATGTTGACCGTTTACTATTATGATTAAATAGATGGATCTATAGTATGATCACATGTGCATTTGTATGAACTTATAAATTGGTTATTGTAAGATTGTTTGCTCGAATTATTAAATTAAGAGCAAAGTTCCAAACTATAAAGTCATATCGATAATGCTGGTTTGTTTACCAGAAAATGTATGCCTCCAATTATAGCTAGACCATTGATTATGAAAACAAATTTCTAAAATAAAATTTTGTTTGAGACGAGTTAATTTAACATGTATGTATCAAGCAAACAAGATTCTCCTAACACAATTAGTTCAGGTTCAGGAACTAAATAATTTCAATCTAAAAATTTTGATGTGTGCACATATGATTCTATTTCTCCACCACGTACAAAGATGGATCCCCAATTGAGATAGAGGGTGAATGTTAGATATTCTAACATTAAGGGGAGATATGTGTAGTAGCTGAAAATTATGTGTGGCATGAATTATCTAGATCCTCGTTAAAAAAAAATGTGAACTTGAAGTTCAAGAGTTAATTCACTTGCAAAATGTTGCAAGTAATTTGCCTGATGTATTTGCTAAGCCAATTTTTTTAATTAAGTTGCAAATAGTCCAATAAATAGTCGTTGAAGGACAAAGTCTATGGTACACGGAAGCATGATAGACCAATTGATTCCAAATGTAAAACTCCTTAATGAAGGAGAGGAGTGAATTATCAAAATGAACATTGATAATGAGGTACGTGCTTTGAAAGAGCACTATGACATAACACTTCATAAAACCTTGGCGAAGATTCAGGTACCTAAAAATGACGAAAAATGAAGAGATCTCGATAAGTTATGTCGTATTGGAATCAATATAAAAATGATCATCAACGATATATTTGATAAAGTAGCACTCAATGCTATAAATAGTTATGAGGTTTTAAATTTGAATATGTCATATAGCATGGACAAATTAATGATTAGCCAAAAAAATGCAGTATTCAAGTATATTTGCTTCACTTAGAAAAGTGATGTTTTTGAACTTATAATTTATAGATCAAAATAAATGTTTAAGGGTTACAAATGAATCATTATGCGAAAGTATAACCCTAAGATATGAAGTATGGTTTGTGCCTTGAGTCATAAAGAGTTTTCGCAAAAATCCTGACATTATTAAACGGAGATATATTCTTTAGTGGTGAATGCAAAAGGACTTGTTTCAGTCGGACAATAGATGAAATACTTGAATATGCATAATGATTGATTATTATTTATAACTAGACGATGAAGGTTATATGTAAATCCTTGAAGGATTTAAAAGGTCAAAACACTTTCATTGAGTATGCAGCGTTTTGAGACTACTTAACACAAAAAAACAATCTTTTCCACCTCATGAAAATGATTTAAAATATCATGTATTGGTGGAATTGGTGCACCTACAGATTGTTGTTTATGCAAATTCTAGAAGATGTGTGATTTTCTTTGAGGAGAAAAGACGAGATTCAATAAAATAGATCAATCTCTCATGAGTCAAATTTACTTTTATTAAGTAGATGCAGAATATTTATTTGATCTACACAAAGCTCGATCGCAAATGAGCTATTTGCTTACATATGGAGGTATAACAATATTTTATCATTCAACAAACATTGGTAACCACCTCTTTAAATTGTGCAGAAATAATACTGATATATGATGTATGTTAGGATGTGTTTAGTTGGAATTATGATCTATCATATTCAGAAAATATGTGATTTTTCGTCCACCATATACGACAATAATATAGCTCAATTTGAGGGTGGATATAATCAAATAAGATCGAAAAAAGTATAGTTCACCAAAAGTCTTTCACATATGACCTTTAGCAAAATGGTAAGAAAGACGTTCCAAGGTTCCTTAAAATTATAATCTTGTAAGCTTATTCACGAAAGATTGCCAACATCAATATTTGGGAAGTTGTGATACAAGATTGGAATGCATTGTTTTCGATATATCAAGTGATGTTTTAATCAGGCGGAGGAAGATACGTGTTGTACTCTTTTAATTAACCATGATTTTGTACCAATTGGGTTTACCTGGTATGTTTTTAATGAGGCAACATTCAAAGCGTATTAAACGATATGTGTACTATTTTTCCTTCACTTGAATTTTTTCCCACATAACCTTCTCAATTATGAAGATAACCATAACCTCCATAACCTACCACTTTATAACCATTACTCTTGTAACATTTCCCGTCCATAACATCCCTCATTATATTCATGTTAATGACTAACCTTTTGTATTTCTCTATGCTATACTATAAATAGAGGCGTAAGAGTTCATATGCTAGACAATTAAAGTTTTGATGAATAAGACATGCTTTCTTCTTTTGTCTTCCTTAATCTATTACTTTATTTTTTATATTTCTTGTCTTATTTTACTTTAGTTTTATAATAAAATTCAATTTATGTGTACATTTATTGATCATGCATTGCTAGATTGAAGCAAAAATAGAAACATATAAACATCCCAACATGCTAAATTGTACAGAACAAAAACTATCATTATTAAATATTGTCGAAGATGCAAGATAAAACAAAAAAAGAGAACAAAAAAATTATATCAACAGACCCAAGAACCAAGGAATTATTACTTAAGAGAGCACACAAACGATAAACGCAACGGATGGAAAAGATACATACCAAGAAGGATAGGCAGCACAAGCGACAAGACTCACGAAACATGGATGACTAAACTACATATCGTAAGATAATAATTTGAAGGAAAATTATTTTACCACACAGAAGGATGAGAGCCCTGCAAAAACATCTTAGGACACGTCTAGTTTTTCAGAAGTGGACAAAACAAAAGCAAACAAAAAGACTAAAATACACTTCTAGTGAAACAAGCATGTTGATGAAGAGGCCTTGCTTGTAGCCTCTTCTATATATTAGTACCATTATATGTGTCCATGTGTTACTCAGTTAGTTGATAAATATAATTTAGAATATTAATCTATCAACAATTTTAAGAATAAACTTATTATTAAGTAATATTATTTATTTAAATAATACACATTAAATATGTATAGATAATAACTTTAATAATATAATAAAATCACTAGTAAAATTAAAGATTCAAATCAAGCGAATTAAACAGCAATCATCCTGCAAAAACAAATTTAATGTCATCAAAAATTATAAACCAAAAATGAAAAAGTATAAAAAAAAACTAAAGGTTTATAATAATTATTGATTAAGAGATTGTAATGCTTAAATATTACTATATCTATATAATGCATACACAAATCTCACTAATGGTGTTACTTCTAAATATGAAATTAATTGTATTGATTTTTTTCTCAACAACTATAAAATTAGATCCAAAGAAGAAGGAAAATATTGTTTCGTCAAAAAACATTATGCATAGTAATAGAAAATAAAATATTTTACTTTTTCTTATTGTTTTTTTTTAATAAAAGGTTACACAAAAAAATTTGTCGAAGTGTTTGATGGATATGTGATTTATGCATGGTTAAGTCAAAACTGAGGAATCGAGATATTGTTATTTTGATTATTTAATACATTGAAACCTAATCAATCGAAAAAAATCTTACATATGATGAAACTCTCTCTTTGATGGTTTCTTATTGTCCTTGAATGTATGTTGTTAAGATGAATCATTCTCCTTTGTTATATACTGATATATCTTACTTTTTCTTTGTTGAAGTGGAAAAGTATTTATTTAATTGTAATGAATCGCAAAATCGCTTTGAAAACTAGGATTAATTTGACTTTTTTGTAAAATTTGAATGGGAACATTTGGATTCGTCAATAACTATCAGTATGTACTATGTAGTTAATAAATTTTTTTATTAAATAACCTATATAGTTTAATAGTTAATGGTCCCAGTGTTTGACTCATTTGATTTTTTTAAAAAAACACTTGGCTCACATAACTAATATAAGTTAGAGGGGATTATTATTTTTTTTATCATAATTTGAGTAATCAATAGAAACGAGGAGTTAATACTTCAGATGGTCACTCAACTATGCAGTATTCTCTCAGAAAGTCATTCAACTTTTAATTTTCACTCAAAAGTCACTCAACTATTGTTTTCTTTCACAGAAAGTCACTCAACTTTGAATTTTAACTCAAAAGTCACTCAACTATCCACTCTTTCCTCAAAAAGTCACTAAACTTTCCACTCTTTCCTCAAAAAGTCACTCAATCTACTAAATTATTTTTTAATAAAAAATTGTTGATATTAATTATTTATATAACAAACCAAAAATTTTAAAAAATAAATTAAATCATTTAGTGATCCACCCACCGAACCCGACCCATTAAAAAATATGATATGACCCATTTTATTTTGTCTTTAATCCTAAAATAGTCCCTCTCGTTAAACCTTGAATTGGGATTAAAGACAAAATAAAATGGGTCATATCATATTTTTTAATGGGTTGAGTTAGGTGGGTGGATCACTAAATGGTTTAAATGATATTTTTATTTTTTAAAAATTCTTGTTTGTTATATAAATAATTAATATCAATAAATTTTAATTAAAAAACAATTTAATAGATTGAGTGACTTTTTGAGGAAAGAGTGGATAATTGAGTGACTTTTGAATTAAAATTCAAAGTTGAGTGACTTTCTGAGAAAGAAGTGCATAGTTGAGTGAATTTTGAGTGAAAATTGAAAGTTGAGTGACTTTATGAGAGAAGAGTGCATAGTTGAGTGACCATCTGAGGTATTAACTCTAGAAACGAGGGAACTTTCCTGTTGGGAAATCGAAGCTTCCAGAATTTGCTTTAGGTGAAAAACTATTGCAAAATTTCGAATGTATATTTGCATATCTTGATTTTTGGAATACTGGGAATTACTTATTGTTTTATTGATTGGTGAAAAATAGTTGAAATTTGGTGGGTTAGGAATCATTGGTATAGGGGTGAAAATTTTATAATTTTTGGTTTGAAATATAAAGGAAAGTAATCAAATTATTTTTGGATTGAAAACTGCAACACGTAATGGTTTTTATAAGAGGGTTAAATATGCTAGTGTGCTGGAATAAAGTAGCATGGGATAATGTTGCTTCTTTTAATCTGGTTGGAATCTGTTGTTATTGCTAATATTAGAAGTACAATTGTTGTAACTAATCAATTTGAGAAAAAATATTTGGGGTCGTGTTGATTTCATTAATGGAAAGGGGAAACTTTTTTTTGGTTTATGAGGTTGCAACTGGTTTGTAACCAGTACTTCATAAATTCAATTTATATTAATTGTTTATTGTATTATGGATCTACTTTTTATGTATATTGAGTTGCACATTTAATAATTAGGTCTATTTTATAGGATTATTATTGAATTTGAGATAATTGGAGATATTCAGACGTAACACTAAGCTTGAAATTTAGCAAACATGATCCTTGACATATAAGTTATATGAAGAGTAGGAGCTTGATTGAAGATATGAGTGAGTTTTGGGGTTTAGATTAGACATAAAATTATTTGAGTATCTACGAACTCTCTTACGTACAAATATTACATAGTTGGTAGATTGAGAATATTCCGAAGCTTTGTGAAAAGGAAAGAAAAAATCTGGAGGATTCGTGACAAAGGTTTGACATTTAAGGTATGTTAAAACTTTCAAACTTCATTGAAGGACGTTTTTTAATAAAATAGTAAAAATGAAATACACCATTGATAAGGGTGAAAGATGGAGGTCTTGTACTAATGATATGACAGATATTGGTAGGAGTACCGGTGTTATAAAGGGAAAGTTTATGTAATCCAATAATTCCAAAGCATATAGGCATTAGGGGATGCATTATTCCAATGAATTCTTTTTGTGATTGTATTTCTTATTAAAACCCGTATATTTGTAATAGTTGAGGTTAGTAGTGTAATGCTAATGGTTGATTTGTTGAGATGCGTCATCATCCCTTTCATTAAAACAAATTTAACACATGTATTAATATGTGATGGAGTATAAGTTGGGCAGGAGGAGATCGTCCGTTTTGGGATGGTGAGATGTTAATATTATAATTCGAGCATAGAAAGACCGTCCATGCGGTAATTTTTTTAATTTTATGATACCATATTGAGATCGTCCACACAGACACGTAGATATCGTCTATGTACATATATGGACCTTATGACTCCCCCATGGGTCATAAAATCTCGATCTATTTCAGAGGAGTATCATGTATATACGATTGAGAGAGTATTTAGCATATAAGGCATATCATTTGATGGTGTTACATTACATCGCATCTCATTATGTCATTTAGTCTTTTGGATTAGGTGCTTTCATAGTGGTTCTACATTATGTGAAGTTTGATTATCCTTTTTGATGAAACTAATTGACTGGTAAGTATAGTGTAAACTTGCATTAGTAAAGGTTTGATTTTCTTATATATAATTCGGTCTTTACTTCTTCATTGTCAGTCTATCAGATATACTTGGTACATATGGTTTGGTATTCATACTACACTTCTTGCATTTTTTTGTGGTTCTGATACAATTCCTAATACGAGCAGTGCTCGTGGAGATTTTTTATTCTGAAATTGAAGTATCTTGGAGATGCGGTGAGTTGTCTGGTTGTTCCGTATCCTACCCATCACTCTAACTTTTATTTGTTAAGTTGTTTTTGTATTTAGATAGGATATCCCATATGTTTATGTTCGTCACATAGATTGAGTGTTGCATCATTTTAAATGCACTTTTACTTATGACACCAATTCTAGTGTGGTATTTTTAGCTTTCCACATTTCGTATTGATAAAGAACTTTGTGTTCGGGATTTTTACTCGTTGTTTACCTTTTTACCTTGTTCATTAGTTAGAATTAGTCAAATATGTATAGTTAGCTTATCTATTGATTTGGACATAGGTGTCATCACGACACTTGGATTTGAATTGTAACAATTTGGTATTAGAGATCTAGGTTCATCGGTCTCACGTGTATAGGAGAAATGTCTAGTAATGTCTTCGGATCGGTATGATGAAGTCCATACCTATCATGAAGAGGCTGTAGGAAATTTAAGGATTTTCTATTTTATAATTCACTATCGTGCACACATGGACTTAATGAAATTCTAATCTTTATATCTCATTCTCTATTTCATAGTGAGTACTCGTACATCTTCATGTGGTAATTAAGAGCCTATTCATCTGCCTACTTCTCGAAGAACTATCCTAGGTAGAGTCAAGGGATGAGGTCGAGGTCTAGGTTGGGGTAGGGGTCGTATTGCAGCACCTGTGGAAGTAAAAGTACCAATGCCTACCTACGGCCATGAAAGGACAGTATCTCCTGAAGCAGATGTTATTCATGGTGATGTACAGGATCGTGTCCAGGGGGATGGGCTGCTCCACCAAATCTTATTGGAAACAAATCCATTAAGATACCTTGGCTCGTATGTTAGGACATCTAGAGGGGATGGCTTAGGTGGTAATTTTACCTATTAACTTTAATGACTCACATACCCGTATTGGAGGTCACAATCCATAAATGATAGTTTCTAAAGATTCTCAGACTCTCAATACTCAGCCAACTGCTGATGTAGCTCTCCGTTTAGATAATATAGAATTTCAAAGTATTGCATCGCACTTGGCGAATTGGCCTTTCGTGAACGTTGATGATCAAAAGACGTTTGGGACGTTAATACTAATGAATTCTTCAAATTATACTAGTGACTTGATGGAGGATGCATATGAATTTACAGTTAGTTATCATGAGAGGGTGCATAACTTTGGATTAGTGGAGTCTCAGGGAGTTGAATACACAAAGTTTAAGATTACTGGTTTTGCCACACAATGATGGAAGAATTACATTAGTAGTAGGCCAGATGGATCCCCTCAATTATCATGGACTAAATATACTAAAGTATTTCTAACCAAGTTTGTTTTACAAAAAGAGAGGAGCGTAAGAGGTCCGAGATCAAGATTTTTTAGGAAGAAGGTATGTTAGTCACAGTGCATGAGGGTAAATTCCATGCACTGTCTAGACATGCTTTCATTATACTTTTCACAGATTTTGAGACAATGAGATGGTTTTCTAAGGGGCTGATTATTCCTATTCTTCTAGGAATTTCTGAGGTTTGTACATTTGGTATTCCATTCAGAAGATGGTAGATGCTGCTAAGGAGTTGGAGATGATTTGACGTTAGTGATTTAATCAGTGTGAGGTAAATAAACCTTGTCATTCACGTTATTATGGTTGTGATCTTTCTATTAATCATTGGTACATAGAGAGAGATTATCACTCTCAGTCTAGCAGACCCATTCATGTTGCTATACCAACGTTTAAAGCTAGTTACGTAGGGCATAATTTTTCTAGTTCAGAGCATATAGTACGATGTTCATCTTCAAGACATGTAGGTCGTGGAGGGCGTTTTGGTCATTTATATTCCTCTAATATGCCTACATCTTGTATGCGTTTTTTAGAGTGTAGTGAAATGGGAAAGTTTGTGAGAGATGGCCGTAGGACAAGACATGAGGTCTTACATCAGGGTTCTCAGGCTTTGACTTTCAGGGGTGCACAACCTCTAACTAAGAGAGGTTTAAAGAGTTCTAGAGGTTGTTGTAATTAAGGTAGAGGTGGTTATCCATATTGTCACGGAGATGGTTGTGTATGTTCACAATCGGAGGGTGGTTGTTTCCATTGTTATGCTTTTTCAGACAGGCTAGAGGCTAAGGCTTTAAATCTTATTATGATAGGCATTATTCTGGTTTGTCATTGATAAGCTATCATTCTCTATAAACTCTTATATGTCCAGATATTTTTCTTTGAGTCTTGTTATATTATTTGAGTATCTTGATTTGTCAGTACATGTTTCTACTTCTCCTAGGAAATTCTTAGTGGTAGATCGGGTGTATAAATTATGCAAAGTACCTTGATGGTGTATAACACTCATGCAGATTTAAAGGTCTTGGATATGGAAGATTTATATGCGATTCTAGGTGCAGATTGGTTATCTCCTTATTACATAGTTTTAAACTGTCAAGCCAAGATAGTTACATTACATATTCCTAGAATTCCTATAGTAAGAATGGAGAGTTTGTCTTAGTTAAAGGGGTGATATCATTTCTTAAGGCTCGTTACTTGGTAGAGAGAGGATGTTTCGCTTACTAGGCGCATATTCGAGATACTAGTGTTGAGACTCCTATGCTTGAGTCTATTACAATGGTGATTAAATTTTCAGAGGTTTTTCCGACACATTAGCAAGATCTTCCACCTGATCGTGATATCTATTTTTGTATTGACGTAGTTCCAGATACTAAGCCTATTTTTATTTCTCCTTATCGTATGGCACTGCCTGATTGAAAAATATCAGGGAGCAGTTGCTGGATTTGTTGAGTAAGGGTTTTAATAGACCGAGTTTGTCTCATTTGTGTACTGCAATAGTTTTTATGAAGAAAAAAGATGGATCTATGTTTATGTGCATTGGGTATTGACAGTTGAACAAGGTTACCATCAGAAATAAGAACTTTACGTCGTATTGATGTCTTTCTCGAAGATTGACATGAGATCTGTTGCCATCAGTTGAAAGTTAAGGAGAAGAACATCCCTAAGACAACTTTTCTAATACGTTATGGCCATTACGATTTTTGGTTATGGCTTTCAGATTGCCTAATGCCCAATCAGATTTTTTATACGTGATTAATGGAGTATTTAGATAGTACTTGGATAACTTTCTTATTGTTAATAGATTATTTATTTATATACTCCCTTTGTAGAAGGAACACGAGCATCATTTGGGAATTGTGTTTGGGAATCTAAAGGAGAGAAGCATTATGCAAATTTTTCAAAGTGTGACTTTTGGCTTTGTTTGGTAGCGTTCTTTTGACATGTAGTATCCAATCAGAGTAATATAGAAAATCCTAAGAAGATTGAGGGACCTACTTCTGTTTGCTGAAATTTGGATTTTTATAGGCCTTGAAGGTTATTATCGACGGTTTGTAGAAAGGTTCTCATCCGTGGCATCCCCATTAACTAGATTGAAACTAAAAGAAGTGGCTTTCTAGAGGTCTGATGAGTGTGAGGCATGTTTTCAAAAGATCAAGACTTTATTGACTACTACTTCAATTTTGACCCTACCATTGGGAGGAGAGAATTTTGTTGTATATTGTGATGCTTCTTGAATAAGTCTTGGTTGCACTTTTATGCATAAGAGAAAGGTGATATCTTATGCCTCGAGTCTAGTTGAAGGTTAATGAAAAGAACTATCCAATTATCAGTTTGGAGTTGGTGGGTATTATGTTTGCATTGAAAATTTGAAGGCATTATATTTATGGTGTGCATTGTGAGGTGTTCACGGATCATGATAGACTCCTGTACATATTCATTCAGATGGATCTTAATTTGAGGTAGCAGAAATGGTTTTTTTTGCTCAAATAATACGATATGACTATTCATATATCATCCGAGTAAGGCGAATTTTGTCACGACCGGGGAGCACCCCCTAGACGTAACCGACGTCTTCATCCTCGAAAAGGTCTTAGACTAGCCCTTACCATACATCATTGCATATCATTGGTAGAAAAGATGCATAAAAATGAAAACTTTACATATGAAGTTTATATAGACTTCTCTTTTATCAAAATAGTCTACGTAGTTGTCTCACACAAAAACCATCTATCATAGGAGTACAAGATTTGGACATAGACCTTACATCATTGCAATAAAGTCTAATAAGAGAATACAACATAGTATTACAAGATAGTAATCAGAAGAATGTCTTTAGACTAATCATATAGCAAATCTTGAATGGTGTCATCATCCTCGGACTCTAGTTCTCACCAACAACTTGGGAACTATCCAAGTCTTACTTGAAAATGACCTTGAAGCTCTTCAATGGCCCACACCTAAATTGTTGTATAAAATAGAACAGAATATGGGTTACTACAAACCATATGTACTATGTATGGAAACATATGTATGTAAAACCTTTGAAAACATGCACGAAAGGACATTTTATTCACAAACATGCTAAGTTAATTTGAAAACCTATAGGCACGCACAAGAGAATATACAAGTCAATAATCACAACAATATTAAGATATGTTCATATCCATTTACTAGAGTAACATCATCATAAATCCATATCAACATTTTATTTTCTAGAGTTCTTATCATCAAAGCATACAAGACCGTTACTCATAATCCCAATCCAATCCTACTAGTTTAATGCTCATCTGAAACCCCATAACCCCACATAAACCAAATGCTACTAAAGAGACCATAATCAATGCCTTTACCTCATATAACATCATATCATGGATGGTCTTCATCATACATAACAATTTATACCATTGTCATATTCATCAAATGAAACATCATATAAGATAAACCTCATATTGTACAAAATATTAATACATTTCATTCATAACATAAGTGGATAATAACTTCTCCTAGGACTCCCCTCAAGGTCAACTAGTGCAATGCATAGGTAATTTCCCATCCCTTACCTACACTATGTAGAATCCCTTAAGTCACCCTATTTAGTGTCCATCCTATTAATTTCATTCATTGATTATAAATTTGAGAACATTTTCCATAACCGACAATATATCATGTGAGCTAAACATGGAATCTGGTTTTCATGAAACCCTACACCGAAAGAAGGTGCTCTACTTGCCAAGGTAGGCCCATAAATAATTGTACCATCTAGGTGGATCCACTAGCTAGTCTTCCTATGGGGGCACATATTTAAGGAACTAGGAGATTTACAAGAAACTCTTTTATGCACATTTGCATTGTAGTCTCCATATTATTAGAATAATAGTGAACCTACCTTCCTTTTTGGGAAGGGACACCTCTCATATATCGTTTGCTCAGTGCTAAGCTAAAGTCCCTTTTTAAAATATCTTTAAGCCATCCTTTACATTAGTTGATTCTATAGGAATTAGGAGGATAACCGCGTGTATAATCATGGTCATAACTCTTAGGTATAGAATGATAGGTTCATTTAATCACAACCAAAACTTTAGTTACATCATGTCATTATAGCCATAATAATAAGGCA
Organism: Solanum pennellii; assembly: GCF_001406875.1. Taxonomy (NCBI): domain Eukaryota; kingdom Viridiplantae; phylum Streptophyta; class Magnoliopsida; order Solanales; family Solanaceae; genus Solanum; species Solanum pennellii. Next base: position 47,337,648 of record NC_028643.1, on the reverse strand, counting down.
CACAAGAGAATCACTTTCAATCAGGCATAATAATAGCCGTATCATCATCTCACCTTCATAACATTCATAACATGCTATCATATTAATCATCTCATCATCTTCCTATTCTATTCATATATTCTACTTAAATTAAACATCATCATCAAGAATAGACCAACATTATTGAAGTAATGTATGCATGGTCTTGAAAGTCTTACAGATGGTTTTAAAGAATATCCGCAAATATATCAACCTCAATTCCACAACATTTATCAAATAATCCAATCACCATCATCATATAATAATAAATTAAGCAATAAAAAAATCATTACAACATCCCTAATCATATATCAACTTAATTAATAGTTAGGGTTAGGAAAAAGGACATTCATTGATCTTATAGGAACATTAGGTAAAAATGTAAAATAATAGATCACACACAAACAAAGAATCATAATCCACCAATATTAATTTAATCACTACCATATTAGAAATATTTGAAAGATAACCCACGAATTAGGTTGAACATCATAGTTTTGAAGAACATTTAAAACCAAACTTTGAAGGTTCTCTTGGGGAAAAGATTCCCAAGAGTGAATATCTTCCATACCTTGTTAATTCTTAGATAATTGTAAAATAAATCCTTCATCTTGAAGCCCCGACAAACCATTTTGTAATTACTAAACTAAATAATTAAAACCGTTGTTAAACGTTAATCAATTATTTAACTAAATACCTAACTATTCCTACATTGACCAACTTAAGACAATGACATGGGGTCCCAAACGATGAGACCCCGTCGATGAACTGGTTATCCAACCACAGACCATCCTTTTACTCCATGGTTTGGGTACGTAACATTAAAGATAATGTACTCATCTAATGAAGAGCCTATTCAGTTTTAAGAATAGGTATGGGGGTTACATAGGCATCCCAATGCCCAATATTTAGAAATACTGGGCATATTAGAAAATATTGGATTAAAGGGTGTTAGCCAATTTTCTATACATTAACAAGCTTGTCCAAGAAATGTACTTGCAATGAAGAGCCTAAGCTAAAAATCTTTATTTTCATTGATCACAAAATAAGTGCGAGGCATCCATATGTCAATCCTAAGAACAATAGAACATGAACAAATAAAATTGTCATGTAGATTAAGAAGTGCCGAAAAACATAATGAGGATCCTTGGGACAATAAGTAAACTTTACAAATGAACCATCAATAATCGTTAGTTAGGAAAGTTCAAGCAACACATGTGCAAGCTCATGTCAAAACCGGCTAGGTGGGGGNCAAGTGAATTCACCTAGTATGCTAGCATGATGTTAATGTTCTACCTTAGCAAGTAGAGCACCTACTTTTGCTGTGAGGTTCCACAACACTGAATTGCATGTTTATATCACATGATATAATTGTTATTTAAGGCTAGGATTTCCCTAAAATAAAATATACAATGGAAGTAAAGTAATGTAACATTCCAGAAAATGTACTCGTCTAGTGAAGAGCCTATTAAGTTTTAAGAATAGGTATTGGGGGTACATAGGCATCCCAATTCCCAATATTTAGAAATATTGGAAATATTAGAAAATATTGGCTTAAAGGGTGTAAGCTAATTTTCTATATATTAACAAGCTTGTCCAAGAAATGTACCTGCAATAAAGACCCTAAGTTAAAAATCTTCATTCTCATTTTTCAGAAAATAAGTGCGAGGCATCCATGTGTCAAGACTAGGCACCATAGCACATGACCTATTAAAATGTGCATGTAGATTAAGTAGTGCCCAAGGACATAGTGAGGATCCTTGGGAAAATAAGTAAACATTCCAAATAAACCATCAAGAATAGTTAGTTAGGTAAGTACAAGCAGCACATGTGAAACCGACCAGGGGGGGGGAACACCCTAGCCGAATTCGGTTAGGGTAGTTAGGGGTAGGCGTGCGCAAGGGTCCACCCATGTGGGGACTAACTCTTTTACCAACTCTAGACTCTAACTAACTGACCTGACTAGCTAACAATCCAAGGACAATCAATAATAAACTATCTAGTGCACCCGAAAACCTAAGACTTAATTGGGTGACACTAACCTAGTAACTAGTTCAATACACATCCTAGTACCTAACCTAGTATGGTCCAAAAGGGTTAGTTATGGTCCCAACGACGTAGGGGTACTTTATTAATTATACTAGGTCCCTTAATTAATTAAATTTAGGAATTAATCAATTAAGGAAAATTCACAAGCAAGGCCCAAACTCTTAGAAAAAAATTTAGATTTGACTAAGTTAAATGCTTTCCTATTTTTAGTGAATCTAGGAGGGGTATTTTAGTAATTAACTAATAAATTTATTTAATTAACTTCATTATCCTAAGTTTAATTAGTCAATATCAGTTCCTAAGAATTAGACTCACGTTCAAACACTAGAAAATTCGCAACTCAAAACAGTGAGTAAATGAAAGAAAAATAGAAATGTTTCTCTCGATTCTTTTAGGCTATTTGAAGGTATTCTTCAAGGTTTTCGTGCAAGGTGATCTTCGTATATTCAGTGCTACATATGGTATGGGTTTTTTCTCATGGATTCCTTTCCCGAAGAGGCTTCTAAACCGTTTTATGGATTGAAGAATATCAAAATTAGAGTTGTTACCAATGACATTGTTGATTGTCCATCCCCTTACTATCCGTGTTCTCGATCCTAATATTATGTAGATGTAATGTCGAACATGTTTTTGGTATGTGGTCCTAACTGATCATTATGTGTAATTTTTATGTGATTTGAATATGTCGAATGAGATCTATAGGTTAGATCCATATGATTAATGCCTAATTGTTTTCGAGATGATGAAATTATTATAATTCGTTTAAAAAAATTAAATTTATTGTTGAAAGGGGTGAAGATTTTGATTACTATTTGTATTTTACAGTAGATATGTTTGTAAGTGTTTTGAATGTAATGTTTCCAAGAATAGATAAGAATGAGAATCAAAGCTAGTTAATGAACCTTCAATGCCAAATTAATTTTATTAGCTTTCCAAAACTAAACAGTGAATTGTTCATATAAGCTAATCAAATGTAAAATGTTGGATGATAAACATGATGAAATTACAATAATATATACATGAAGTTAAGTGAATTAGCTAATGGTATTCTCATGACAGGTGTCTAGTGAAAGTTTGGATTTTGCCAATAAATTGGCTAATAATATTCTAGATTAGCATAATATGTGAAAGTTTAGTCTATGCCAATCAAACAGCTTACAATGTTATTTCAAAAAAATGATATAAAATTGGCTAATGACTAACTTATACCAAATTAAGCATGAGAGATGTAACTTCGAATTAATAACCGAGGGTATGTCAGTCGTTGGGACAAGTCCCAACAAACCCTTTCCAAATGAACTATGTATATAAGTAAGTACATTGAACAAAGTAAATAATGTTCATAAAGAGCGGTATAAAGCTACAAATTTTCATCAAACAAGATAAGGCGAGTAATAACATAACTAAAAGTTTAACAATTATGAAAGTGAGCACAATGAGGTGTTAAAAGAAGTGAGGCAAGTCTCACTGACACCTAGACAATTATGTTAAAGGTACCCACATATGAGGGTGTTAATAATCGTGATACAAGTCTCATTAACACCTTGATAATAATGTAAGGTTAAATTCACATTTCATCTAGAAAAGAAAGGGATGACCGGTTATCCAAAGAGTTCAGTAAACCTCATAACTAGAAGCAAGTTTCCCTAATGTTTGAGTAAACTCTAAAATATGTAAAGAAAAAAAAGTTGAGCAAAGCACCGATACACTAGAAATGAGCTTGTTCCAGCACATGTAATCCTCATGAGAAAAGGCTACCACCAAGGTGGATAAGTAGTCTCTGTATGTCTCCTAGTCTTCGAACGATGTTGCTAGCATAGGAACTAGCTAGTGGATTCCACTTAAAAGAGTTAGGTATTATGTTGTTTCCCTTTGGCCGGTGTAACCACCACTCTTCGGTGTGGTGCACACACAGGATTTCATGCTTAGCGCCCATGGTCTATGTTGGTTAAATGCTCAAAGAAAGTATTCGTTTCACTTTAGCCGTGAAACACCTCTTTTCGGTATGGGGAAGTCACTGGACTTGGTTTCACTTTAGCTTGTGAACAACCCCTTTTCGATGTGGGGCAGACACTGGATTTCATGTTTAGTTCACAAGATCTAGTTTCACTTTGATCGGTAAACCACCCCTTTCGGTGTGAGGAAGACACTCGATTTCATGTTGGCTTGTATGATCTTAATGCTAAAGATTTCATTAAGAATGTAAGAAAGAAAGAGAAGAAATAGAAGTTCAAGGTGAGATAAGAAAGTAAAGGCTTAAGTATATAAAATCATTAGTGGTTGATAAGAATGATGTTTTAACAAGTTATTGGCTTGTGCCAAATCAAGATATATGCTCCAATATCTTCATGTTATGCAAACGATTGAATAATGGGGACAACTAAGTAAAAATTAGCTTATAATGACTTCGTATATTATGTTAATAAAGGATAGTAAAATATAATTGTTAAACAATGCCCCATTATCTCCATAATATGAAAATGATGAAATAAAGTGGTCTAGACGATAAAGATTGGCTTATAAGGATTTCATGCCCAATTTATCAAGAATGGAAAGAATAACTTGTAGTAAGGGTAGTGATACGCTCAAATTTACTTCTTAAATAAGAAGTAAAGTGGTCGTATCAAGTAAAGAACCCAACTAATGAGGTTGGTCTCGTTCCCACGAGAAAAATAGTTAAGACTTAACTTTATTCTATTATTAAAATTATTTCCCTAGAAAAAAAAGACAATAAAGAGGGAGTTTTATTTCTATATTAATGAAAATAATTAACTAAATTAAAGTAAACAACTAACAGATTCAAATCTTGGAGCTTAATCAATTAAAAAAAGTAACTAGGGCTTAAGTGTTCCCACGGGTTCCTAACTTGATAATTCTAACTATAACAATTCTTTCCTAGTATCTTGCATGTAAAGTGATAAGTTATGTATCTATAAATCCTTGGTCCGACATATAGAATATTTCACTCCGTACTTTGGTCCGGCTACATGTGTTGCTATACTAACCCTTACCTTTACCTCATATTAAGCAATGTGTTCGATATTTGACTAAGTTATTACTTCATACCAATCGACACTAGCCTATTAGATAGTGTACACTAAATCTATGTTGATAATTCTTTTCCTATTATCTACCTCCTTGGTCCGGCAGGTAGCATTAAGGCGAGTTCTAATGTTGGCCATCCGTTAAAAAGACTTCTAAACGAAAGCATTATCAATACATGCAAGACACCATTCTAGAAATGCTATTTTAGTTAGATTTTACAACATTATTCACCCATGGTTCCCACAACCCTAGTTATGGAGTTTAGTTACCCATGGTCATAATCACACTATTCATATATTTAATATAAGAATTCATGCACTTACTTTAATGAGAAAGAATAAACTCCAGAAATTCACTTGATTAATCAACAAAAGAACCAACAATCGATTCCAGAAAAAGTGTAACAATTGCTGAAATTAATCCTTCAATACTTGAACAAGATATCTAAAAATTATCCAAAAGTCTATCCCCAAAAATGAGGTTTTTCGAACTATTTATAATAAAAACAAATTCCTAATATAAGAAAGATTCTAATTACTGGAAATCTGTCAAGACGCGTCTGGGTCGCCGGCCTCGTGACGGATCGTTGTGTTCACGACGGGCTGTCATGGCCTCCGTCATCCCATACTTCACAAATTTTTCTGTTGCTTCTTTACTACCCTCAACGAACAGGTGTGACAGACCGCTCCAAGCACAACAGTCCGTCGAGGCTCTCCGTTTCATAATACTTAAACTTCTTGGAATTTGGGTACTAGGACTACTCTCTGATTATTACAACTAACCAGCAGGACGTACCGTCGTGGCCATGACGGTCCGTCGTGGACTACCGTAATCCCAAACTAGGTCAGACTTCTTCATCTTTCTTCAAAAGATTCTCTCCTCCCTATGATGCCACCTATGGACTGTCACAAGCTCGACGAACCGTCATAAGCTCCGTAGGTGTTGTCTTCTGCATTTCTCGCTCAAAAACTTCTGCGTTCATCTTTAAAAAGATTTCCTGCGAATAAGGAGAAACTTACATTAAAATCAATACAAAAAGGCTTTTGGACACACAATAAACTTAAGGAAAAAGCATTAAAAATACCGTGAAACCATGGTACATCAACACCCTCAACTTAAATTCGTTGTTTTTCCTCAAGCGACACACTATGACTCACTACAAAATCTTTGTACAATAGTATCCATATTTTAGCTTTCGCAATCATTTGGCTATCAATCACGATCAGTCTCATCATGTTTATGCATATTATCACTATTAGGTTTGAATTATGTGGAATCAGACAATGACACAGACTCACCACGCACTGACACCTCTCCTCTTCAATTTCTCACCGAGGTGCTAATATTTTAGGTATTGCAACCAGTGTCCTCACTCCAAAAAAACATCCTCATTTTTCACAAAATGATTTTAATTTGATTATAAGGATTACTTTTCAACACTCGCTGTCAGAACAAATTCACAACTCATTAATACATATTTCCATAAGCTTGCCCTTATTTTCACTGCTTTATGTTCTCCATACAACTCTTAGGATCACGATAGAACTTTCTTAGCGTGTAACATAGGCTCAGGGTTAGGTAGGGTATATTTAGGTATACTTTAGTGACTTTTTGCTCTCCTTGACATATCGTCTAAACTTACCATTTTTATCGTTTTATTTCACCCAATTTGTCATATTCTTTCACCTTGCTATTTTCCCTTCTTTCTTCATTTGTGTAAGTGACTCTTTTTCTTTTCTTGCTTGTAATTATTATATTTTTTTTATTTCACTTTTCTTTCAACTGGTTCTTGAGTCACTTTACTTTTGTTCTTTCTCTCTCTTGGTTCTTTCGAACCCAGTTTCCAGAGCATTTCTCATAATAGCAACCTTCAACTCATGGCTTTGCCATGAGTCAAAGCACAAAATACCCAAAATTGGGTAAGGGCCATGAAAAGGTTGTTTACTGCATTAGCCACCCTCAACTTATGCTTTTGGCATAAGCTGAGGTGCACATGTCCAAGGAGAGACCAGGGCCAACACATTATTCCCAGAAAAGATCAATTGGGGTGAAAAATAAAAGTCTATTTTAAGCTCAAATAATTTAGATCAAAGAGGGATTAATTTTATTCGTTTTTTTATGTAGGCTAAAAATTGGCTATATTTAACACGGGCCTATGATCCTTTCCTAATTGTCTATTACAACTTACTTTTAGCAGGATTAACCATACAAGTTCTATCTCAGTACAAATAGTGGACTATTCAATTTTTCCTCACACTCACATGAAATCTCATTACTCTACCAGATTATCAGACACCTAGTTCGAGTATTAGACTTAGGGTCATGCAGTGGTGTATCTCTATGTCATTCTTAGAGCCACACATTGATGAACTACTATGCCTAGCCATGCATCATTTTCATTACATTAGGATATCATTTTTGTTTTATCCATCGTGCTTCAAAGTTATACAATGTACACAGGATATAGACATGCTGGTTCAACAATAAAAATAATCTGTCTCTGGGGGAAAAAGAACACAGGCAAGAAAACCCCAAAAGAGGATCGTGAATTGGGCTATTTTGACTTCACCCTAGCACTCACTTTCCATTTACCCCACCCCCAACAAAAAGATATGAAATTGTCCCCAATGCATAAAAAAAACTGAAATACGAGAGTGGTAGGGGAAGCAAAGCTATGGCCCAAAGCGTCGGCGATTACCAAGCTGGTGGGTCCGGTTCCCCAGAACCCACTAACTATGTAGTCTGGACACCATCAGTAGTGTCCTCATCAGCAACAACAATATCAGTAGTGCCTCCCGCTGTCTCCAAATTTGGAGCTAGATGCCCCAGAAGCTGACTCTACATCCCTGATCTGACGCGCCTTCTCATCACAAAGCGAGGCTCTCCTCGCAGCCTCATCTCACGATTCTCCTTCTTCTTTGCTCAAGCCTCATCCTCCTCTCGACCCCTACGAGTCTTGGCATGCTCTCGAGGGGGAGGTGGTGGAATCTCAAAAGTTGCGAATAAAGCCGCCAACACTGTGTCCTTAGTAGGCTCTGCAGAAGGGGCCTCAGACCCAGGCACCCTAGGCTCTAGGATCATATCAATATCTGCTCGCAGACTCTCAACCGCAGCCTTAAGGGTCGACACGTTCACCGGAGGAGCTGGCCGGGCTAGCACCCGCAACTCAAAAGCGTCTAAACGCTAATGAACCTCAGCGATCTTCCGCTCTGTGTGCTGTGCCATTTTACGCTCCATGCGCTCCTCCGCCTCAACAATAGACCTCTACATCCAAGGCTGGATGTGATGCAGAAGTGTGGCCATCTGAGCGTCTAGTTTCTTGACCCTAGCAAGCGGGACCAGAGCGGGGAAAGGGGTTGAGCGAGAGGAGCTACGGGCATTTCTACTACCCCTGATTGAATCGACCGGGGTAGTGACAGTGGTTGCGGAAGTAGCCTATGTAGCCGTTCTAGCATGCGCTATAGTATCAGCCAAATTCTCACCAAGTGGAGGCACCTCTCGACGGGGCCCTCTGCGTGGAGCCAACTCATTGTCCTCATCCCTAATGAGGCAGATTTCAACAGCGCCCTGCGGAGTCTTGAGCTGATCAATGTGCCAGATGGGCACACCTGTGGACCTTCATAATGAAAATATCATGCACGAAAAAGGGTAAGTAGTGGTGACCTTGAAATCGACTCGTGCATGGCCGCTTATAGAATCCAAGCGAAGTCAACCTCAAACCCGGCTATCATCGCTGCCATCAGAACTGCGCGATCCGATGTAACTATATTATCAGCAGCCATGGGGAAAAGGCAGTGGCAGACAATCAACCATAAAAACATAGCCGTGAAGGACAAGTTAGCCTACCTGATGGTTCCCTTCGACTCCATTATACAGTCGGCACCCTCTCCATCAATAGATTTGTGCAGGGCCATCCACCTCTTGGTGGTCTCTCTTAGCGATGGCTCACGCAAAAATTGGCCATCTTTAACAATGTTCCACTGATAGTCGAACTAAGTGGTGAGAGGGGTCCTTGTGGAATCAACATCCTTGCCGTACAGATACCGGCGAATGGCTGGCAGGGAGATGTCGACCTGTGTGCCACATACTTTGACGTGCTCAAATGGGGCCTGTTTGGCGGGGCAGCCCGCCTATCGATCTTTGGTCGGAGAGTAGCCACGTAAGAGGCGTAAAACATTCAGACCAACTCCTCACTGTAGCTGCCCAAAGAATGAGTTGTCCACTCTAGCCAGTGTCTGGTGAAGAGATTGTGGATATCTGGAATAGTGGGGAGACTTCTCGTAAGGACCCGCCTCTCCAATGTAAGAGTCAGTGTCATGACGCCTTTATCAATTAGAATCTTGGCATCTGAATACACTTGATATTGGCCATCAACACACAACCGGTTGGGATGGTCAGCAACCGGGGTGAGAGCACCAGTCGATGAGCCTGGAGTGGAATCAAGACTGTCAACCTCATCAGACGAGGCAGACTGTGCAGCCGTGGAGGGTGCAGGGACTTCTGCGGCCCCGGAGGCTTCCTCCGACAACAAAACTCCTAAGGAACCAGACGCTTCTTCTTCTTGTGTAGCTGACCCAGAAGGTGTACCGGTCAGTGTGCGCTCCTCATCAGACAGGGAAAGAGTGACTACACCGGACGCCACCTTTTTGGTGTTAATTCTGGTTGGACGAGCAGCTCGTGCTGCAGTGGCAGTTCTTGGGGGCACGTACTCGGGATCATGCTCATCATTAGAGCCTACAAGCAGGCGGACAGACGGGGCGTCATACTTTTAACGCCCACGTGCGTAAAATCAATCTTGTTTTTGTGCCTTTACAGATAGTACTTGTAAAGAATCATTATTACACTAGAAGAAGAAAACAAGACAAGAAAAAACGAGAAAAAATACTCATAAGAGCAAAGCTTTAATGACATCTTTGTAGTAGCAGTGAAACACGACGAACCAGGTGATGGCTCGTCGTGAGTATGACGGACTGTCATGGGGTTCGTCATATCTTACTTAAACGATGTTTACGTGGAGACCCCTAAAGGAAAGTATCTGACAGTTATGACAGATAAGCAGGACGGACCGTCGTGATAACTGCGGTCCGTCGTCGATGTATGTCGCGGGGCACTTAGAAAAAGTATGGAGACCCTTAGAAGAGGGGTCTCTGACTGTCATGACGCTTGTGCAGGACGAAATGTCGAGGGTACGACGCTCTCTCGTAGATGTCCGTTAGTTGATACTTAGAAAAAAAATGGAGACCCTTAGGACAAGGATCTCTGACCGTCATGACGGTTGTGCAGGACGGTCTGTCGCGGTAATGACGGTCCATCGTATATATCCGTTAGAGGACACTTAGAAAAAGTTGGAGACCCCTAGGGCTGGAGTCTCTGACCATCATGACGGTTGTGCAGGACGGACCGTCGAAGGTACGACGCTCCGTCTTAGATGTCCGTCAGATGACACTTAGAAAAAGTTAGGGACCCTTAGAACAAGGGTCTCTAACAACCATGACGGTTGTACAGGACGGACCTTCGTGTTAATGACGGTCCGTCTTAGATGTACGTTAGAGGACACTTAGAAAAAGTTAGAGATCCTTAGGAATAGGGTCTTTGACAACAAGAACGGTTGTGTTGGGCAGACCGTCGTGGGAACGACGGTCCGTTGCATGGGTCCGTTGGTGGACACATAGAGAAAACAAATAGTGGGGTGTTGGAACAGACCCTATGAAGGCCCATCGTGAGTACGACGGTCTGTCATCGGGGTCTCGTTCTGTCATTTAGTAACAGAACTGAGGATGCCACAATCATCCCCTGTAACTCAAGCGAAATACTTAATGTTAACCTACATGTTTCTAACACAAATACCTAGCAAACTAGCAATGCTAAAGCACCAATTTCTCGAGTTTTAGCAAGGCAATTTGAGGACTCTAAACCTAGGTCAGACAAAATTTAATCAAAGAATAAAGACCTACCAAAAAGAAATATGCTAATAGTAATTGAAAAACAAAAATGCAATGTAAATGGTTAGAGATCAGAGACACATACCTGAGAATAGGAGGAAAACAAGAAAGTGAGGCACTTGGTTATCAAGAGCAGAACCACAGCAGACTCTGACCAGTAGAAAGCAGATTTGGGGAATTGGGGATTTGGAAAAGTGATATGGATCAGGTGATTGAGAAGAGTGGGGTAAAGGTTGGAAGTTTGAAAGGGAGGGAATGGGAGAAAGAAGGAAAGAAACGGTTTAAATAAAGGGGTGGTTTTTTTTAAAGGTTGACAATTTTTGAAATTCCCCAGCCGGGTCGGGTCGGGTATGCTGGTTAATGACGAAACGAGTCCCCGACGACGGTCCATTGCAGATGTGACGGTCCGTCATGGGTTTCCTCGCGGATGCCCTAATTTTGAAAATAAATAAAAAACATACCTGACACGACGGATTCATGCGTCGGTCCGTCGCATGCGTGACGATTTGTCAATGTATCTGTCAGTGGATGTTGCGGAGTAATTTTCTAAATAATTTCCTGGTGATGTGCCTGCAAATTTAAAACCCATTAGTAGAAAATGCTACCATTACTAGAAAGAAAACTATACGTATTGGGTTTCCTTTCAACCAGCGCCTGATTTAACATCGTGGCATGCCTGAACACACTTGATTACTCTGAATTTATCTAGATGGTATGCCTCGATAACTTCATTCGCCGATTCAGCATGCCCAAAATAGATTTTTATTCGTTGTCCATTCAACTTAAACCGCACACCCCTATAGGTTTCCAACTCAACTGCTTCATCAGGTAATAGTTGGGTAACCAGGTAAGGGCCAGTCCATTTGGACTTGAGCTTGCCCGGAAAAAAGCGCAATCTAGAATTGTATAAAAGCCCCAAATCCCCAACCATAAACTCTAATTTTTCAATTTTTAGGTCATGGTACTTTTTCATGTTTTATTCTTAGATGGATGATCTTTCATTAGCTTTCAGGCGAAATTCATCGAGTTCATTCAACCTAGTTAACCGTTGTTCTGCAGCTTTGTTCCAATCCATTTACAACTTCTTCATAGCCCACATGGCTTTATGCTCTAATTCAACAGGAAGATGACAAGCTTTCCCATATACAAGTTTGTATGGCGCCATACCTATGGGAGTCTTATACGATGTCCTGTAGGCCCAAAGAGCATCATCAAGCCTCCTTGACCAATCCGTTCTACTAGCGTTCCTGTTTTTGACAATATCTGTTTGATCTCCCTATTTGACACTTAAACTTGCCCACTAGTTTGGGGGTGGTAAGGAGTGTCCACATTATGGCGAACCCCATATTTCTCTAATAATCCCTTGAATAATTTGTTGCAAAAGTGGGATCCCCCATCACTAATAATTGCCCTTTGGGTACCAAATCGAGAGCATATATTCTGTTTCAAGAACGCAGTTACACTCTTCCCTTCAGTGTTTGTGAGGGCGATAGCTTCCACTCATTTAGATAAATAATGAACCTTTACTAAAATATACTTCATTCTATGAGAAATTACAGAATGACCCATAAAGTCAATACCCCAAACATCAAATAACTCCATCACAACAATGGGGTTTAGAGAGAGCTCTTTCTTTCTTGAAATGCCGCCATCTCTTTGGCATCTATCACATGCTTTAGCAAACTCATGAGCATCTTGATGAAGAGTTGGACAATAGTAACCACATTGTAATATCTTATGAGCGGTTCGGATACCACTATGATGTCCACCAACGGGTGAGGAATGGCATGCCTCTAAAACACTCAACATCTAAACTTTTGGCACACAACGCCGAATAAGCCCATCGGTACAACTCCTATATAACCATCGTTCATCTCAAAAGAACTTCTTCACATCGTACATGAACTTTTTTCTTTGATGAAAGGACAAGTCCGATGGAATAATATCGCTAGCCATATAGTTCGCAAAATCTAAACCATAGAATCAAGTGTTGTGAGGCAGCCTATACATGCTCGTCGGGGAAAGTATCACCAATATCAGTCTTACCCCTAACTCTCTCATAGCTTCATCTTCTAGATGGGACATGTGATCGACAACTTGATTTTCGGTCCCTTTTCTATCCCTCACCTCAAAGTCAAATTCTTGTAGCAGCAATACCCAACGAATCAACCTTAATTTTGCATCCTTCTTTGCCATCAAATATCTCAATGCTGAATAGTCAGTATGAATCAGAACTCTAGTACCTAGCAAATAGGAGCGAAATTTTTCAAAAGCAAAGACTACTGTAAGGAGTTCTTGCTCAGTCACGGTGTAGTTCTTCTGGGATTTATTTAGGGCTTTACTAGCATAGTAAATGGGGTGAAGGATTTTTTTCCTTCTTTGTCCCAATACCACAACAAGAGCAACCCCACTAGCATCGCACATCACCTCAAATGGAATGTTCCAATTCGGTGAAATAATGATAGATGCAGACACCAATTTTTCTTTTCGCCGAATGCTTTAAGACTGGATTCATCAAAATAAAATTTATAATCTTTTTCCAGCAGTTTGCACAACGGATGCACAATTTTTGAAAAATCTTTGATCAATCTCCGATAAAAGTCTGCATGCCCAAAAAAGCTTCTCACACCTTTTACAGAGATAGGTGGGGGAAGTCTCTCTTTTATCTCAACTTTAGCTCGATCAACCTCTATGCCTTTTCTTAAATGCGATGACCCAAACCAATACCTTCTTTCACCATGAAGTGGCATTTTTCCCAATTTAATACTAAATTGCAGTCTTCACATCTCTTAAGGACCTCAGATAAATGGCTTAAACACCGCTCGAATCATTGACCAACCACAGAAAAATCATCGATAAAAACATCAATAGTATCTTTCACCATGTCGGAGAATATCGACATCATACATCTATGAAATATGGCGGGTGCATTGCACAACCCAAACGACATTCTCTTGAATACAAAGGTCCCATATGGACAAGTAAAGGTGGTTTTCTCTTGATCTTCTGGTGCAGTAGAAATCTGATTATACCCCGACTATCCATCAAGAAAACAGTACCACCCTTTTCCGTCAAGTCTATCCAACATCTTATCAATGAAGGGCATAGAAAAATGGTCTTTTTCGGTCCATGAATTTATCCATACACACCCTCCATTCAGTAACCGGTCTCATTGGAACAAGTTCGTTTTTCTCATAGGGGACCACAATTATTCCCCCTCTCTTAGGTACACACTGAACAGGGCATACCCAAATACTATCGGCGATCGGATATATTACTCCGACATCAAACCATTTAATGATTTCCTTTTTCACAACCTCTTGCATAGGTGGATTTAAGCGTATCTGGTGCTCAATCTTTGGCTTACGATCAGGCATGAGTCGGATTTTGTGAGAACAAATACAAGGAGGGATCCAAATAATGTCCGCAATAGACCACGCAATAGCTCTTTTGAACTTTTCTAGCACTTACACCAAACTCTCAACTTGTTGTTCATTCAGGTCTCATGCAATGATTACCGGCAAAGTGTTAATGTTTCCTAAGAATTCATACCTGAGATGAGGTGGGAGAGCTTTAAGTTCTAACTTTTGAGCCTCCTCTATAGATGGTTTCGCAGGTGGAGACTCGCAATTCTTCATGTCTAACTCATATTTCTTCAAATTAAACAAAACATCACCACGATCAATAGCCGCGACTAATGACCCATACTCTTCAATGCAATCGTTGTCAAAATTACTTATTACTACTGCTAAAGCTTCTACACCTAGACGTTCTTCTATTTGTGTCTTGGATGACTTTCCAACGTTGTAGGATATAGCAGATACCGATTGGAGCTCACTACTCTGCCTCATGGACGTACAAATGTTGAAGGTTACTTCTTCATCGTTTAACCAAAATTTCATCAGCCACTTTTCCATATCAACTGAGGCTCTATCTGTAGCAAGGAATGGCCTCCCAAGAATAATAGGCACTTCAAAATAAGCTTCACAATTAAGAATAACAAAATCTGCTGGAAATATGAACGACTCCACTTTTACTAGCACATCGTGGAGTATCCCTATAGGACTTTTTACTGTTCGATCGACCATCAGTAGCCACATTGCAGTGGGCTTGGGATAACCCAAATCCAACTTCATGTAAATCGAGAGGGGCATGAGATTTATGCTTGCCCCCAGATCACATAATGCTTTCGCAAAATGTAATAACCCAATTGTACAAGGAATACTGAACGCACCTGGATCTTCTTTCTTTTGTACTAGAGATCTTGTAGCAATAGCACTATAATGCTACATTCAATCATTATCCTAAAAAAAGACCAATCTTTTCTTTGTAAATAGATCTTTCATAAACTTTGCATAACCAGATATTTGTTCTAAAACTTCTACCAAAGGGACATTGATAGAAAGCTGCTTCAACATTGTTATAAAATGCCGATATTTACCATCCTCCATCTTTTTAACTAATCTTTGATTAAATGGGGGTGGTGGTCTAGGCATGGGAGTTACCTTTTTAGGAACTTCAGCATATTTTCCAGTGTTATCTTCTATGTCACTACTAACCTCTACCACTTTATCATTATCTTTTATCACCTTTTCCACATTAGCCGGCATAGGTGGGTCAATGGTTTGCTTACCACCGCTAGTAGTGATTGCCATACAGCGTCCATCATTTTTTTGATTTTGGACAGTGTTGCTAGGAAGAGTGCCTGGTTTCCGTGTGCTCACAGTCGCAGATAATTGGGCCATTTGTAACTCAACCTACTTAATCGATATTGCATGTGTATCGACTTTCTGCCCAATACCCGCTAAATCACTCTTTAACTATTTAGTATGCTTATCATTAGCATCGAATCTCCTCATCATTTTGTGCAATATATCCTCAACTCGCGTCATACTACCTCCACCATCCCTTGGAGTAACTTTACGATTTTGAGGAGGAACATAGCGCTCATTCCTATCATTTCTGTTACCATAAGTACCCCTGTTGAAGTTGTTGTCGCGATTCTAGTTTCCATCTCAGACATAATGACCCTCACGGTTATAGTTACCATAGATCCGACCTTGGTTTCCTTGACCGTGGTGCAAATTCTCCTGATTTGAGTCTTGGGCACTCAGTCATAAACCCCCGTCTTCTCAATTACCTCATAGGAATCCTCCTCATAATAACATTCATCATTTGGTGGTTGTGGTTTAGACAAGTAGTTAATTGCATTTATCTTTTCTGCACCCTAGTGACATGTTTAAATACCAACCCAAGCTCAGTTATCATCTGAGCCATCTCTTCATGAATCTCATCTGTGGCTGGGTTGTGTGTGGATTGCAGTGCGAAGGTATTTCTTCTAGTATCTGAGTTCCTAGAGCTCCATGCTTCATTATTCCGGGAGATTTTCTCTAACTTTTCGTCAATCTTGGCATAAGGACACTCCCCATAAGAACCACCCGCTATCGTATCCAATACTGCTTTATTATCATCATCCTATCCTCGATAGAAGTATTCCTTCAGTGACTCATCATCTATGCGGTGTATAGGGACACTTCTCAAAAATGAAGTGAATCTATCCCAAGAACTACTTACTAACTCTCGTAGTAGTGCCACAAAGTTGTTCACTCTGTCTTTGTGATTTAGTTTCTTGGAAACCGGGTAGTGAAGTGTTAAGAAAACGTCCCTTAGTTGGTTCCAAGTGAAAATTGAGTTTTAAGGGAGCTTAGTGAACCAAATAGCAGCCTCTTCCGTCAGTGAGAGAGGACATACTCTTAGCCCTATTACATCTAAATCCAAATCAGGTCTCCCTACACAGCTTTTACACACTGCCCCTTACCTAAGCTATATGGGCATATGGTTCCTCAAAAGGTAGCCCTGAAAACAAACCTCTAGCAGTGAACATTTGCATCATACTACTAGTTACCACAAAGGTGTGGCCTTGTGGTAGAGGGGGAAAGACAAGTGTCCCATCAAAGTCTGCGATATTATCATAACCTCTGTAGTATTCTTGAGGTCGTGGAGCGGGAATTTGTCCCCTTTGTTGATTTTCACCAGGATCATCGGGTAATAACTAACGATGAACATCAACCAAAGCTGGGATGTTCTAGGTTGGATCATCATCGTTAATACCCAAGTTTAGATTCATATTGTGTAGTGTACGCTCTAATTCTTGGTTGTAGGGAAACAAGGGTTCTCTTCCTCTCCTTGTATTTGGCATACAAGGAAGATAGTTCTGCAAGAATAAAAAACAATAAAAAAGTAAATTTAAGAAAATATTGACTATACATTAGTAATAAGTTCAAGCTAATCTAAAAGCTACTTTCCCCGGTAGCGGCGCCAAAATTTGATACACTCAAACTTACTTCTTAAATAAGAAGTAAAGCGGTCGTATCAAGTAAAGAACCCAACTAGTGAGGTTGGGATCGTTCCCACGAGGAAATAGTTCAGACTTAACTTTATTATATTATTACTATTATTTAGTCAATTATTTCCCTAGAAAACAAAAGACAATAAAGGGGGAGTTTTATTTCAAAATTAATGGAAATAATTAACTAAATTAAAGTAAACAACTAACAGATTCAAATCTTGGAGCTTAATAAATTAATAAAAGTAACTAGGGCTTGAGTGCTCCCCACAGGTTTCTAACTTGATAATTCTAAAAATAACAATTCTTTACTAGTAACTTGCATGTAAAGTGATAACTTATGTATCTTTAAATCCTTGGTCCGACATCTACAAAATTTCACTTCGCACTTGGTACGACTACATGTGTTTCTATACTAGCCCTTACCATTACCTCATATTAAGCATTGTATTCGATATTTGACTAAGTTTTTACTTCGTACCAATCGACACTACCCTATTTGGTAGTGTACACTAAATCAATGTTGATAATTCTTTTCTAATTATCTACCTCCTTGGTCCGGCAAGTATCATTAAGGAGAGTTCTAACGTTGGCCATCCATTTAAAAGACTTCTAAACGAAAGCATTATCAATACATGCAAGATAACCATTCTAGAATTGCTATTTTAGTTAGATTTTATCTCATTATTCATCCATGGTTCCCACAACCCTAGTTATGTAGTTTAGTTACCCATGTCATAATCACACTATTCATATATTTAATATAAGAATTCATGCACTTACTTTAATGAGAAAGAATAAAATCCAGAAATTCACTTGATTTATCAATAAAAGCACCAACAATCAATTCATGAAAAAGTGTAACAATTGCTGAAATTAATCCTTCAATACTTGAAAAAGAGATCTAAAGATTATCCAAAAGTCTAACTATCAAAAATTCTGACCCCAAAAATGGTTTTTTTTTGAACTATTTATAATAAAAACAAAAACCTAATAAAACAAGGATTCTAATTACAGAAAATCTGTCAAGACGTGTCTTTGTTGACGGACCTCGGACAGACCATCGTGGTCACGATGGGCCGTCATGCCCTCCGTCGTCCCATACTTCAGAAATTCTTCTGATGCTTTCTTCATTACCCTTAACGAACAGGTGTGACGGACCGTTCCAAGCACAATGTTCTATCAAAGGTCTCCTTTCCATAATACTCAAACTTCTTGGAATTTGGGTACTGGGACTTATCTCTTATTATTACGACAAACCAGAATCACGGACGGTCGTGGCTATGACGGTCTGTCGTGGACTTCTGTAATCCCACACTAGGTCACACTTCCCCATCTTCCTTCAGCAACTTCTATCCTCACTGCGATGCCACCTACGAACCATCATAAGCTCCGTAGGTGGTCTCTTCTGCATTACTCGCTCAAAATCTTCCGCGTTCATCTTTGGACAGATTTTTTGAAAATAAGGAGAAACTTACATAAAAATCAATAGAAAAAGGCTTTTGGACACACACTAAACTTGAGGAAAAAGAATTAAAAATATCGTGAAACCACGGTACATCAGGTAGACAAATCATTTCCCTAGTCTTTTCAATTACATACTCGATTCTTTGTAGGTAAGGGACTACAATGAATCATTGCACTTGTAAGTAAAATATACGATTAAAAAGATCTTTGAACTACACAACAACAAGAAGAAAAAGTCTAAAAAATAAAGTAAGTGTTGGGGAAGGAGCTCTCAAATTTGGAGGAGCAAATTTCAAAATATTCGTTCGAGTTGTTCTAAAATTACGACCATGATTGTAAGGTCTTATGTTCATATATAAAATAAGTTGTGTGCTTTGAATTCATTAAAATATGTCAAATTCAAACCATAATTCACAAATAACGAATTAAGAAATCCTAGTGACTTCACTTTCAAGAAATTGCATGTTGTTATAGGAAGAGCTTTCCTTGATTATTCATAGTCCTTATTATGTTCTAAAATTTTTAAGTTTTTTGCAAATTTAACTATGTGATTTTGATGAAAGCTAAGAAGAGGCTTGTCCGCAACCTCTGAGAGGTTAACGATGCTAATTGCATTCGGATTCAAGACTCTAGGTGTGACAGGGTCTGAGACTTCTTTTTGAAGGATCATGGTGACAGTTTTAAGTGCTAACAAACGAGCACCATAGACAGGTCATTCTCCCATCGGTGGCTGAAACACTATTTTTGACACTTTTTAGGCTAAAATGTTGCATCCTCCTCGAGGTCCATTAGGAGGTCCTTCCGAAGTCGAACCTGGATGCTGACAATCTAAACACACTTTAATATATATCCTAAGCCACTTCACCATGTTTTTTTGACTCTTAAAACCCCTTTAAATATTTAAAGGAACAATAGGTCATTTTTTACAAATCTTTGATCGTCGTGGTCATCCCTTGACATTTTTGTTGTAATACCTCCTAATAAAGTTAAATACATCCATTTCAGAAGTCATACTCGGATTTTGAGAATCTAAACATACTGTAATATATATCCTATGCCACTTCACCATGTTTAGTACTTTTTTGACTGTTAAAACCCCTTGAAATATTTAAGGGAACAATAGGTCATTTTAAACAAATCTCCGAATGTCGTAGTCGTCCCATGACATTTTGGTTGTAATACCTCCTAATAAAGTTAAATACATTCATTTAGGTCTATAATAATCATTATACTCCACATAAGACTCTATTCTATATTTTTAAACTTCTGGGGTGTTATAAATGTGGTAGCACATGCCTTGAGTTGAAAGACAGTAAGTATGGGTTGTCTAGCAATTTAGCAGGTCACGAGCATCCTTTCGCTAGGGATGTCAATTCCTTGTACTATATCTATGTGATGATTGATTTTTCAGAATTTAGTAAGGTTTTGGCTTATGTGGAGTCTAGGTCATCCTTGTTGGACCAAATTCAGACTCAACATTTTGATGACGTTGATTAATGTAAGATTCAAGACAATGTGATAAAAGGAGAATCCAAGGATGTCATTCTCGATACTGAGGGAGTTTTTAGGATAAAAGGTCTATTTGTGTTCCTCAAATATATGATTAACTAGACAAATCATGAAGGAGGCACCTTGATTGAGGTACTCTATTCATCCAGGGGATACTAATACATATTGTGGGTAATAGAAGCATTATTAGTTGTGTCATATGAAGAGTAACACAGTATATTTAGTATCAAGATGTTTGAATTATCAACAAGTGAAGTATGAACACCTCAAACATGGAGGTGTGACTGAGAGGATGCTCATACTTGAGTGGAAGTGCAAGGGTATTTCTATGGAATTTGTGGTAGGGTTTCCACATACCTTTTATAAGTTTGTCGTGAATCATTTGACTAAGCATGCCTACTTCATACAAGTTTAGACTACCTCAAATTTAGATAAGTTAGCCAAGATCTATATCTGAGATGTAGTTCGTTTGCATGACGTTCTGCTTTCTATTAATTCTGATCGTGGAGCACAATATACATCTCATTTCTTAAGGTCGACATAGAAAGAGTTGGGCACTCGGGTGGATCTTAATACTGCATTTCTCTCTCAAACTGGCAATCAATTTGAAAGGACTATATAGATTCATTATGAAATATTGTGGGCTTGTATGATCATCTTTGGTGGTCATTTGGATCAGTGCTTGCCATTATTGGATATTTATTACAATAATAGTTACCATTTGAGCACTGAAATGGCACCATTTGAGTGTCTAGATGGTAGGATATGTCTATCTCCAATTGATTGGTTTGATTCATTTGAGGTTAGACTATCGGGTAAAAAAATGTTTAGGGAGACCTTGGACAATGTCAAGTTGATGAAAGATAGACTTCTCATGGCTTAGAGTAGGCAAAAGAGATATGAAGATAAAAAGGTTCATGATTTGGGGTTTATGGTTGAAGAGAGGCTTTCATTTGAAGGTTTCGACCATGATGGTTATGATGAGATTTGGAAAAAAGGTCAAGTGATCCCAAGGTATATTTGTCCTTTCTAGATTGTGGTGCATATTGGTGAGATGGTATATTAGTTTTCTTTCACATCTGGTTTGTTGGAAATTCACCCCGTATTTCATATGTTGAAAAGGTATGATTAGGGTGGTGCTCAAGTGATTCAATGGGATTTTTTGTTACCCTATCAGAATTTTACTTTTAAGGAGGAACTAATAACTATTTTTGATAGGCAAATGCAAAAGTTGAGGTCGAAAGAAATTTCTTTAGTGAAGCTTTAATGGAAGCATCGTCTAGTGGAGGAGGCTACATAGGAGACCTGGTCAGACATGAGGATTATATATCTTCAACTTTAAAAGAGTTTGTGTCCGTTCTATTCTTTTTCCATTCGAGGAGGAACATTGTTTGTCTGGTAGATAATGTAATGACCCGCTAGGTCTTTTTGAGAACTAGGACTATTTTGGCTTCTCCCGTAAAATTTAAATGAGAAATTTGAAATATTTGGGAACTATGAGTATCTAGTTAAGGAAAATTTTATTAAATGATTAATAAGGTTGAATAGTTAATTGGCCAAGTCCCCGACTTATTTGATATTTTTATACCACTTGGCCCACATAATTAAAATAAGTTAGACGGGTTAATAGTATTTTTATCATAATTTGAGTAATTAATATAAACGAGGGCATTTTTCGGTTGGGATATCGAAGAATACAAAGTTTGCTTAAGGTGGAAAAACTCTTGAAAAATTTTTAATGTATATTTTCATGTCTTGATTTTCGGAAAATTAAAAATCAATTTTTGTTTTATTGATTGATAGGTAATGGTTGTGAATCGGTGGGTTAGGAATCATATGCATTGGGTTGGAAATTTTAGAATTTTTTGTTTGACAGATAGAGAAGAGGAATCAAATAATTTTTTGATTAGTTATTGCAACACGTGATGGTTTTTCTAGGAGGGTGAAATATGCTAGTGAGTTGGAATAAAATAGAAGAGGATAATGTTGCTTGTTTTCTTTGTAGTTGGAGTGTTTGGTTATTGTTAATATTAGAAGTACAATTGTTGTAATTAGTGAAGTTGAGGGAAAATATTTGGGGTCACGTTGATTACTTTAATTGATAGGGGAACCTTTTTTTAATTTTCGAGGTCTCCACTGGTTTATTACCAAGTGTTCATAATTTCGATTTATATTAATTATTTATCATAGTATAGATCTAGTTTTTATAGATTGAAATAGGTAATTGATTATTTGGTTTATATTATATTATTAACATTAAATTTGACATACATGGAGAAACTAAGGCTTAACACTTGGCTTGAAATTAGCAAATAGGATCCTTGACATATAAAATATAACAAGAGTAGAAGATTGATTGGAGATATGAGTTAGTTTGGTGTCTAGGTTAGACATATAATATTTTGAGTGTCTATGAACTCACTTAGTAATGAATATTGCACAATTGGTAGATTTGGAATGTTGCGAAGCTTTGCAAAAAGGGAAGGAAAAATTTTGAGGATTCGTGGCACGGGGTCGACATATAAGGTATGTTAAGACATTCAGACTTCATTGAAGGAATTTTTGCTATTTGAAGATTAACAATGAAATATATCATGGGTAAGGGTGAAAGATGGGGGTCTTGTACCAAAGGTGTGATGGCAAGGTGTAACACTCCTAGAGCATGTCAGATCCGGGGAGCAACCCCTAGGCATAATCGCCGTCATCGTCCTCGAAGAAGACTAATACTAGGCTCTTACCATTCGTTATTGCATTTCATAGGTTAAAAAGTGTGGAAAATTTAAAACATTTGATCTACGTATACAGTATGAGGTTTACGTAGACCTCTCATTTACACATACTATATATATTGGGAGTTTACTTAGACTCTTCGCAATAAGAATCTTACTTAGTCTTCTACATTTATGTCACACATATATTTAACATACACTATGTAGTCGTAATAAGGATGTCTCATATTAAACCATCTAAACGGAATAGAACAATATGGGCATAGCCACTACAAGAATGTTACAATGCATGTTAGGGCTTACAACAATATCTTGAACAACAAGAGTGAAACAAGTTTCATTAGACTATAGCAATTCACACATGTAGAATGAGAAAATTCACCATCCTCTGATCTTGAGGACATATCCACACTTGGAGAAATGACCCAACACTTCCTTAAAAAGTTGGCATGAACCCTTCAATAACCAGAACCTAACACTTTTGGGAAAAAGGGAGAAATAGGAGTTAGCACATTAGCAAATTTCTTTGAGAAGTGTTTTCTACAACCCAAGAACACATGCGAGACAATAATCACATAATACTTAAGAAAAAAATATATTCAACACAAGACCAACATACTTTAGTTATGACAAGTCAACATGTGCATAACATAATAAGATTAATAGACAATGCGACTCTAACATCATTTTATAACCACAAAGGGTGTTCACGAGTTTGTAACATTATAACCTAAGTATAGCCCTTACTCATAACCCCTTACCAAGGCTACTAATGCAATGGTCAAGTGAAATCTTTTAACTCCACTCAACCCAACAAACTAACTAAAGGATCATGAATAATGCCTAACTTCACATAACATAGCATTATAAGTGTTCATACCCATATTTAGAAATATAAAACATTATAATGAAGATTCAACATAAGCATACCATTTATTTCCCAAGTTTATAAGAACATAAAAATCACCACTTTGGATTTCCCTTAAGGCCATCTACTGAAATCTATAGGTAATGTCAACATAGACTATGTCAAACCCCTTAAGTCCTCATAGTTAGAGTTCTTTTTCTTACTTCATTTTTCTTTTGGGAACATATTGCCTTAACTGACATAGACCACTAATTTGGAGTCCAGTGTCGTCGACCTACCAATAAATGAACATATCATCTACGTGGATCCACTTGATAGTATTCCTATGGGAGAAACATAGTTCATGAACTAGGAGATGTAATGGGGACCCTTTTATGCTACATGCATTATAGTATCCAATCTCATGACTACAAATAGTGAACCTACCTTCCCTATTTGGGGAGGGACACTCCTCAGTACTAGTTCACTCGGTGCTTAGCTAGAGTCCCTATTGAAATATCTTTCTTTAAAAATTATAACTTAGTTTAGGTCAAAGGACAACAACCCCTTGCATAGTCATATTCATTATCTCAATAGGAATTGCATGAGAACACGTTTCAATACAACCATCATATGTGATATTAGCACATTAACGTCATCATATTATAGTAAGACACATAGGTACTTCATACAAACCTTATATCATTAAATCTTAAGCATAATCTAACAATCACATAATCAAGAAATTTTAATTACATCATCATACCACACCTACTCAACCAAATTACAAGACATACCTCAATTGAACTCCATTACTAAGTACAAGCCATCATAATTGAAGTAAAATTTGAGATAAGAAAAGACATACCAAAATCTCCTTCAATAGCCATCATCCATGGTCTTACCATAAGCCAATAAATTTCATCAAACAATAGGTGTAACAACATCATGCAATAGTAATTTAAACAAGAACTAAGTCAATTTTGTATCATCACTATCCCTATTAACTTTAATGAATAACCTAGGGTGTAGGAGAAAAGGGTTCATTCAAGAATTATTCAAGAACCAAGATTAATCCCTACAATAATAGCTACTAGGAAGTCCATAAACGAATCAGAACAAATAAAACAGCCAACACATTCCCTATTTCCTTCAATATACAAGTAAGAACCAAGAATTCATGCAAATTGGGGAAAGGACATGATATACCCAAAATTTCAATATTAACATCAGTTACTCAGCAATATACACATTATTAGTCATAGTCATTCATAATTCAACGTAATTAATCATCAATTTCGACATAAAAAGGAAACCCGTTTGTAGAGAAAAACTGTAAGAATTGGGTAATTTGAAAATCCACTTTGAGAGGACCTATTGGGGAAAGGAATCTCAAGAGTGAAGAACCCATACCTTAATGAAACTTTGTCCCTGAAAATTGGGTGAAAACCTTGGAGACATTGTCTTCTTCCTCGAGCTTCTTGTTCCTTAATGGAGGATGAATGAAGAAAGAGAAAGTAGAGAGAAGTTGGAGCAATTTGGGTTTCAATTTGTGTTTGAGTTTTGGAGTGGGAAACAAATGATTTTCACCTATAGTCAATATCTAGTCCACCCCCAAAAAACCCAAACTACCCATCAATAAGTTGGACATCCAAAAGTAACGTACAATTAAACTTAATTATGAACCCCTGCCAATCTTCACGACCCACTTCACGCTCCGTGAAGTGATTTATGGACCGTGGTAGCAATCGTGGAGTGGTGAGACAGTAGCTCCCTCAAACGGGCTGCCTCCACTTTTCCATCTATGGGAACTTCATGAGCCACATTGACCCCCTCCTTGACGATGCACCACGGCTCGTTAAGTGTCTCGTGGTGATCTTAGACAATAGCTCCAAAACGACTCACAAAACTCCTCTCAAATATCTAAGGCATTTTTGTAACATTCCAAAAAATATACTTGTCTATTGAAGGGTCTATTAAGTTTTAAGAATATGTATTCGGGAACATAGGAATCCCAATGCCCAATATTGAATAATATTGGGTCTCTTAGAGAATATTGGCTTAAGGGTGTTATCCAATTTCTATGTATTAAAAAGTAACTTAAAATACACTTAGATGGTAAATGCTCCAATCCAAGCATGTTTAAGAATTGTACCTGCAATGAAGACCCTAAGCTAAAATTTTTGTTTTCTTAGCTTACACACATTAGGTACGAGGCATCCAAGTGTCAAGCCTAGGTACCACAACACATGACCATTTAATATGATCATGTAGAATAAGCAATGCCCAAGGACATAGTGAGGATCCTTGGGACAAGAAGTAAACTTTCCAAGTGACACAACAGAGTGCATGGTTAGTAAAGTGCACGGCAACACATGTGCTAGCAGCCAAGAGACCAAGCAACCAAGCCCAACCGATTCGGTTAGGGTGGTTAGGGGGCCGGCACGCCTTAGGTCAAGCCACGTGGGGTTGAGATTCCTAACGAATCCTACGATCTTCTAACTTACTTAATTAGATAACTAACCTAGGACTAACTAAAATGAACTATCTAAAATTACCGAAATCCTAAGACCTAACTGGGTGACACTAGCTGAGTAACTACCAAAGAAACATCCTAGAACCTAACCTAGGATGGTCCAAACGGGTTAGTTATGGTCCTAGTGGCTTAGGGGTACTTTAGTAACTACCCTAGGTAACTTAATTAGTTAAATCACAAACATATTTAATTAATTCAAATTCATGGTCAAACTCGAAACCCTTAGAAAATTTACAGAATTCGGCTAAGCCAAATGCTCTCCTATTTTTAGACAATTTAGGAGGGGATTTTTTGTAATTAGATAATTGATTTATTTCATTATATTGATTATCCTAAGTTGAGTTAGACAATATTCAGTTCATAAGACCTAGAGTCACGTTGATCTAGTAGAAACTTACGACTAAAAAATAGTGAACAAACGTAAGAAAAATAGAAAAATACTCTTCGTTCTCCTTAGGCTATTTCAAAGAAATTCTTCAAAATTTTCATGCAAAGTACAGGGTGATCTTCGTAGATTCAATTCTACTGTAAGGTATGGGTTTTTCTCTCTTGGACTCCTTTCCCCAGGAGGCTTTTCAAACATTTTGAATTCAAGAAAACTAAAACTAGGGTTGTTCCCAATGAAATTGTCAAAAGTTCATTTCCCTAGTTCTCCCTTTTCCCGATCATAGTAGTATGTATAATGCAAATCTCGAGCATATTATTGGTATGTTATTCTAACTGGTCATTATGTGTAGTTTTCTATGATTTGATAATGTCTAATGAGACGTATAGGTTATATCCGTATGATTAGAGTATCATTTACATGATATAAGAAATATTTTAATACATAATTGAGTTCGAGAAGATGAAATTGATATAAGTCGTTATGAAATTCAGTTTACTATTGAAAGGATTAAGGTTTTGATTACAGTGCGTGTTTATAGTAGATATGTTTGTATGTTTTTAGAATGCAATGTTTCCAAGAAGAATTTGGAATAAGAGTCAAAGCTAGTTAATGAATCTTCAATGCCAAATTAACTTTATAGCTTGGCCAAACTAAGCATTGAATTGTTCTTATAAGCTAATCAAATGTTAAAAGTTAGCTTGCTTAAAATGATGAGAATACTATGGTATATACATGAAGTTTATTGACTTGGATATTGGCAATATCATTACAAGTGTTTAGTGAAAGTTTGGTTTATTCTAATAAATTGGCCGGCAATATGATTGAGAAAATATGTAATAGAATTGACCAATGACAAAGTTATACCAATCTTATATGGCCATTGTAAATTATGATGTATCTTGTAAGGCCAAATACATGTTAAAGATTTACTTGAAAAGATGTTACTCACTAACTCATAACGTAGGGTATGCCAATGATAGGGACAAGTCCCAACATACCCTATCTAAATGAATTTATGAACATAGTAGCACATTTGAATAAGCCTTATAACTTTCATAAATAATGGTGACAAGACTACCAAATAACATTGAACACGATAAGGTGAGTAATGAAATAACTAAAAGCTTATGAGTTATCCAATTGATCTATAATGGGATGTTAAAGAAAGTGAGGCAAGTCTCACTTGCACCTAAACAATTATGCTAATGATACTCATCTAAGAGGGTGTTATAAATCGTGAGACAAGTCTCATTCACAGCTTAATGATAATGTAAGATTTAAGTTCACATTCATCAAGAATAGAAAGGGATGACCATTCATCCATTGACCTAAGCATACCTCATACTAGAACCATGCTTCAATAGTGTGTGAGTCAACTCTAAAAGTTCTAAAGTATGATAAATTGAGTTAAGCATCGATAAACTAGTAATGAGATTGTGCAAGCACATATAAGCCTCATGAGATGATACTACCACCTAGGTGGAAAAAGGTCTTTAAAATCTATGAACTATGTCGCCAGCATAGGTTACTAGCTAGTGGATCAACCTAAGAAAGTTAGGAAGTACTCGGTTTGCTTTTGTCGGTGAACCACCTCTTTTAAGTGTGGGGAAGACACTGAATTTCATTTTAGCTCACATGATCTATGTCGGTTAAATGCTAAAGATTTCTTTAAGAAAGTAAGAAAGAAATAAAGAAAGAACTAGGAAGATGACTGGTGTTCGTATAGGATGACCAAATTGTGAGGTTAGACTAAGTAATGATGTAAGTCATTCTTAGTCATTGCACAGAAAGATCCCAGTGGAAGTCTTAAAAAAATATCCTAAGTCAACCTAGCATGTTCAAAGTGAACATGATATCAAAGAAGAAGAAATGTAAGTTCAAAGTGAACTAAGTAAGCAAAAGCATAAGTAAATCAAATCATTGGTGTTTGATAAGAATGAAATTTTAACAGCCATTGACTTATGCCAATAAAGAAAGCAAAACATAAAGACTCATCAATTGGAGTATCAATATATGTCCCGTCATCTTTATATTATGAAAATGATCAAATTATGGGCTTAGCCAATAAAGATTGGCTCATAAAGACTTCATGCCAAATTTAACAAGGATGGACAGAATAATTTGTGAGTAGGGTAGTCAAATCATTTCCTTAGTCTTTTGGATTACTTACTTGAATCTTTGTAGTAATGGGACTACAATGAATCATTGCACTTGTATGTAAAACATAGTGTCAAAGGAGATCATTGAACTACACAGCAAAAAGAAGAAAAGATTATATAATAAACTACGTCTGGGAGAGGGAGCTCTCAGCCTAAGGGGAGCGAAAATATTAAATATTGCTGGAGTTGTTCTAAAATTATGTTCATGATTCCAAGGTCTTATGTTCATATAGAAAATGAGTTGTGTGCTTTAATGCATGAGAATGTCATATTCATAGCATGGTTCATAAATAACGAATTAGGAAAGTGAAGTGACTTAACTTTCCAAAAATGGCTTGTTGCTATAGGAAAAGCTTTCCTTGATCATGCATAGTGCATATGTGCTTATGTGCATAAACCCATACTTAGAACAAGTTTGTTCTAACACATATACAATTACTATTTTTATAGGTGCAGGTCCTAGAAGAAGATTGAAGATCACTTGAAGCTGTTTGGACTAGTACCTCAAGACTTTGGTAAGTCCTCTTGAGTTCGAGGATGCCTAAGCTTTATTTTCTACCTTAGTAGATGAGACATTTCTAGTGGATGTTGTCTCTAGAATTTCATTTCAAAAATTTGTTCAAACTTTTGTATTAAGGCCGATTTTGCAATAATTAATGATAGTATGAATTCTTCATTTAAATTTTTCAACCTGTTAATAGGTGGTTATTTATTTTGAGTTGTTAATATATCACTCTTATGCAAGAAATATATGAAGTCTAAGTACACTTCAGTAAATTCAAAGAGTTCTAAAATTTTCCGCTAATTTAACTGTATGATTGTGATGAATGCTAAGATGAGGTTTGTTCGTGACCTTTGAGAGGTTATTGACGCCGTTCTCATCTAGGGTCTAGGACCGGGTGTGACAAACTTGATATCAAAGCATGAGGTTAAATTACCTAGGAACTATGGCTCAAAAAAACCACATTGCGTAGTTTCTAGCATATGGTCACAACAATGACAAAGAGACTTAGTGGTGTTAAGAATCTTCCCTTCTTCTACTCTTTATTGTGTTGTGTAGTGTTTTGTCATTTTGTGTCATTGTAGAATCTTGCTTCCTTCTTGTGTGTGTGTGTTGAAAAATGAACACAAGAAGAAATGTAGGAAGGAGAGTTGGAGAAGCAGTTGCTGGGGAAACCAAGCTCCTCCTCAAGCCCTAGCCGCTGGAGTGTAAGTGCCTGTCAACCCAGCTGCGTTGACAGATGGAGAAGTGAGAGCAGCACTGGTTTAGATGGCCCAAGACATCACTGCTCAGTCACATGCTATCACAGCCCAGGCCACTAAAGAGGGTGTCCGAGGGAGAACCCACATGCTAGAACCATGGCTAGCAGAGTTAGAGATTTCACCAGGATGAATCCTCTAGTCTAATTTTGGTCCTAAACAAATGGGGATCCCCACGAGTTTGTGGACGAGGTTCACAAGATTCTCTATTCTATGGTAATTGTATATGTGTTAGTACAAACTTTTACTAAGTATGGGTTGGTTGCATACCAGCTCAAGGATGTGGCTCAGGTATGGTACAAGATGTGGGTAGATGGCCGAGCACCAAGAGAAGACCTCATCACTTGGGACTTTCTCAAGACTATATTCCGTGAGAGGTTCTTTCCCAAAGAGCAGAGAGAGGCAAAGGTTGAGGATTTCATCAACCTACATCAGGGAGGTATGTCAGTCAAGGAATACTCCTTGAAGCTTTTAAAACTTTCCAAATATGCTTCTTCCCATGTGTCCAGTAGTAGAGATTCGATGAATAGGTTTTTGACTGGCGTATCGTAGGATCTGAAGGAGGAATGTCGGGCAGCCATGTTTAATTATAAGATGGACCTTTCTAGGTTGATGGTACATGCATAGATAGTGGAGGAGAGTCGTCGGAGCAACAGAGGCTGAGAAGGCAAGAAGCCTAGGCCCTCGGATAAAGCGGGTTCTAGCACTGGTAGGAGTTCATTTTGATTCCAGGACAGGCCCAAGCTCAAGAAGTTGAACCATCACTCAGGTAATCCTACTCCTTCCAGGAACACTGATTCCAAATAGAGAAAGTTTGGCCCCAAGAAGGGAATGATAGAAATTCCCAGCGTGACATAAATCAAAGTGGTAAGTGTGGCTGTTTGTATGGAGGTGAGTTCATGGTAGGTTCTAATGCCTTCTATGGGTGCGTCAAAAGAGGTCATATGATAAGGGACTACCGACATGTGAAGAATCAGGCCAAGTATGATACTCAGCATCAGCTTAATCGTACTGTGGCATCCGAGCCTCACATAAGGAATCTTTTCTATGATTTGAAAGGTAGAGAGGAGAAGGAGAAGTTAGATTATGTGGTTATGGTACCTTGCATGTCTTCTTTTTTCCTGTGTACGCATTGTTTAATCCAGGATCGACTTTATCTTTTGTTACTCCTTTAGTAGCTAGTAAATTTTACTTGCTTCCTGAGATCTTGCATGAAACTTTTTTAGCTAGTAGTCCCATAGGAGTCAGCATTCGAGAGGAAAGAGTGTATGGAGATTGCCCAATAACTGTTCTTGATAGAGTTACCTATGCTGACATAATATTATTAACCATGCTTGACTTTGATATAATTATGGCTATAGATTGGCTCCATTAATGCTATGCTACCATAGACTATCGAAACAGGTAGTAAGGCTTCAGTTTCATAATGAGTTAGAGCTGGAATGGGAAGGGCGTAGTTGAAATCCAACTGTACAAATAATTTTCCATCTTAAAGCCAATAAGGTGTTAGCTACGGGGTATTTATATCCCTTAGTAAGAGTCAACGACATAGAACACGATGTTTCTTCGATAGACTCTATGTCCATAGTGAATGAGTTTAAAGAGTTCTTTCCGGAGGATTTACCAGGAATCCCTCCTGAAAGTTAATTTTACTTTGGTGTTGACTTATATCCCAACACCGAACCAATTTCCGTTCCTCCCTATAGAATGGATCCATTTGAACAGGAAGTGTTGAAGTTTAAGTTTAAAGACCTACTTTATAGGGGCTTCATCCAGCTGAGAATATCCCCATAGGGTGCTCCAGTGTTGTTCTTTAAGATAAAAGGATGGAACCCTTAGAATGTGCATCGATTATCGACAACTCAACAAAGTCATTATAAAGAAAAAATACCCTTTCCCAGAATGGATGATCTATTTGATCATCTCTAAGGTTCAAGTTTCTTCTCTAAAATAGATCTCCAGTCAGGGTATCACCAGCTTAGAGTGAGACAAGAGATCATTCCTAACACTACCTTCCATACTATGTATGGTCATTACGAGTTTCTTGTCATGTCATTTGGTCTTACTAACGTACCAGCCGCGTTATGGATCTTATGAATAAGGTCTTCCATGAATACCTTGATTCTTTTGTCATAGTATTCATTGTTTACATCCTCATATACCCTAAGACAAGAGAAGAGCATAAACATCATTTGATAATGGCATTGCAAGTACTTAGGGAACGTCAGCTGTATGCAAAATTCAGCAAATATGAGTTTTGGCTGAGATCATTGACCTTAGTTTGTCATATAGTGACCGACCACGGTGAAGAGGTTGATCCAAAAATATTTAGTCAGTAAAGAACTGGCCGAGACCCCTTACTTCTACAGACATCCGGAGTGTCTATGGTTTCGGTAATACCATCACAAATTGGTTGAGGGTTTTTTCGCTATTGCTGCTCCATCGACAGCTTCAACAAAGAAGAAGGTGAAGTTTGAGTGGTCTAAAACTTTTGAAATGATCTTTCAAGAGCTCAAAGACCGAATCACTTCAGAACAAGTTCTCACATTGCCGAGGAGTGGTGAAGGTTATGTAGTGTGCTGTGATGCTTCCTGAGTAGGTTTGGGATGTGTTCTTATACAGGATGACAAGGTAATTGCATATGCATCAAGCCATTGGAAATCCACAAGAAATATTACCCTACAATGATATTGAGTTAGCTGTTGTGGTATTTGCGTTAAAACATTGGAGAGATTTTTTATATGGTGTACATGTTGATGTATTTACTAACCACAAAAGTCTACAGTATGTTTTTACATAGAGAGAATTGAATCTTCGTCAGAGAAGATTGCTAGAGCTGATCAATGATTATTACATGAGTGTTCACTATAACCCGGGTGAGGACAATGTAGTGGCCGATGCATTAAGCTGATTGAGCATGGGCAGTGTGTCTCATATTGATGATGAGAAGAAGGAGTTGGTTAAAGAGATAAACCAATTTGCTAGATTAGGTCTACAGCTGGTAAATACACAAAGTGGGGGTGTTTCAGTTCATTCAAGTTATCAATTTTTTGTAGATGTTTAAGCTAATAATCTCGACCCAGCACTCATGGAGTTGAAAGACTCAGTGTTGAGTAAGCTGAATAAATCATTCTCCCAAGATGGGACTGTGTGCTTAGATACCATGGAAGATTGTGTGTGCCCAATAATGATATTATGAGACCAAATATTATTGCAGTTGCTCATGCCTCAAAGTATTCCATTCATCCAGGTTCCACCAAGATGTATAATGATCTCAAGGAGGTCTATTGGTGGGAAGGAATGAAGCGAGATATTTCTATATTTGTGAAGGTGTGCCCGAATCGCCAACAGGTTAAGGAAGAACACCTTAAGCATGGAAGACTTACCTAGTTGATTGAGATCCCAACATGGAAGTGTGAGTCTATTATTATGAACTTTGTGGTTGGTCTGCCCCGGACCAGGAAATTGCACGATTCCATTTGGGTCATTGTTGACATGATGACTAACTTTGCTCATTTCATTCCTATGAAGTCTACTTACAGGGCCGAAGATTATGCCAAGCTGTATAATAATGAGATAGTGAGGTGTCATGGGATCCCTTTATCTATCATTTCAGATAGGGGAGCCCACTTCAGTTATCACTTTTGGAGATCTTTCCGAAATAGCTTGGGTACACAGGTGAAGCCCAGTACTACTTTTCATCCTCAGACGGATGAACAAGCAGAGCGTACCGTTCAGACCCTTAAGGAAAAGCTGAGAGTATTTGTTATACACTTTAAAGGTAGTTAGGATCATTACTTGCCACCGATTATGTTCTCTTATAATAATATTTACCAATCCTGTATTGGGATTGCACCTTTTGAAACACTGCATGGCAGGAGATATATGTTCCCAGTTAGGTAGGTTTAGTT
Organism: Solanum pennellii; assembly: GCF_001406875.1. Classification (NCBI taxonomy): domain Eukaryota; kingdom Viridiplantae; phylum Streptophyta; class Magnoliopsida; order Solanales; family Solanaceae; genus Solanum; species Solanum pennellii. Next base: position 47,303,442 of record NC_028643.1, on the reverse strand, counting down.
AGGAGAGTCTTCCATCCTTTTCCCTAAGATCATACATGAGTTTATGGAAACTATGATCATTTTTAGGGATAGATTGGCTATCGCTTACAGTCGTAAAAAATCTTATGTTGATAACACGAAGAGGGCTCTTTAATTTGAGATAGGTGATCAAGTTTACCTGAAGATATCACCCATGACAGGGACAAAGTTGGGTGATAAAGAGAAGTTGAGTCCGAGGTATATAGGTCCTTATGAGGTCTTACAATGAGACTAGAATGTTTCCAATGAAGTGAAATTACCAAATGACTTGGCTTCTGTTCATCCAATGTTTCATGTTTCGATGCTTAAAAAGTATCTAGGTGATCCGACATCCATATTCCTGTTTAGGGGTTAGGAGTCGATGAGAACCTTTCTTAAAATGGTTCCGTTGAAATTTTAGATAGCCAAGTGAAGCAGATGTGGAACAAGGAGGTTGCAATCGTAAAGGTGTTATGGAGGAACCACCTTGTTGTGGGAGCAACATGGGAGACCGAGGCAGACATGAGATCCCATTACCCTCACTTATTCAGTTCTTGAGGTTAGATATACTCTTCGTAGGTCTAATTTGTTTATGAAACTCTAAATTTTAGTGCATTAGTTGGTTTTGGTGTTTTATGTCCATAATTGTGTGTGTTATACTTGCATTATATGAGTTAATACGAGTTCATGCTTGCATTCATGTTCCTGTTTTTGTATAGATTTGATATGATTTTTATGTCACACGAGTTGTGATATGCATTGAGTTTAATTGAAATTGAGAAGGAAGTTCCTCAATCTCAGATATGAAGCTTCAGATAAGATTTGAGTGATGTGCATCATCTAGAGTAAGTTGTCAATCAAATATTCACAAATAGTAATATTTCAAGTATGTTGAGGTGTTTTTCTAAAATACCATGTTTGATTCAAAATGATGTGTAGTGTCATTCTTGGATGTATGTTCCTAACGTGGGGATAATGTAACATTCCAGAAAATGTACTTGTGTAGTGAAAAGTCTATTAGGTTTTAAGAGTATGTATTGGGGTACATAGACTTCTCAATGCCTAATATTGAGTAATATTGGGCATGTTAGAATATATTGGCTTAACTGTGTTAGCCAATTTCTATGTATTAACAAGTAACTACGATATACTTTGATGTTCAAATTCACCAATCTAAGATTATTTAGGAACTGTACCTATAATGAAGACCCTAAGCTAAAATTTGTGATTTCTTAGTTTACACACATTAGGTACGTGACATCCAAGTGTCAAGATTATGTACATAGCAGATGATCATTTTAAATGATTATGTAGATTAAGTAGTAACCAAGGACATAGTGAGGATCCTTGGGAAAAGAAGTGAACTTTAAATGTTCAACTACAGAGTGCACGATTAGGAAGTTCACCGAAACACATGTGCAAGCACATGTTCTATCGGCCAAGATACCAAACGACCAAGCCCAATAGAATTCGGATAGGGCGGTTAGAGGGTAGGTCAAGCCACGTGGGTTCGAGCTTTCAAACCAATCCTTAGATCTAACAAACTTACCCAACTAGATAACTAACCTAGGATTAACTAAAATAAACTAACTAGTATGCCCGAAATCCTAAGATCTAAACAGGTGACACTAGCCGAGTAACTAACTAAAGAAACATCATAATACCTAACCTAGGATGGTCTAAAGAGATTGGTTATGGTTGTAGTGACTTAGGGGTACTTTAGTAATTATACTAGGTCACTTCATTATTTGAATTGGCAACTTAATTAATTATTTTTAAATCATGGTCAAACCCAAAACCCTTAGAAAAATTTTAGAATTTGGCTAAGTCAAATGCTCTCCGTTTTTAATCAATTTAGGAGGGCCGTTTTGGTAATTAGCTAAATGATTTATTTAATTAAGTTAATTAGAGTAAGTTGAATTAGTTAATATAAAGTTCGTAAGACTTAGACTCACGTTCAACTAGGTAAGAAACTCACGACTGAAAAACAGTGAACAAACGTAAGAATTACAAAAAAATACTCACGATTCTCCTTAGGCGATCTCAAAGCAAATTCTACAATATTTACATACAAAGTACATGGTGATCTTCGTAGATTAAATTTTACACGAAGGTATGGGTTTTCTCCATCGGTTTCCGTTCCCAGGATGATTTGAAAACATTTTGAATTCAAGACAACCAAAACAAGGGTTGTTTCCAATGAAATTGTCAAAAGTTAATGTACCTAGTTCTCCCTATTTCCTATTATAGTAGTATGTATAACAATAATCTCAAGCATGTTCTTGGTATGTGGTGCTAGCTGATCATTATGTGTATGTTTCTGTGATTTGATATTGTCGAATGACACTTATAGGTTACATCCATATGATTAGAGTATCATTTACATAAGATAAGAAATATTGTAATGCCTAATTCTGTTCGTGAAGATTAAATTCTTATAAGTCTTTTATAAAATTCTGTCTACTGTTGAAAGGAATGAAGATTTCGATTACTGTGTGTGTTTACAGTAGATATGTTTGTAAGTGTTTAGAATTCAATGTTTCAAAGAAGAAATAAGAATGAGAATCAAAGCTAGTTTATGAATCTTCAATGCCAAATCAACTTTATAGCTTGGCCAAACTAAGCACTGAATTGTTCTTATAAGCTAATCAAATGTTAAAATTTGGCTTGTTTAAAATAATGAGATTACTATAGTGAAAGTTTGGTTTATGCCAATAAATTGGCCAACAATATTATTTCAAAAATATGCAATAGAATAGGAAAAGACTAAGTCATACAAATCTTATATGGCCAATGTAAATTATGATGTTTCTTGTAAGGCCAAATACATGTTAAATATTGACTTGACAAAATGTACCTCAATGAACTCATAACCTAGGATATGTCAATGATTGGGAGAAGTCCCAAGATATGAAATTACTCTAGAATGGGGTGTCAAAGGAATTTAGACGAGTCTCACTTGCACCCAAACAATTATGTTAAAGATACTCACATAAGAGGGTGTTAGAAATTGTGAGACAAGTATCATTCACACGATAATGATAATGTAAGATTTAAGTTCACATTAATCAAGTATAGAAAGGGATGACAAGTCATCAATTGATGTAAGCATACCTCATAGTATAGGAAAGCTTTCATAGTGTATGAGTCAACTGTAAAAAGTTGTAAAGTATGATAAGTTGAGCTAAGCACTGATAGATTAGTAATAAGCTTGTGCAAGCACATGTAAGCCTCATAAGATTAGATTACCACCAAGGTGGATAAGGGTCTTCAAATTCTCCTAGTCTAAGAACTATATCGCCAGCATAGGTTACTAGCTAGTGGACCCACCTTAGACAGCAAGGAAATATTCATTTTAACTTTGGGAGGTAAACCACCTCTTTTCTGTGTGGGGAAGACACTCGATTTCATGTGTGCTCACCTGATCTATGTCGGTGAAATGCGAAATATTTCATTAAAAAAGTAAGAAAGTAAGAAAGAAATAACTAAAAATATGAGGGGTGTTCCGATAGGATGACCAAAGGGTGAGGTTAGACTAAGTAATGATTTAAGTCATTCTTAGTCATTGGACTGAAAGATCCCAATGGAAGTCTTAGAAGAATATCCGAAGTCAACCTAGCATCTTCAAAGTAAACATGAGATCAAAGAAGAAGAAATATAAGTTAAAAGTGAACTAAATAAGCAAATGCATAAGTATAAAATCTTGAGTGTTTGATAAGAATGAAGTTTTAACAGTTATTGGCTTATGCCAATAAAGGGAGCATAACATAATGACTCATCAATTGGAGTATTAATATACGCCCCAGCATCTTTATATTATGAAAATGATCAAATAATGGCATAGTAAATAAGGATTGTCTTATAAAGACTCCATGCCCAATTTAACAAGAATGGAAAGAATTACTTGTGAGTAGCGTAGTCAAATAATTTCCATAGTCTTTTTGATTACTTATTTGATTTATTGTTGTAATGGGACTACAATGATTCAATGCACTCGTAATTAAAAAATAGGATCAAAGGAGATCATTGAACTACAAAACAAAAAGAACAAAAGACTGAAAAATAAAGTAACTCTTGGAGCGGGAGCTTTGGCCTAAGGGGAGCAAAAATATTAAATTTTCCTTGAGATGTTCTAAAATGATGTTCATGATTCAAAGGTTTTATGTTCATATAGAAAATGAGTTGTGTGATTTAAATGCAAGATAATATGCATATTCATAGCATGATTCTTAAATAACGAATTAAATAAGTGAAGTGACATCACTTACAAAAAATGGCATATTGCTACAGAAAGAGCTTTCCTTGATCATGCATAGTCCTTATGTGTTTATGTGCTTAGACCCATACTTAGTACAAGTGTGTACTAACCCATATAAAGTTACTATTTTTATAGGTACAAGTCCTTGAAGAAGATTGAAGATCTGTTGAAGTTGTTTGGACTAGTACATCCAGACTTTGGTAGGTCCTCTTGAGTTCGAGGATACCTACGCTTTGTTTTCTAGATTTAGTAGATTAGACATAGCTAGTGGATGTTGTCCCTAGCATTTCCGTTCAAACATTTGTTCAAGCTTTTGTATTAAGGTCGGTTTGGTAGCTATTAATGATATTATGAATTCTTCATTTCAATTTTTAAATCTTTTAATATATGGTTGTTTATTTTTAGTTGTTAGTATATCACTATTTTGCAAAAATTATATGAAGTCTAAGTACACTTTAGTAAATTCAAAGAGTTCTAACTTTTCCGCTAAATTTAACTGTATGATTGTGATGAAAGAAAAGTAGAGGCTTGTTTGCGCCCTCTGAGAGGTTAATATGTCGGTCTTACCTAAGTCATAGCACCCAAATATGACAAACTTGATATTAGAGCATGAGGTTATATTATCTAGGACCTAAGGCTCAAAACAACCACTTTTTGTAGTTTCTAGCATATGGTGGTGAAGTGCACCACACCCATGACTTAGAGACTTAGTAATGTTAAGAATCTTCCCTTCTTTTACTCTTTATCGTGCTGTGTAGAGTTTTGACATTTTGTGTCATACTAGTATCTATGTTCCTTCTTGTGTTAGCATGTTAAAAATTATCACAAGAAGAAATGAAGGCAGAAGATTTGGAGAAGCAGCTGCAGGGGGAAACCAAGATCCTCCTCAAGCCCCAGCTGCAGGAGTGCAAGTGCATGTCAACCTAGCTGCGTTGACAGATGGAGAAGTGATAGCAACACTTGTTTAGATGGCCCAAGCCATCACTGCTCAAGCACATGGTATCATAGCGCAGACCAATAGAGAGGGTGCTCCCAGGGGAACCCACATGCTAGGACCATGGATAGAAGACTGAGAGATTTCACCAGGATGATTCCTCAAGTCTACTTCACGTCTAGAACCAATTAGGAGTTTGCTTGGAGTCCAGGATAGGCCCAAGTTCACGAAGGGGCACCAACACTCAGGTAATCCTACTCCTTCCAGGAACACTAATGCCAAAGGGAACAAGTCTAGACCCAAGAAGGTCAACGATTGAAATGCCCAGCGTGATAGAAAGTTGTCTGGTAAGTGTGGCCGTTTTCAAGAGGGTTAATGCATGATAGGTTCTAATTCTTGCTATGGGTGAGGCAAGAGTTGTCATGTGATAAAGGACTACCCACATGTGAAGAATCAGGCCAAGGCATATAATCAGCCTTAGCTTAATCCTACTGCTTCAACGGAGCCTCCCAAGAGGACCAGGTTCTATGCTTTGAAAGTTAGAGAGGAGCAGGAGATGTCATCTTATCGGGCAACTGGTGCCTTGCATGTCATCTTTTTTCCTATGCATGCATTGTTATATCAAGGATCCATTTATATTTTGTTACTACTTTAGTATCTAGTAAATTTGACTTGCTTCCTGAGATCTTGCATGAACTGTTTTTAGTTAGTACACCCATAGGGGACAAAATTAGAGCTTATAGAGTATATAGAGATTTCCCAATAGTTATTCTTGATAGAGTTACCTATGCTGACCTAATAGAATTAACAATGCTTGACTTTGATATAATTTTGCATATCGATTTGCTCCATAAATGCTATGATACCATCGACTATAGAAATATGGTAGTAAGGTTTTAGTTTCTTAAAGAGTAAGAGCTTGAATGGGAAAGGCATAGTCGAATTCCAACAGGCCAAATAGTTTCCCATCTTAAAGCCAATAAGATGTTATCTAAGGGGTATTTATATCACTTAGTCATAGTCAATGACGTAGAATATGAAGTTCCTTCCATAGACTCTTTGTCCATAGTGAATGAGTTTCAAGATGTCTTTCCGGATGATTTACCAGGAATCCCTCCACAACGTAAAATTGACTTTGGTGTTGACTTACATCCCAACACCAATCCAATTTCCATTCCTCCCTATTGAATGGCTCCACTTGAAGTCAAAGAGTTGAAGTTGCAGTTGAAAGATCTACTTGATAAGGGCTTCATCTAGTCGAGAATATCCCATGGCTGCTCCAGTGTTGTTCGTTTAGAAAAAGGATGGAACCCTTAGAATGTGTATCGATTATCTGCAACTCAACAAAGTAACTATAAAGAACAAATACACTCTTCCCAGAATTGATAATCTATTTGATAATCTTTAAGGTTCAAGTTTCTTCTCTAAAATAAATCTCCAGTCAGTGTATCACCAGATTAGAGTGAGACAAGAGATCATTCCTAACACTGCCTTCCATACTAGGTATGGTCATTACGAGTCTCTTTTCATGTCATTTGGTCTCACTAACGTACCAGCCGCGTTATGGATCTATGGATAAGGTCTTCCATGAATTCCTTGATTCTTTTTTCATAGTATTCATTGATGACATCCTTATATACTCTAAGACCATAGAAGAGCATGAACAACATTTGAGAATTACATTGCAATTACTCAGGGAACATCAGTTGTATGCAAAATTCAGCAAATGTAATTTTCGGCAAAGATTAGTAACCTTCCTATTTCATTTTTTGTTCGACTAGCGTGTAGAGGTTGATCTGAGAACGATTGAGTCAGTAAAGAACTTGCCGAGACCCCTAACTCGTATAGAAATCCATAGTTTCTTGTGTTTGGCAAATTACTATGGCAGGTTTGTTGAGGACTTTTCTTCTAATGTTGCTCTATGGAGAGCTTTACCAAAGAAGAAGGAGAAGTTTGAGCAGTCTGAAACTTATGAAAAGAGCTTCCTAGAGCTCAAAGACTAACTAACTTCAGTACCAATTCTAACATTGCCGAGGAGTAGTGAAGGGTATGTGACATATAGTGATGCTTCCCGAGTAGGTTTTGGGATGTGTTCTTATGCAGGATGTCAAGGCGATTGCATATGCATCAAGACAGTTGAAAATCCATGAAAAGAATTACCCTACACATGATCTTGAGTTAGCTGCTGATGTATTTGCGTTAAAACTTTGGAGATATTATTTATATGGTGTACATGTTAATGTATTTATTGAGTATAAAAGTCTTCAGTATGTTTTTACACAGAGAGTCCTGAATCTTCGTCACAGAAGATGGCTAGAGCTGCTCAAGAATTATGACATGATTGTCTGCTATCAACTAGGTAAGGCCAATGTAGTGGCCGATGCTTTGAGACGATTGATCATGGGCAGTGTGTCTCATATTGATGATAAGAAAAAGGAGCTGGTTAAAGATGTACACCAATTGTCTAGGTTAGGTGTACGACTGTTAAATACAAAAAGTGGGGGTATGTCAAATCATTCCAGTTCTGAGTCATCATTTGTTGTAGATGATAAAGCTAAGCAGCATCTTGACGCAGTACTCATGGAGTTGAAAGACTCAGTGTTGAGTAAGTTGAATAAACAATTCTCCCTAGGAGGGATGGTGTGCTTAGATACCATGACAGATTCTGTGTGCCAAATATTGGTAATCTAAGCCCTAATATTTTTGCAGAGGCTCATGGCTCCAGGTATTCCATACATCCAGGTTCCACCAAGATGTATCATCATCTCAAGGAGACCTATTGGTGGGAAGGTATAAAGCGAGATATTTCAAAGTTTGTGGAGGTGTGCCCCAATTTCCAACAAGTTAAGGCCGAATACCTCAAGCCTGGAGATCTTACACAGTCGATTGAGATCCCAACATGGAAGTGGGAGATATGGACTTTGTTGTTGGTCTGCCCAAGACAAGGAAACTGCATGATTCCATTTGGGTTATTGTTGACAGGATGACTAAGTCTGCTCACTTCATTCTTGTGAAGTCAACTTACAGGCCGGAGAATATGCCAAGCTTTATATTGATGATATAGTGAGGTGTCATGGGATCCCTTTATGTATCATTCCAGATAGGGGAGACCAGTTCACTTCTTACTTTTGGAGATCTTTTAAAAAGACCTTAGGTACACCGGTGAAGCTCAATACTGCTTTTCATCCTCATACGGATGGACAAGCAAAGTGTACTCAGACCCTTGATTAAATGTTGGGAGACAGTGTTATTGACTTCAAAGGGAGTTGGGGTGATCACTTTCTATTTCATGAGTTCTCTTATAATAGTAGCTACCATTCCAGTATTGGGATGACAACTTTTGAAGTACTGTATAGCAGTAGGTGTAGGTACCCACTTGGGTTTTTTGAGGTAGGAGATTCTTCTATCCTTCGAATTGAGATCATACATGAGCCTATGGAAAAGGTGAGAATGATCAGGATAGATTGGCTACCGCTAATAGTTGTCAAAAATCCTATGCTGATAACAGGAAGAGGGCTCATGAATTCAAGGTAGAGTGATTAATGTTTACCTGAAAATATCACCCATGGAAGGGGTGATGAGGTTTGGTAAGAAAGGGAAGTTGAGTCCGAGGTATATAGGTCCTTATGAGGTGTTGCAACGAGTAGAGAATATTTTGTAGGTGATCTAGCATCTATCCTCCCTATTGAGCGATGAGGAGTCGATGAAAACCTTTTTATTAAGAAGTTTCAGTTGAAATTCTATATCGCCAAGTGAAGCAGCTGAGGAACAAGGAGGTTGCCACCATAAAGGTGTTATGGAGGAATTACCTTGTTGAGGGAGCAACATTAGAGGTCGAGGCCAACATGAGATCCCATTACCCTCACTTATTCAGTTCTTGAGGTTAGATATACACTTTGTAAGTCTTATATTGTTTATGAAACTCTAAATTTTAGTGCATTAGTATGTTTTGGTGTTTTATGTCCATAACTGTGTGTTTTATACTTGCACTATATGCGTCAATATCAGTTCATGCTTGCATTCATGCTGCTGTTTTTGTATAGATTTGACATGATTTTTGTGTCGCATGAGTTTTGATGAGCATTGAGTTAAAGTGATATTGAGAAGGAAGTTCCTCAATCTCATATATGAAGCTTCAGATTAGCTTTGAGTGATGTGCATCATCTTGAGTAAGTTGTGAATCAGATATTTACAAATAGTAAAGTTTCAAGTGTGTTGATATGTTTTTCGAAAATACCATGTTTGATTCAAAATGATGTGTAGTGTCATTCGAGGACGAATGTTCCTAAGCGGGGATAATGTAACGTTCTAGAAAATGTACTTGTCTAGTGAATAGTCTATTAGGTTTTAAGAATATGTATTCGGGTACATAGGCACCCTATGCCCAATATTGAGTAATATTGGGCATGTTAGAGAATATTGGCTTAAGGTGTTAGCCAATTTCTATGTATTAACAACTAACTTAAGATATACTTCGATATTCAAATGCTCCAATCCAAGCTTTTTTAGGAATTGTACCTGTAATAAGACCCTAAGCTAATATTTGTGATTTCTTAGTTTACACACATTAGGTACGAGGCATCAAAATGTCAAGCCTAGGTACCATAACACATGATCATTTATCATTATCATGTAGATTAAGTAGTGCCCAAGGACATAGTGAGGATCCTTGGGACAAGAATTAAAATTTCCATGTGCAACTACAGAGTTCAAATTTAGGAAAGTGCATGGCAACACATTTGCTACCGGCCAAGAGACCAAACGACCAAGCCAAATTGAATTAGGTTAGGGCGGTTAGGGGGCATGCCCGCGTCGGGTCAAGCCACGTGCGGACAAGCTTCATAGTCAATCCTTGGCTCTAACTAACTTTCCTTACTATCTAACTAACCTAGGACAAACTAAAATAAACTTACTAGTGTTCCCGAAATCGTAAGATCTAATCAGGTGACACTAGCCGAGTAACTGACTAAATAAACATCCTAGTACCTAACCTGGGATGGTCCAAAGAGATTGGTTATGGTTCTAGTGACTTAGGGGTACTTTAGTAATTATACTAGGTCACATAATTAATTAAATGTCTACTTAATTAATTAATTTAAAATCATGTTCAAACCCAAAACCCTTAGCAAAGTTTTAGAATTTGGCTAAGTCAAATGTTCTCCTTTTTTTAGTCAATTTAGGAGGGCCATTTTTGTAATTAGCTAATTAATTTATTTAATCAAGTTAATTAGCCTAAGTTGAATTAGTCAATATTCAATTCCTATGACTTAGACTCACATTTAACTAGGTAAGAAAGTCACGACTGAAAAACAGTTCACAAACATAAGAACTAAAGAAAAATACTCTCGGTTCTCTTTAGGCGATTTCAAGGAAATTTTTTTAAGATTTTCGTGTAAAGTGAAGGGTGATCTTCGTAGATACAATTCTACAGTAAGATATGGGTTTTTTCTCTTTGATTCCTTTGCCTAGGAGGCTTTCAAACGTTTTGAATTCAAGAAAACAGAAACTAGGGTTGTTCCTAATGAAACTGTAGAATGTTCATCTCCATAGTTCTCCCTATTTCCGATTATAGTAGTATTTATAACACAAATCTTGAGCATGTTGATTGTATTTGGTTCTAATTTATCATTATATGAAGGTTTGTGTGATTTGATAATGTCGAATGAGAGTTATAGGTTTGATCCGTATGATTAGAATATCATATACATGAGATAAGAAATATTTTAATAATGCTTAGTTATATTCGAGAAATTTAAATTGTTATAAGTCGTTTATGAAATTCAGTTTACTGTTGAAAGTATTGTAGGTTTCGATTACTGTGTGTGTTTAGAGTAGATATGTTTTTAAGTGTTTGGAATGCAATGTTTCCAGGAAGAAATAAGAAGAAGAATTAAAATTAGTTAATGAATCTTCAATGCGAAATCAACTTTATAGCTTGGCCAAACTAAGCACTGAATTGTCCTTATAAGATAATGAAATGTTAAAAGTTGGCTTGCTTTAAATGATGATATTACTATTGTATATACATGAAGTTAATTTACTTTTCTATTTATAATATCATGAGAAGTTTTTAGTGAATGTTTGGTTTATGCCAATAAATTGCCAGTAATATTATTTCCGAAATATGTTATAGAATTGGGTAATTAGTAAGTCACACCAATCTTATATGGCCAATGTAAATTATGATTCTTCTTGTAAGGCCAAACACATATTAATGATTGAGTTGACAAGGTGTAATTCAATAAACTCATAACCTAGGGTACGCCAATGACTAGGACAAGTCCCAACATGCCCTATCGAATTGAACGGGTGAACATAGTAGCACATTGAATAATTCCTTATAACTTTCTTAAAGAATGGTAGAAGATTACCAAATAACATTGAACAATATAAGATGAGTAATAAAATAACTAAAAGCTTATGATTTATGAAATTGATCTAGAAGGGTTGTTAAAAGAAGTGAGAAAAGTTTCACTTGCACCTAAACAATTATGTTAAAGATATTCACATACGAGGGTGTTAGATATAGTGACACAAGTCTCTTTCACACCATAAAGATAATTTAAGATTTAAGTTCACATTCATCAATTATAGAAAGGAATGACAAGTAACAAGTCATCTATTGAGCTAAGAACACCTCATACTGAAAGCAAGCTTACATAGTGTATGAGTCAACTCTAAAAGTTGTAAAGTATGATCAATTGAGGTAAGCACCGATAGACTAGTAATGAGCTTGTGCAAGCACATGTAAGCCTCATGAGATGAGACTAAAAAAAAGGTCGACAAGGGTCTCCGAATTCTCCTAGTCTATGAACTATGTCACCAGCATAGGTTACAAGCTAGTGGATTCACCTAAGAAATCTAGGAAGTATTCAGTTTCGCTTTGGCCGGTGAACCACCTCTTTTTCAATGTGGGTAAGAGACTGGATTTCATGTTTGCTCACATGATCTATTTAACTTAAAAAAGCTAAATATTACTTTAATAAAGTAATAAAGAAATAAATAATGAAATAGGAAGATGAGGTTAGACTAAGTAATGATGTAAGTCATTGTTAACATTGCACAGAATAGGATGACCAAAGGGTGAGGTTAGACTAAGTAATGATGTAAGTCATTGTTAACATTGCACAGAAATATCCCAATGGAATTCTTAAAAGAATATCCTAAGTCAACCTATAATGTTCAAAGTGAACATGAGATTAAATAATAATAAAGGTAAGTTCAAAGTGAACTATCTAAGCAAAATCATAAGTATATCAAATCATCAGTCTTTGATAAGAATGAACTTTTAACAATTATTGGCTTATGCCAATAAAGGGAGCAAAACATAATAATTCATAAATTAGAATATATATATATATGCCCCAGAATCTTTATATCATTGAAATGACCAAATAATGGTAATATCCAATAAAGATTTGCTTATAAAGACTTCGTGCCCAATTTGACAAGAATGGAAAGAATAACTTCTGATTAGGGTAGTCAAATAATTTCCTTAGTCTTTTGGGTTACTTATTTGAGTCATTGTAGTAATGGGACTACAATGAATCATTGCACTCATAAGTATAATATAGGATAAAAGGAGATCATTGAACTACACAACAAAAAGATGAAAATACTGAAAAATAAACAATGTCTGTGAGAGGGAGCTCTCGGCCTTAGGGAACAAAAATATTTAATTTTGCATGAGTTGTTCTAAAATTATGTTCATGATATCAAGGTCTTATGTTCATATATAAAATAATTTGTATGCTTTAAATGTATGAGAATATGTTATATTCATAGAATGATTCATAAATAACGAAACAGGAAAGTGAAGTGACTTCACTTTCATAAAATGGCATGTTCATATAGGAAGAGCATTCCTTGATCATGCATAGTCCTTATGTATTTATGTGCATAAATTCATACTTACTACAAGTGTTCACTAACCCATATACAATTACTTTTGTTTTTATAGATGTAGGTCCTTGAAGAAGATTGAAGTTCAGTTGAAGCTGTTTGGACTACTACCTCCACACTTTGGTAGGTCCTCTTGAGTTAGAGGATGACTATAGTTTATTTTCTAAGCTTTAGTAGATAAGACTTAGCTAGTTGATGTTGTCTCTAGCGTTTCCTTTCAAAAAAAATTTCAACCTTTTGTAATAAGGGCGGTCTGGAAACTATTAATGATATTACGAATTCTTCATTTCAATTGTTCAATCTCTTAATGGATGGTTTTTTATTTTGAGCTGTTAGTATATCACTCATATGCAAGAATTATATGAATTCTAAGTACAATTTAGTGAATTGAAAAAGTTTTAAATTTTCCGCAAAATTTAATTGTACGATTTTGATGAAAAATAAGAAGAGGATTGTCTTCCACCTCTGAGAGGTTAATGATACCGGTCTCGTCTATGGTCTAGGACTAGTGTGTTACAATTTTCACGGCAGACTTCCCCATTCCATCAAGTGAACCACGAGTCATGAAGGGGTTCGTGGTGTATTGGACAATATCTAGTTCCAAGGAACTATTCCCCCACATGGACAAGTAATATTCACGAGCTCCACGCCTTGTCCTTGGTCATGACCACGAGTTGTGGTCATGCTCGTGAAGAGTGAGGAAGTAGCCTCCGATCTTGTGCAGCCTTGGGCTCTTGGATTTGTCTTTCCCTTTAAGGTTGGTACTCCTCACTATGTCTTGCTTCCTTATACCCCGTCTTACACCCCTATCAATCCTCATCACTTAACCATAATTCACCCTTTATGCCCATCTTTTAAATCATCAAGGCACCACACTAGCCTATGTTTCAAGTTCACCTAACGTCGTGGACGTTCCTTGACGTTTTAACTCCAAGAACTCCTAAATTTTTTATATTCATTATTTTATGTCTTCAAAAAGTCATTCAAAACTTAGACACTCATGTGAGGCTCAAGATTAGTTTTTTGACTAACGAAGTGTTACAGAGCACCCCTTAGATGTGACATGGCGTACTTGACCTCAAAGGTGACTCATTCTAGCCCTTAATATAATCATAACATAAGATCATTGAAAATTTGCAGGAATTTAAAATTTTTAAGATATAAAATGGATGTTTTTATCATAAATTGCAAACGGAAGTCTTTTCTAATGCGTTGTGTCAAACCATCTATTTTATGTCAAAGAATAATAGTCTTTGGAACGCATCCCAAAAATGTATTAAAAATAAAAGTAAATAACGTAAAGATAAGGTCGATATTGTCCTAGAAGCAATAAGAACTCACCGAGATGTTCAATTCTTCCTTAGATCATGGAAACCTAGACTCCCATAGAAACTCAATCCTCCAACCCAACATTTGGTTAGAAAGTAGGCAATTTGCGTTAGTATAAAGGTACTAAGTATGAAAGCTAGCACAACATCATAAAAGCATCTCAAATGGCTAGTCCACGTAACACATAGGAATAAGAGATAATCACAGAGAATAAGCATAATCATGATAATCATAGCATAGTCTCCAATATAAGCATCATATGAACACAAGTTAACATAAAACATAATAAATGTGAATAGGAGATAATTCATAACCACATAAGCATAAATAGACAATTGGTCAACTTAACCCCCATAGACTGAGTGCATGGTTAAGTCCTAATACTTTCCACCATAAGGTCACAATACTTCTATGTATCCCCAAAAACACTTGTGGAATATAGAATATCCATCACATACTACCCTTCACACTAAGCATATACTTGAGTCATATAAGGCATACTCACCCTCCTATGGTCTTACTTAAAAGTTTACTTCATAAGGATAAAGGACTTACATCCTTAGTCACTTATATATTGGAAGGAAACTACGGTAGCAACCCAAGCTATTTCATACTACATACGGGAACCATTCACAACTAGCAAAAAGTTATACTTGCGCCATGTATGAATAGTTACCCATACTATTATCCACACTAATTACTTCTTTAGAATAGCATAAATGTTCACTACTTGGGGTCTAATCCCTCTATTCTATGTACCCTTCGAAGTCTACTCATTTAATAACCCTCTAATAAGCTACATCATGCTATTACCTTTCTAACACAAATAGGTTAATCAAAGCTAACTACCTTGTAAGTAACTCTAACATGCAGGTTTAAGCTATTGTAATAAAGACACAAGTGTCCCTTCCTAAATACCATAAAATAGTCCAACCAACTAAAACATGCTTACCCTAACTAAGTGTACAAAAATAGAAATGCGTGCTATCAATAAAGGAGTATGATTGTCAACCCTAAGTTATCCTTAGGAGAGTATGAGTCATCCATAAAAAGCTAACACTACTAATTCACTTTACAATGAAAGACAAGCTAACCTTAGGAAAGTATAGATCCTCAATCCTAAGCTACCCTTAGGAGAGTATTACTTGTGTATCCAAAAGCTACCATTAAATGGTCTTGGCCAATCAATTCTAACAATTCTAGTTCAAGATACCCATATGAGACTATAAATTGTTAATCCTAGGCTACCATGACTGACTCATGCTACCCTTGAAATGCACCATAAAATTCTAACCCAATCTATATTTACGAGAGTGCAAATCCTCAGTCCAAAGCTATCCTATCTTGGTCATATAACACTAAGTCAAGCTACAAAAGAAGGAATCATATGTCACAACTTCATTCTATTCTAATCTAACATGGTTTGACTCATTTCAGGTTATAACTAAACCTATAATCATTCTATGTGAGAGAACTTTATTATCCTAGGTTGTTCAAGTCTATGTGTAAAAGAGAAATATAATAATCAATCAAGATCACCTCATATTGACTTTACCCCAAATATCTAGAAACAATGTCTACAAGCCCTATTTTAAATAGTAACTTCATTCTCTGAAGATTCATGTCTAAATTAGAAGTTATTCAATCACAATTTTCATTAGAAGATTACTGTAGTCCTACTTGACCATGAAGGTTCAAATCTAACTTTACAAGTCAAGATACTTCATATTCAATTGAGTCTATAAGAATTCATTATTATATGATCCTAACTATGATCAATTAGTATTCAAGACAATTGAATTAGGAAAAGATCAATTTAAAACGTTCAAAATTGCCCCTATTGGGATAAACCCACATAGATCACTTTTATCAACATAGACTATGGTTCATCACAGAAATAATATGGAATCATCATAAAATCATTAAACAAACAAAATTCAAACATAAGAGAATGCTATCCACTATATTGGGTGAAAACCATGGAGACATTATCTTCTTCCTCAATCTTTTTGTTCCTCAATGGAGGACGAATGTAGAGAGAGAGAAAGTACACAGAAGTGGGAGAAATTTGAGTTTAAATTTGTGTTTGTGTTTATGAGTGGGAAATGATTGATTTTGTCCTAAAGTCAGTATATAGTCAACCCCCAAAATACCCAAACTACCCCTCATTAAGTTGGACTTCCTAAAGTGAAGTCCAACTAAATTTCACTGTGAACCCCCATTGATCTTCATGCCCCTGTTCACGTTTCGGTGAAGTATATGATGGAAGTGGGTGGTGGTCGTGGAGTGGTGAGGCAGCCACCTGCACTTTTCCCTCTATGGAAACTTCACAAGCCACCTTGACCCCCTCAGGTAAGATGCACCACCGCCCATTATGTGGCTCGTGGTGCTCTTAGGCCATTATTCCCCAACACCTCAAAAAGATCCCCTCAAATATCTAAGCCATTTTCAGGTAAGACTTCCCCCTTCAGTCAAGTGCAGCACGAGTCATGAAGGGGCTTGTAGTGTCTTAGACAGTAGGTAGGTACAAAGACCTCGTCCTATATGGTCAAGTAATGTTCACGAGCTGCCCACCTTGTCCATTGTCATGCTCGCTAAGAGTAAGGTAGTAGCCTCCTTTATTGGGAAGCCTTGGCCTTTTGGTTGTGGCTTGCCCTTGAAGGTTGGTATTCCTCACTTGGTCTTGCTTCCTAATATATTCTTTTGGGAACCTATGTTCATCCTAATAATCTCATCATGATTAACACTTTGTTTCCCTCTTTTAAATCATCAAGGCACCACTTTAGCCAATGTTAAAAGTTTACCGGACATCGTAGACGTTCCTTGTTGTTTTAACTCCAACACATCCTAAAAGTTTTATATTCATTATTTTAGGGCTTCTAACATTGTTGCAATTATTAGACAATAATGTGAGGCTCTACATTAGGTTTGGACTTTCGAATTGTTACATTACATTAACCCCCCCCCCCCAAGGAACTTTTATCCCCGAATGACACTTAAATTCTACGAATGGTAAGGATAGATTAAATACTAGCAGCCCAACCAAAAACATATATAATAAAATAGAGTTACCATTCAAATCAACATGAAAACATGGCATTTTCAAATATCAATTAAAAACTTCAATTACTCCATATAAGATATCAAGATCTAAACATGAGAAATTTCCTTCTCACAATAACAAGAGATCATTATATAGACATTCTCAATTTATTTTCATAAAGGTAACAACATACTAAATACACAAAGTAAGTGCAAACATAGAAAAAGAGCATTTTTCCGTGAAACTTCATTTTAGAAAAAACCCTAACTATAAATATGCAATCTGTCAAAACAAGTCCAATTCAAATTAACTCATTATTTTCATTATTAATAGGAACAACTAACCTTCATTAGCAAAGATATGAGGGTAATGGGACTTGATGTCGAATTCGGCCTCCCATGGTGCTCCCTCAATGAGGTGGTTTCTCCATAGGACTTTTACGGAGGCCACCTCTTTGTTCCTCAATTTCTTTACATGACAATCAAAAATTTGCACCGGAACCACTTCTTAATAGAGGTCCTCATCCACACCTAGATCTTCAATAGAATGAATGGATTCGGGATCACCGATGCACTTCATTTGCATTGAACATGGAACATTGCATTAACCGAAGCTAGTTCACTAGGTAATCTCAACTTGTATGCAACATTGCCAACCCTTTGCATAATTTCATAGGGACCCACATAGAGAGGACTCAACTTTCCTTTATGGTCAAACCTCATCACCACTTTCATGGGTGAAATTTTAAAATACACTTTATCCTCTTGTTAAAATTCAAGCTCTCTTCTCCTATTGTTGGCTTAAGACTTTTGCCGACTACAAGACGTCTTCAATCTAACCGTTATGACACTAAATTTTTCCTAAGTTTCTTATCCCTATTCGGGATCAAGAACTGAAGACTCAAAAACTTCAAACCACCCATGAGATCTACATCTCCGACCATATAGAGGTCAAAAGCAACCATAGATATAGTCGAATGATAATTATTGTCATAAGAGAACTCAACAAAATGAAAATATTTATCCAAACTTTCCTTAATGTCAATCACACAAGATCTAAGAATATTCTCAAGGCTTTAAATAATATTCTCCACTTGACTATCTGTTTTGGGATGAAAAACGGTGCATAGTTTCACCTCTGTACCCAACCCTTTTTGGAATATCCCTCAAAAACCTAGATGTAAATTGTGCAAAACTATCCAATATTATGGATAATGTAATACCATCAAGATACACAATTTTTATCTATGAATATCCTTGCCTAATACTCCACCGAGTAAGTGGACTTTATAAGAATAAAGTTAGAGGAGTTTGTCAAGGTATCCACAACCACCCATATAGAGTCATTTTGTCTTCTAGTTCGTGGCAATCCCATTACAAAGTACATAGTTATTTCTTCCCAATTCAAAGTGGGAACTTGTATTTCTTGAAAAATCCACCCGGCTTTTGGTGCTCGTGTTTCATTTGTTGGCAACTTGTGTACTTTCCAATAAATTCTTCTATGTCCCTTTTAAAGAAATTCCACAAAAACACTTCATTAAGGTAGTGATACATCTTAGTAGAGCCCGGATGAATTGGATAATGGGAACCAAAATCTTTCTCAAGAATTTGTTTTCTCAAATCATCAACGCTGGGAAGACACAATCTTTCTTGATGTCGCAAAACACCATCCCACTTATAGAGAAGGACTTATTAAGCTTACCAAGAACGATTTCCTTAAACTCACTCAATGATTGATCAAGTTATTGCTTCGACTTCACCTCAACAACCAATGATGATTTGGAGTTACGATGGACCATAAAACCACCATTTAAGGAATCTTCCAATATAACACCCAAACGAGCCAACCTATGAAGATCTTTAACTAGGACTTTCTTAGCTTCTTCCACATGAGAGAAACAACCCATGGTCATACGACTTAGAGCATTTACAACCATATTGGTTTTGCCGGGGTCGTTGAGAACACTCATGTCCCAATCTTTTAACAATTCCAACCATTTCCTTTGCCAGTGATTTAACTCCTTTCGAGTAAACATAGATTTTAGACTATTATTGTCGGTATACACATAATCATGAAAACCATACAAGTAATGCCTCCATATTTTCAAGGCAAGCACCACGACCGCTAACTCAAGATCATTAGTCAAATAATTCTTCTCATGCACCTTAAGTTGCCTAGAGGTATATGCTACTACTTTCCCATGTTACATACGCACACACCCCAATTCCATTTGTTATGCATCACAAAAAAAACCAAATCCGTTGGTACCCCCTTGCACAGTCAACACCGAAGTGGAGGTATGTCTATATTCCAAGATTTGGAATCTTCTTTCCCATGCCTACGACCACACAAATTTCACACTTTTTTGGGTCAAGGTAATAAATGGAGAGTCAATTGATGCAAAAAAATCCACAATCCTCATGTAGTATACTGCTTGATCCAAGAAACTTCTAATGTCGGTTGGAGTCATTGGCCTAGGCCAATTTTTCACCACCTACGTTTTCCTTTGATCAACCTCAGATCCATCATCATAGATGATATGACAAGAAACGCCACCTAACTCAACAAAAACTCATATTTGCTATACTTAACGAATAGTTGGTGTTCCTTAAGGACTTGTAAAACCACTCTAAAATATTTATGTGTTCAACCTACATTTAATAATATACCAAGATGTCGTCAATGAAGACAATCACCAATGAATGTAGGTAACTTATAAACACCTCTATTCAAAAGGTCCATAAAAGCCTCTAAGGCATTAGTGAGACTAAAAGACATTACTAGACCTCATAGTGACCATATCTAGTTTGAAATGTTATTTTTGGTACATACTAACCTCTCAACCTAAGATGGGGATACCTCAATCTCAAATAATTTTTTAAAAAGTATATTGCTCCTTGGAGTTGATCAAACAAGTCATCAATCCTAGTTAGAGGATACTTGTTCTTATTAGTGACATTATTGAGTTGGTAATAATCAATGCACATTCTAAGGGATCCATCTATAACACTTAGAAAATTAAAGACGTGTTATTTCGTCTAACATAAGTTTTATAAGGTATAGACATTGTTTTAAGGTCTACATTAATCAATATAAGTCATTTAGGAAGTCAAGAAACTAAAACATCCATGACGTCTGGAAACCAGTTGAATGTGGTAGCGTGCCTTGGCTTATTTGCCTCGCTTTTAAAAATCAGAAAATGATGAAAAATTTGTTGAAGTGTGTCTAACATGTGTTTAAATTGATTCATGGTTGAAATGTAGGGGCACACTCCCGAGGACCAACCAAGGGCCTTTTAGGAGGACCTTTGTATTTTGGGATCAAAGACTGCCTGGGCAGTGTGCACCCATAAAGTGAAACGACGTAGCATATGTGGATCGACGGGGCGTCAATTCCATCTGTACACCAACACTTAGAAAAATCCTTGAAGGGACTCTTTTGCACAATTTGTGAATTAAAGAACGGATGTGCAATACGGACGGGGGGCTGGCCGTTCATTGACCCACAATCTGTCGGTCGCGGTGTCGTCTGTAAGAATTGTATTCACTACACGTTTTAAGATAGTTACAATTAATTAATTAATGGGTAAGGTCTCTATTAAGTGTTTAAGGAAATCCTATTTTCGTTAATTTACACCCCATATAAAGACCGCAACCCTATTAGACTAATCAAAACTCTCATAACTCACAAACCCAAGCTTTCTTCCTTCTCTCTTCTTTCTCTCTATAGTAAAAAGTTCCATTGCAGACCAACATATCATATGGTTTAAGGTCTTAAGATATATGTTTAACCATCAATATTCATCAATTAGTAATTTATGGGATCTTTTTAACCTTAGACACCTCTTTCCTCAAAGGGTTCTATCAAACTGATTTCAAAAGTTGGGTTTTAAAGTGGGTTTTCATCCAATACAAATTTGATGTTGTGAATTGATTTATTTATTATTTATTTTGGTTATTATTAATATATTTACATGTATTCTATTTTAATCGTGATATATCTTGATATTTTGGTCTAGATTGTAGAAGATGACCTTTGCCCTTAACCCTAGGTAATCATCTTGATATGAGTTATGTTATATTAGATCAATTGACTTTGTTATTGGTTGAACTACTTGATTATGTTGTTATACTAATCATTAATGAAATATGGTGATATATAGTCCTTTCATTCTATTTCATCAGAACTGATCTAGGTTGTGAAGTATGTTGTGAGTTTGACCTACGTATCTTGTCTTATGCTATAAACTAGTATTGAATTTTGATGTAGTGATTTTTTTTGCCTTGTTATAATGTTCATCACTGAATTATGATGATGTTATACCCTAATTGGGTTGAATTAAGGGTTAATGGTATTACCTTGATGATGGATTATGAAGGAGAGTTGGTAAGTCTTATGAACCCTATCCTTTACTTCAAGTTATGGTTAATTGTGATTAAGTTATGATGTTGTATTGGAGTGTGACTTGTATTAAGAATGATAGGGTGGTATAATTTTTAATTAAAATGTCTTTACTATGGTTTATGAGGTGTTGTCTAAGATGTTAATTTTATGAGGATGGTAAATGATTTACCAATATACCTTATCTTGATATGAAAAGGTTAATGTGCTAACTTCACCTATATAATTGTAATGAAAAGGAAAACCTAATGCAATTCACATTGAGCTATAATGATGACCTTATACCTACAATAAGTTATGATGATAAACAAAGACCTTAAAGACATTTCAACAAGGACTTAGAGCATCGAGTGAACTTGACAATGGGAGGTTATGGCTTTCCGTAGGGATACGTATCCAATTGATTCCCGTGAGAGGAGGCCCCAATTGCCAAATGGTATGTGGAGGGATTATATCTATCTCTTTGTTCTTGAATTATGTTTCCCCCCATAGGAAGAGTAGCTAGTTGGTCTGCCTAGAAACTTACGTCTATGTTTGGTTTTACTTTGGCCGGTAAACCATCTTTCTTTGATGTAATGTTTTACAACGTCCGATTCCACACTTAACTCTTGTGGTCTATGTTGGTCAAGTCAAGATTTCCTTAAACTAAAATGAGGTAATGATGTACAAACCAACTAGGGTGACTTGAGAGTTTGACTTAGCTTAAGTAGAAGTATGGTACTCTACCTATGCGTTGCACTAGTTTTCTTTGAAGGCCACATTATACATGTATACGATTATACTGGTACATGATATGACTATGACGAAATTCACACCGTTGATACTACATGTTTATTCGTGTCACTTATGGATATGAGTTGGTCTTCTTTGGTAACGTATGATGATATATACTCTTAAATGCTATGCTATGTGAAGTAGGATGTTGGTCATGATTCTGATTAGATCACTTCAATGATTATGGTTATGGGAATTTGCTTTGTCATTGCACTTGTTGACTTTACATTGGTTCATGGATAATTGAATTACTTTGGTTATGATAAAGTGTGCTCTTATTCATGCTTGTTGCTATTATGACTTGATGATAGTGTTACTTTACTATATAGCAATTATACGATATGCATGTTGACTTGACTAGACTTGATGTTGTTCTTCTTGTTATGAACATGCATATGATTTATTGAACATGTCCTATTAGTTGGTATTGTCTTGTCAAATATGCGTAAAGGTTTTAAATGAAAAGTGCATAATTATTGAAATGTCCCTTTTCTTAGCATGATTTCGAAGATGTGTGCATATGGTCTGATAATTAGTACAAGTGGTGTAGTAACCCCATTTCTTCCTTTTTCCCAACATTTTAGGGTCCGGTCTTTGAAGGAATTTTTGAGACGTCTTTGAAGAAGACTTGGATTTCTTGATCATCCAAGTAGGGTAGGTCCTCATCTTCCGAGGGCAATGCCAATATCAATCTATGAAGTTGTTTTAGTATTATGACTACTCTTATATTTCTTTCCCTTCATTTGAGTACTAAACATTGTATGACGTATATGTTGTCTTATTGTATTGATGTCTGGTCTATGCCCAATTTGATATACTCTTGTAGATGGTTATGAGATCAGACGACTATTTTGAGACTATTTTATATTATATGTATCTATGTCCAATAAAAGTAGAAGACTAAGTAATTTTCCTATACTAAGGGTCTATGTACACTCGATATTTATATATATCTATATAAATACATAAACATATATATATATATATATATATATATATGTTAACACACCATGTGTACGTAGAGGTCCATGTAAAACACAAATTAGAATTAATGAAACGTTTTAAATTTTCTGTTAAACTTGACCGATGAATGTAATGATGTAAGCTTGGAGGCTATTCTTAGTACTCAAAGAGGACAATTACGCTGGTTATGTCTAGAGGGTATTCTCGGATTAGAAAAAATTTGTATAAGAGCATGAGGTTAAATATGTTTGAGTCGATGTATTTCTCAATCACGTTTACGTTGGTTTGTATTCATAATTGTGAAGCACACAAAATTCTATGTGGTTTTGCATCTAATTCCCTTATTGTGATTATTGGCAATGACTACTCGAAGGAGTGTTGCTCAAAGAAATGAAGAAGAGATTGCCAATGCGGGATTTCCTCCCAGTTGTGATCAAGATCCTCCTCTTGAGGAAGATGTGAATGATAACCAAGCCCTGGTAAATCCTCCTCCTTTAATGGATGTGGCTATAAGGGATTCTATTTTCCAAATAGCCCAAGTCATTACAACCCAAGCACAACCCACCACCACTCACGCCCAAGCCATGATGAACCAAGCTAATTTTGAGGCTGTACACCGAGCACACAAAAAAATTGTTACCATGGCCTCCCATATAAGGCATTTAACTAGGATTAATCCTCCTACTTTCTATGGGTCTATGGTTAAAGAAGACCCCCAAGAGTTCATTGATGAAATCTACAAGATCCTCTATGCTATGGGGTTGTCTACTAGTGAGAAGGCTGAGTTAGCCACTTACCAACTCAAAGATTTTCCCCAAACTTGGTATGTCCAATTGAGGGAAAATAGGCTTTTAAGAGGTGGACCCTTTACTTGGGAAGCGTTCAAGAAGAGTTTTCTTGATCGGTTCTTTCCTAGAGAGAAGAGGGAAGCTAAAGTGGTGAATTTCATCAACTTTCGTCAAGGAGGTATGAGTGTTCGTGAATACCCTATGAAATTTGATTAATTGTCAAAGTATGCTCCTTCTTTGATTTCCGATCCTAGGGAAGAAAAAAAGTCATTTTGTGACGGGGCTGTCGGATGATTTGCAAGATGAGTGTCATTCAAATATGCTACATGACTACACGAATATTTCTCATCTCATGGTTCATGCTAAACATGTGGAAGAGTCAAGGTTAAAGAGGAAGAGTAGATATTCCAAGAGGGCAAGATCTTTTGATGGTTGTTCTTCAAAGGGGAGGCTTGAGATTCGAGACAACCCTAGGTTTACAAAGAAGATCTCCAATAAAGATCTTTCCAATTCCTTAAGTATTAGTATGTAAGGATGTCCAACCCAATGTCTAAGAAGGGAAGTATTACTAGTTAACTAATCTAGAAGCCTAATTGTTCCAATGTAGAAAAGGTCATGTACGGAATTCTTAGTTGGAACGGTATTTGCTTTGGTTATGGCAAGATTTGCCACAAGGTTAGGGATTGCCCTAATATGAAATGTAAAGAAAAGGCTGGTGGGAAAGCAAGCAGTTTAAATGAGACTCTGAAAAAGAATCCCTTTTATGCTATCCACTCTAGGGGTGAGTAAGAGACATCTACCGACGTGGTGACCGGTGTGTTGAAAGTATTCTCTATTGATGTATATGCCTTACTTGATCCCGGTGCTACCTTATCAATTGTTTCCCCTCTAGTAGCTAAAAAGTTTGACATTTTATCCCGAAATAATTCATGAACCTTTTATAATGTCTACCTTTGTGGATGATTTAGGTGGTTGCAAAAAGGGTGTATAGAAATTTTCCTATAATGTTGCCCAATAGAGTTTCTTATGTTGAGCTAGTAGAACTTCATATGGTTGATTTTAAAAGTAATTTTGGATAAATATGTTGCATGCTTGCTTTGGCTCTTTAGATTGTATAACGAGGGTGGAGAATTTTAACTTTCCAAATGAGCCCATTTTAGAGTAGAAGGGGGAAAATTCTATTCCTAGCGGTCGTATAATATCTTGTTTGAAAGCATGCAAAATGATCTTTGAAGGGTCTTTATTACCATTTAGTATGATTCCAAGAATTAGACTTCAAAATTCCTCCCATTGAGTAGGTCCCCCTAGTGAGGGAATTTCCTAGGGTCTTTCCTAATGATCTACCCGATATTCCATCCGTACGGGAAAATTATTTTGGTATCGACTTGTTATCGGACAATCCTATTTCAATTTCTCATTATCAGATGACTCCATCCGAATTGAAAGAGTTGATGGCTCAAATCAAAGATTTAGTAGACAAAGGCTTCATTACACCTAATATTTCTCAATGGGGTGCTCTGATTTTGTTAGTGAATAAGAAGGATGGGTCCCTTAGAATGTGCAATTATTATCCCCAACTCAGTAAAGTCACAATTTAGAATAAGTATCCTCTCCCGCGGATTGACAACTTGTTTGATCAACTCCAAGGTGCACACTACTTTTATAATATTTACTTGAGATGAAGGTATCATCAACTTAGGGTGACGGATGAGGATATACAAAAGACAACATTTAGGACTAGATATGGCCGTATTAGTGTAACGCCCCAAAACAAACTATGGGGAAATATAGCCTCGTGGTTGTTTCTTGAGTTAATTTTAATTTAAAATGAGTTATTTTAGTGTTCTTAGGAAGTATATAACGTTTGAATAAGTTTGGAGGTCAAACGTCCATGACGTTTAGAAGGTGTGCCTTTAAAAGTGTTCTGGTGTGTCTTGATGCATTTGTGTGAGTTTTACGTGTTCGTTATGCTTGAAACTGATGTTAGGTATTCCTAAGACCTAGACAAAATAGTTTAGGGGTTTGAATTCCGTCCACGACCCCACCTAGGATCCACAAGGGGACCTAGTTGAAGGTCCCAAAACTTGGACAAAAAAGCCAAAACCACTGCTCAATCGACGACGCAGTCTACTTCACCTAGGCCAATCGATGCCCCGTTGAATTGGTTATGTAGGCCCATACATAGTGTTATGTCTTGAACCTCATGTATCAGCCTAAGAAGTCAGGGACGCCCAGCAAGACGGGCCGTCGACATGGTGACGCCACGTAACATGGGTCGTCGGTTGACTCCTCCCAAAAGTCTTGGAAGCTGCTGACAACTTGGCGTGTTTTATACAAATTCACCCCAAGTGTTTTATTACCCTAGGTAAATATATTTGATGTTTTTAAGGTATATTAAGTTAGTTTTAAGCGATAGACCTAGACAAGACCCCTCACTTCAAATATTCAACTCCCTCTATAAAGAAAACTCTCTCAAAGTCATCATTGGAGCTCAGACTAAAGGAGGGCAAGAAGGGTTGGTTTGGACGTGTATCTTCATAAAACATTAGTGTTTTTCTTTCGATTAAAGGTGTGGTATCCATCCATTAACCCTCTTCCATTCAAGGATCCATTTCAAAAAGATTTCAAAAAGGGTTTCCAAACTAATTCCTTCTATCTTTGATTTTAAGTATGTGTCTTCTTGAAAAAGTGTTCTAAAGATTTAAATGTGTTTAATTCTTGTATTAATTGATGATTTTCGTTGTTAAAAACCAAATCAATTCATGTATAATTAAACGTTTAGCTTAAGAAATGTGTTAAATAAGCATGTTTGGTTTAGGTAGGAAATTTGGTCTTTTTATGTTGCTATGTTTTTTTAGCTACTGACCTTAGGGCATTATTATAATTAAATATTGACAAATTTGATTATTTTTAATAGTGGCTTGGTTAAATGGTAACTTTCTTATATTGCATAGTTCTTATTGTAAAATCCTCTTGAGTGGTATGTTCCACTTACTTGATGACGGTCTGCAATTAATTTACTTGATATTGCATATGTTGTTTTGTGAGTGTGGATTTGAAGGCCTAGAATATGAAATGAAGTGATATTTAAGATATGTCTAGTATTGTGTTTTGTAAAGTTGAATAGCATGTTTGTCTTATATTATGCCTAGGTAAAGTATATTACTTGTGAAGCATGTAATGTTTGTAAATTTATGAACGTAACACTAAAGCATGTACAGAAGCTAATGTTAATGAAATGATGTTTATATGCAAGATGTGGTCACAAGTACTCACACACACTTAAATGAATGTATGAAGTTAAATTAAGTAAATAGAGGATTTTTGAGGTGGACACTCTTCATGAGTTGAGATGATGTGTTTAGTAGTAGACTCACTACATCCCATGAGCTTTCTAAGATAGGTTAGAGGGTGAATGCCCTTCGTGAGTTGAGATGTGATGTTTACTATTTATCCTTAACCTATAGTTTTAAAGTGTTTAGAATCCATGGGAGTTATGTCTAGCACCGCGAGGATATCAGAAAAAGGTTGTTATACTTCCTGAGTGTATATATTGTATTCCAAGGTACCTCTTGAGATGAGTACACCTCATGAGTAGAGAATGACTACTTAGTAGGAATCTCCTTATCCCTGAATTATGTGACCGCATAGGTGTAGCTATTTGGA
This sequence comes from Solanum pennellii, assembly GCF_001406875.1. Taxonomy (NCBI): domain Eukaryota; kingdom Viridiplantae; phylum Streptophyta; class Magnoliopsida; order Solanales; family Solanaceae; genus Solanum; species Solanum pennellii. The sequence goes on along the minus strand of NC_028643.1, from coordinate 47,275,387 downwards.
AAGCCATGTAAAAGCTAAAAAGAATGACCTTATTCTAGGCAAGTGAGGATCCCTCTTCTAAAAGGGGTTAATATTTGGATTTGATGTGTAGCTTTATGGTCTATGTCAGTTAAGCTAACTCCTACAAAAGAAATGATTAAACTATGTCATTGAAAAGGACGTACTACTTAGGGTAGGTGGTAGTATGGGACGCTATGTACTCATTGCACAAGGTAGGACCTTCCGAAAGTGAAGGCTGGTGTCAAACCATCAAAAAGAATATACAACATAGGGTATATTGTGGTATGGAACACTATCTACTCATTGCACTAACTAGTCATTCCTAAAGGGAAGGCTTTGGTGGTATGTTGTTTGTCTTTGGATATCTTGCAATCGATAAAAGGGCTTGTTTCTCCCGAGTTGAGTAAGTCGTAAGGGGTAGTGTTTAGGATTGCTTTAGTGTGTATTGAAAGAGGCATATGCATACTTCTTTCATGTCTTACCTTAGTGAGTCTCAGTATAATCTCGAGGTAGGAAAACTCTAATAGAAAATGAGTTCACTTTCTCTTTCGCTTGGCTTTAAAAGTTCACTCATTTATAATAGGATTTTTCATTGTAATTACTCAAGTTGAGTTCATTGTGAATGCTTTAAATGGTTCACTGTAATGGCCATTTGATTTCAGTGTCAATTTTTGTAAGTTTACTACAAAGGGTCATTTTGGTCAAAAATTATGGAAATTCTTATCTAAGTGTTAAATTATGGTTAGTATGATGTTTTGCTTCTATATTCTGGAATATTTTTATTTAAATTGCATGAAATGTTAATTTATTAAAATGTCCATTTTCGCATGTTTTTGCATATGACATACTTAGTACATTATTTGTACTAACTCCATACTTTTCTTTACCTTATAAGTATAGTTAAAGACTTTTGGAAGATTCAAAGGAGAAGATTAGGAAATTCCAATGTCTCAAAAATTGGTATGTCCTCATATATTCAAGGACATAGTCTATTGTTTCCTAGTTTTATTTTAAGATTTATTATGTATTTGATTTCAATGTAAAGGGTCGTGTCCCTAAGATATTTTATGTCGTGTCTTATGTTTGTCTTGTGACAATGATATCTTTTAAGTATTCATGAAATATTTTATTTTTATTAATTTATTCGAGAAAAGTTTTAATTCCGCAGTACTTTTCATGTCATATGTAATGAATGCTAGTTAAAAGTCTTGTACAAAACCCTAAAGGGTCAAATAAGCCCGGTCATGAAATGAGGGTTCCTCTTAACTTCTAGGGGTTACTTTCTGGTCGTGACAGACTTTGTATCAGAGCATAAGGTTATGGGAAATACGTTAGGCTCTAAAAGTCTCACAAGCCACATATAGCAGTACCTTGGTCATTAGTGTGAGTCGCGACACATCCATGTAAAAGAGGCTATATGATGAAAGAAGTTTCACTTTCTTATCTATTCTTATGTCGTGCCTTAGAGTTGAGTCATATCTGGTGTGTTTTGTCAACCTATTCTCTTTGTGTTTATAGGACATGAATACAAGGAGATCAACCACTAGAAGGGAGGATGGAATTTTAGATAATGAGAGGATCCCTCCCCGTGTTGACCAAGTTCTTATTATCGGCATAGAGGAATAGAATGAGCAGGTTCCCCTTCAAGAACCTTATGTGACTCTGGAAACTCACGAGCCTCAAGAGCCTCAAGTGCCTCCTATGCCTCAAGCTCCTTTTGTTGAAAGAGATATGACTAATGTGGAATTTAGTTCTATCCTAATGAACTCGACCAAACTTTTGACGACTCAAGCTCATGTCGTCAAAAATCTTGTTGCCCAAGATAATCATGGAGTTGTACCGCAACCAAATTCTAGTTCTCCCGCATCTAGAATTAGGGACTTAATGAATATGAACCCTCCCACTTTCCATGCCACTAAGGTTTATGAAGATCCACAAGGTTTCATAGATGAGGTTTTCGAAGTGGTAGATGCTTCGGGTGTGACCCTTAGGAAGAAAGTGCAGTTAGCCCCGCTTACAAACTCAAAATGTGGCTCAGATGTGGTCCGAGCAATAGAGAATTAAGAAACCCTTAGAAAGAGGTTTGATTGATTGGGGGAATTCAAATAGGAATTTCTAGATAGGTTATTTACATTAGAGTGGCGGGAGAAGAAGATGGTCGAATTCATGAACCTTTTTAGAGGTGGGATGACTGTGCAAGAGTACTCTCTCCAATTCACCCAACTCTCTATGTATACCCCAAGCATGGTATCCAAACCTAGGGCTAAGATGAACAAGTTTGTGATGGGACTTTATAGCTTGGTGGAGAAAGAGTGTCGTACGACAATTCTTCTTAATGATAGGTATACATCTAGGCTCATGGTTTATGCACAACAAAGTGATGAGTTCAAAATAAGAGGCCTATGTCGAATTATTCTAGTTACCCTACTCCTATGAAGAAGTTCTATCACCAAGATTATTCCATGTGAAAAAAGGAAGACGCTCCAAGCCAAAATTCCGAAGGTGGTTGCCATCTTTTGAGAGTACTAGGTGCCCTACTTGTGGGAAGCAATATTTGGGTAGATTTGTTGACGGAACGAATGGTTGTTTTGCATGTGTTCATAGGGGACACAAGATGAGGCATTTCCCTAAAATCAAAGCAAGATGGAAAGAGGTCAATCAAGCTTCCCTAGACCCTAATTCTCCAAAGAAGAACCCTTCCTATGGGATGGGAGCTAGGAAGGATAAATAGTCCAGAGTTGATGATCTTGGTAAGCCTTAACTCTTTATGATTTTTTTTATGTTATGAAATGATTTTATGTTGTTTTATAGTTCATATGATCATGTCATCTCGATGAATTGCTTAGATATTAAATTTTGAAAAAATTGGTTACGGTGAGGAAGGTAAACCTCACTGTGAAATTTTTTATTTTTCAAAAAGAATTTGTTTGTCTTGAATTGAAGTTTAAAATTTTGAAAATGTATTGTATATGAGAAAGTATAATGTTTGATAAGGTAGTTCCTCCATAGGAGAAGGTTAAGTGTGAGTTTTAGAAATTTTTGAAGTTTGCAAGAGTCACCTATGTTGATAAGTGTTTGAAAGTGTGAAACGATGCTCCTTAAATTTTGATGCTTTTATTTTGAGTGTTTAAGACTTTATTGTGATGTGTTATGTTATGATAAGCGATTCCTTCTTGTTCTTGATGTTTTATTGTTATTTGAGGACGAGTGCTATTCTAAGTGGGGGCGAATGTAATGCCCCAAAACAAAGTAAGGTGAACTACCGCCTCGTGGTTGTTTCTTGAGTTATATTTAAGATAAAATGAGTTAATTTAGTTTTCTTATGCAGTGTATAATGTTTGGTTAAGTTGGGAGGTCAAACGTCCAAGAACGTCCATGACGTTCGGAAGGTGTGCCTTAGGAAGTTTTCTTGTGTGTCTTGATGTGTTTGTGTGAGTATTACGTGTTTGTTTTGCTTGAAACTGATGTGATATGTTCCTATGACCTAGAAGAATTCTATTAGGGGTTTAAATTCTGAGAACGACCACATCTAGAACCCAAAAGGGGCCTTAGTTGAAGGGCCCAAGACTTGGACAAAACTGCCAAAACCACTACTCAATCGACGAGGCATTCTACTACGCGATGTAGTCTCATACTTAATGGTAAGTCTATCCCCCCATGTAGCAGCCTCTGAAGTCTTCGACGCCCAGTAGGACGGGTCGTCGAACAGGCGATGCCCCATAGCTTCAGTAGTTGATTAACTGCTCCGAAAAGTCATGGAAGCTGCTACCAACTTGGGGTGTTTTATGTAAATTCACCCTAATTATTTTTTACCCTAGGTCAATATTTTCACTGTTTTAAAGTTAAATTAAGTTACTTTAAATATTTAGACCTAGAAAAGACCCCTCACTTCAAATATTCAGTCCTTTTCTAAAGAAAACTCTCTCAAAGTCACCATTGGATCTAAGACTCAATGAGGTGAACAAGGTCTGGTTTGTGCGTGTATCTTCATTAAAAATTAGTATTTTTCCTTCTCTTTTAGGTATGGTATCCATGCTTGAACCATGTTCCATTCAAGAAGCCATTTCCAAAAGATATCAAAAGGGGTTTTCAAACTCAAATTCCTTCTATCATTGATTTTATGTATGAGTATTCTTGTAAAAGTTTACTAATGATTTAAATGTGTTTATTATTTTATAAATTATTTATTTTCATGCTAAAAAACATAAATAATTCATGTATATGTATATTTCAAACTATTAGCTTAAGAAATGGGTTAAATGAGCATGTTTGGGTAAGGTATAAACTTTTGTCTTCTTATGTTGCTATTTTTGATTAGCTACTTCACTAAGGGCCTTATTATGATGAAATATTTATAAATTGATTATGGAGTATAATGGCTTGGTTTAATTGTGACTTTCTTATGTTGCATAGTTCTTATTGTAAATTGCTCGAGTGGTATGGTCCATCTTCTTGGTGGCGGTGTTTATTTTATGAACTTGATATTACTTAGTATGTTTTTTGAGTGTGTATTTGAATTCCTAGTATATGAAATGAAGGGATATTGAAGATAATAATATCTTGTCTTTTGTGAAGTTTAATAGCATATTTGGCTTAGATTATGCACTGGTAAAGTACATCTTGTGAAGCATGTAAAATGTGTAAATTGATGAATGTGTGACTAAAGCATGTCTAGAAGCTAATGTTAATTAAATTATTTTTATATTCAAGATGTTATCACAAGTACTCACACACATTTAAATGGTATGAAGTTAAATTGAGTAAATAGAGGAGTTTTGAGGTGGACACTCTTTGTGGGTTGAGATGAAGTGTTTAGTAGCAACCTCACTACATCTCATGAGCTTTCCAAAATAGGTTAGAGAATGAATGCCATTCGTGAGTTGAGATGTTGTGTTCATTAGCTATACTTAACCTATAGTTTTAAAGTTTTTAGAATCCACGGGGGTTATGTCTAGCAGCGTGAGGATATGATGAAGAGGTGGTTAAACTTTGTGAGTTGAGATGTTGTATTCCAATGTACCTCTTGAGATGAGTACTCCTCATGAGTAGAGAATGAGTACTTAGTAGCAATTTCCTTATCCCTTAACTTGGCGCCCGCATAGGTTTAGCTATTGGAAAAGCCATATAAAAGTTAAAAAGAATGACCTTACTCTAGGCAAGTGAGGTTAGCTCATCCGATAGGGGTTAATATCGGGATTCCATGTCTAGCTCTCAAGGTCTACGTGAGTTAAGCTAACTCCTACAAAAGAATTTATTGAAGTAAGTCTTCTAAATGAAGGTCCTACTTAGGGTAGGTGGTGGTATGGGATGCTATCTACTCAATACACTAGGCAGGACCTTTCCAAAGTGAAGACTTGGTGCCAAACCTTCTTAAAGAATGCACTAATTATGGTAGGTGGTGGTATGAGAAGTTATGTACTTTTTGCACTAAGTAGTCATTTCGAAAAGGGAAGACTTTGGTGGATTATTGGTTGTGTTTTAATGTCTTGACATTGATTGAGGGCCTTGTTTCTCCCAAGTTGAGTAAGCCTAATGGGGTAGTCTTGAGGATTGCTTTGGTTTGTATTGACGGAGGCATAAGCATACTTCTTTCATGTCTTACCTTATTGAGTCTTAGGATAATCCTGACATAGGGAAACTATTACAGAAAATTAGTTAACTTTCTCTGTCGCTTGGATATTAAGGTTCACTGGTATGGTATAGGATTGTTCATTGTTACTGCTAAAGTTGAATTCATTGTGAATTCTTTAAATGATTTACTGTAAATGCTTAAATGGTTCATTGTAAGGATCATTTAATTTCAGTGGAAATTTTAGTAAGTTTTATTTAAATGGTCGTTTTGTATAAAAATTAGTGGAGTTCTTATCTAAGTGTTAAATGATGGTTAGTATGATGTTTTTATTCTACATTCTTGAATATTTTTACTTAAATTGCGTGAAATTTAATTTTACTAAAATGTCCCTTTTTGCATATGCCACAGTTAGTACATTATTTGTAGTAACCCCATATTTTTCTATACCTTTTAATTATAGGTTGAAGACTTTTTAGAAGATTCAAAGGCGAAGCTTGGGAAATTTCAGTATCTCAAGAATTCTTATGTCATCATATATTTGACGACATAGTCTATTGTTTCTAGTAAGAATTATTACGTATTTGATTTCAATGTAAAGGGCTGCGACCCTAAGATATTATACGGCGTGTCTTAAGTTTGGCTTTTAACGACGAGATTTCTTAAGTATTTATGAAAGATTTACTTTTAATTAATTTATTCGTGAAAAGTTTTAATTTCAGCACTGTATTTCATGTCTTATATTATGAATGCAAGTTAAAGGGATTGTACAAGACCCCAAAGGGTCAAGTACGCCCTGTCATGAAATTAGGGTTCCTCTTGACCTCTAGGAGGTAATTTTGGGTCATGAAAATGAGTTCTAAGTAATGTCTTTTGGTCACACAAGTGCCACGACAACATTTATGGATCTCATGTATAGTATTTTTTTAAGTTACCAAGATTCAATAGTCATTATCTTCATTGACGACATCTTAGTATATAAAAAAATTAGGTTGATCACATGAAACATTTAAAGATTGGTTTTACAAGTGCTAAATGAGAATAAATTATTTGCCAAACATAGAAAGTGTGAGTTTTGATTGAGGTCGGTGGCATTTCTTGGTCATATAATCTTTAGTGAGGGTGTTGAGGTTGATACAAGGAAAACCGAGGCGGTGAAATGTTTGCCTAGACCATTGACTCCAATCCACATTAGTAGTTTCATGGATCTAGCGGATTATTATTCGAGGTTTGTGAATGGTTTTGCATCAACTGTATCTCCCTTTACTACTTTGACCCAAAATAATAAGAAATTTGAGTGGTCGAAGGCATGTGAGAGAAGCATCAAATATTGAAAGATAAACTTACTTCCGCTCTAGTGTTGACTTTACCACAGGGTACAAAGGGTTTTATTTTGTATTGTGATGTATCCCGAGTGGGTTTAGGGTTTCTAAATTAAGTATGTAATTTTATGAAGCATGCAAAGTGTGAATTGATGAATGTAGGTCTAAAGCTTGTATGGAAGATCATATTAATGAAATGGTACTTATGTGCAAGGTGCTCACATGTACACACACTCACAGTTGAAGAAATATATGAAGCTATGTTTAGTAGATAGAGGAGTTTCGGGGTGAAAACTCTTCGTGAGTTGAGATGAAGTGTTTAGTCGCAACATCACTATATCCTAAGAGTTTTCCTAGATAAGTTTAAGGATGAATGCCCTTCGTGAGTTGAGATGTGTTGTTCAGTAATTATCCTTAACCGATAGTTTAAAATGTTTAGAATTCGTGGGGGTTATGTATAGCACCGAGATGATATAAAGAAGGGGTGGTTACATTTTGTGAGTTGAGATGTTGTATTCCAATGTACCTCTTGAGATAGGTACTCCTCGTTAGTGGAGAATGAGTTACTTAGTAGCTATAACCTTATAACTTAACCATGCTCCCACATAGGTGTAGCTATTGGCAAAACCATGTAAAAGCTAAAAAGTATGACCTTACTCTAGAAAAGTGAGGATCCCTCATCTCATAGGGGTTAATGTCGGGATTCCATGTCTAGCTCTCTTGGTCTATATCGGTTAAGATAACTCCAAAAAAAGTAATGAATGTTCTTAGCTTTCTAAATGAGTGATATACTTAGGGTAGGTAGCGGAATAAGACACTATGTATCCATTGCACTACGTAGGCATTCTGAAAGGGGAGTCTTTGTGAGTCTTATTTGAATTGAACAAACTAAGTCTTTTAAAAGAACGTACTACTTAAGATATGCGGTGGCATAGGATTCTCTCTATCCTTTGCACTAGGTAGGAAATTCCGAAAGGGGATTCTTTATGCCAAGTGTTCAAAAAGAGTGTACTACTTAGGGTAGGTGGCGGTATGGGACGCCATCAACTCATTGCACTAAGTAGGCATTCCGAAAGGGAATTCTTTGTGTCTTTGTGGGTGCTCTTCTATTGTATTACCTTTGAGTGGGGACTTATTCTCCTGAGGTCAGTATGCCAAAAAGGGAGATAGTATTGAAGGTTGCTTGGGTGGGTATTGAAGGAGGCATATGCATACTTTCTTTATGTCTCACCTTAGTGAGTCTTATGATGACCTTAATGGGGAAACTCTGATGGAAATGATGCTTACTTTCTCATTGTCAATGCTTTGGAAGTTTACTACTTTAATGTCTTTTAGTTCACTATATAGGTTAAATAGAGTCACTATAATATTTTTTGATTTTACTGTAAAATGTATTCTTTGGCTAAAATTATGGATATTTTTTCTCCAAGTGTTAAATTATGATTCTTATTATGTTTTTCTGTTATGTTCTTGAATATTTTACCTAATATTCATGAAATATTATTTAATAAAATTTCCCATTTCACATGTTTTTGCATATGTCATACTTCGTACATTGTTTTGTACTAACCCCATACTTTCCTACACTATCTAAGGATAGGTTTTTTTCGAATTATGGTTGAAGACTAGAACGGAAAAATATGGTAAAGTTATCTCTAAGAAAATATGTCCTCATATATTAGAGGGAATAGTACTTTCTTAATTTCTTATTTAATGACAAATGATGTATTTATTTTAATGTAAAGGTCTGTGTTCCTAAAATATTATGTTGTGTCTTTAAGTTGGCTTGTGACGATGAGATTCTCTAAATATATATCAAAGACTAGTTTTAAATAATTGTCTTGAAAAGTTTTTATTCCGCACTACTTTTCATGTGTTATGTAATGGACGATAGTTAAAGGGCCTGCAAGACCCCAGAGAGTCAAGTACGCCTTGCCACGAACCGAGGGTTCTTATTAAGTTGTAAGGATACTTTTGGGTCATGACCGACTTGGTATCAGAGCGTAAGGTTATGGGAAAAAGTTTAGGTTCTTGATCATTGGTGTGAGTCACGTTACATCCATGGTCAAGAGGCTATAAAATGACAGAAGTTTCACTTTCTTCTCTATTCTAAAGGCATGCCTTAGAGTTGAGTCATAAAAGATGTCTTTTCTCAACCTAATTTTTTTGTATTTTTATAGGACATTAATACGAGGAGAACAACCTATAGAGGAGGGATGTGTATCTAATGAGAGGATCCCTCCCCCTGTTGACCATGTTCCTATTGTTGGACTAGAGGATGAGAATGAGGAGGTTCCCCTTCAAGAACCTCATGTGCCTCTGGAACCTCAGGAGCCTCAAGTCCCCATGTGCCTCATATGTCTGATGCTCCTTTTTTTTTTGAAGAAGATATGACGAATATGGAGTTTTGGGCTGCACTAATAACCTTTACCCAACTCATGAAGACTCAAGTTCATATCACCATTAATCACTTTTTTTCTGAATCTAACCAAGTAGTAGGACCCCAGCCTAATGCTAGTACTAGCGCTTCTACAAGTGGGGATTTTATGAGGATGAACCCTCCCACTTTTCATGGAACTTAGTTTTATGAAGATCAAAATGGTTTCATAAAGTTTTCAACGTGGTAGATGCTATGGGTGTGACCCCTATGGAGAAAGTGGAGTTAGTCACTTATCAACTCAAAGATGTTGCTCAAGTGTGGTTTGAGCATTGGAGGGTTGAGAGACCCTTACAATAGGTCTGGTTGAATAGGAGGAATTCAAAGAGCATTTCCTAGATAGATTCTTTCCCCTAGAGTTTAGGGAGAACACGATGGTAGAATTCATGAATCTTTGTCAAGGGGGAATGAGTGTGCAAGAGTACTCTCTCAAATTCACCCAACTCTATATGAATGCCCCAATCATAGTAGCCAACCTTAGGACTAGGATGAAAAAATTTATGATGGGAGTGTCTAGCTTTGTGGAGAAAGAGTGTCGTACGTCAATGCTACTTAATGACATTGATATTTCTAGGTCATGGTCTATGCACAACAAATTGAGGAGTCCAAAATTAGGGAGATAAGTCAAGAGGGTTAGATACCTAGGTTGGATAATTCTAGTAACAAAAATCCAAAGAATAGGTTCTATCACCAAGATTCTTCCATAGGAATCAAGGAGAAGGCTCCAAGCGAAAATTCCCAAGGTGGTGCTCATTCTGTTGAGAGGACTAGGTGTTTTACTTATGGGAAGCAACATTTGGGTAGATATCTTGCGAGAATGGATGGTTGTTTTGGATGTGGTGATAAGGGCCACAATATGAGGGATTCCCTAACATGGATACAGGAGGGAAAGAGGTCAATTAAGCTTCCCTATATCCTAATGCTCCAAAGAAGAACCCTTCTTATGGGATGAGAGCTAGGAAGGATAACTTATCTAGAGTCGATGGTCTTGGTAAGTCTTAACTCTATATGATTCTGATTTTTATGTTATGAAATGAGTTTATACTGTTTTATAGTTTAGATTTTCATGTCATCTTTATGAATTGCTCAATGAGTGAAATTTTGAAATTTTAGGTATGTTTTGGAGTGTTAAGGTGAGATTCACTGTTAGTTTAGAAAACTTTGAGAAAAAAGGATATTCCTTGCCTTAATTGAAGTTTCAATGTGTGTAATAGTGATATATATGAGTATGTTTAATATTTAAGAAGGTAGTTAATCCATAGAAAAAAAGGAAAGGATGAATTTTGAACTTGTGAAGTTATTACTATGTTCTTATGTTGCAATGTGTTTGAAACTGCGAAAAAAATCTCCTTCATAGTTGATGCCTTTATTTTCGGTCTTCTGATCATGATTTTAATGTGTTATGTGATGCTAAGTGTGTCCTTGTTGTACTTGAAGTTTTAGTGTCATTCGAGGATGAATGTTATTCTAAGTGGGGGAGAATGTAGCGCCCCCAAAAGAACTAAGGTTAACTAGAGCCTCGTGAGTATTTCTTGAGTTAATTTTGTTTGACAATGATTTAAATTAGTTTTATTAGGTAGTGTGGTAAGCATTGCTAGTTTTTAGGTCAAATGTCCGAGAACATCTATGACGTTCGTAAGATTTGTCTTAGATAGCGCTTGTGTGTCTTGATGTGTTTGAATGAGTTTCACATGTTTGTTTTAATCAAAATTTATGTGGAATGTTCCTAAGACCTATATGACTTAGTTAAGTTTTTCAACTTTTGGGTGTGACTACATATAGGACCAACGAGGGGCCCTAGAAGCGGACCCCAGACTTAGCACCAAGCTATCAAACCACTACACTATCGACGGAGTCTACTAGCCGTAGACTCAATCATGCCCTATAATTTGGGGGCATAGTCCCATACTTACTGGGAGTCTATCCCCCCATGAAGCAGTATCTAAAGCCATCGACGCCGCAGCAGAACACGCCGTAGATCAAACTACGCATAATAGCTTGGGGTTGTCGATTGGCACCTTCAAAAGTTGTTGAATGTTTGCTGACAGTTTGGGGTGTTTTGTATAAATTCTCCCCAAGAATTTAGGACCCTAGGATGATAATTTTTATGTTTTTAAAGTTATATTAGATTATTTTTAAGTCCTAGACCTACACAAGACCCCTCAATTTAAAAATTCAAACTATCTCTCCAAAGAAAACACTCTCAAAGTCACCATAAGAGCTAAGACTCAAGCAGGGCAAGAAGGGATGGTTTGTATGTGTTTCTTTAACAAAAATTAGTGGGTTTCCTTCTCAATGACTTATGGTATCCATCCATGAACCCTCTTCCATTCGAAGAGTCATTTCAAAAATTATTCAAAAAGGGTTTTCAAACTCTACTTTCTACTATATTTGATTTTAAACATGGATCATCTTGTAAAAGTGTATTAATGATTAAAATTTGTTTATTATAGTATAAATTTATTAATATAATTTCAAAACCTTCATCAAATCATGTTTATGCATATTTCAAACATTTAGATTAAGAAATGGGTTAAATGTATATATTTGTGTAGGGTATGAAATTTTGTTTTCTTGTGTTGTTATTTTTGTTTAGAAACTTACCTAAGGAACTTATTATGATGAAATACTAAAAATATTATTATAGGTGGTTATGGCTTGGTTAATTGGTGAGGTGCTTAAATTGTGTATTTCTTATGATATATTGTTGTTGAGTGGTGTGGTCCACCTTATTAGTGGCGGTGTTGATTTGATGAACGTGATATTATTTAATATGTATTGTGAGTGTGTATTTGAAGTCCTAATGTTAAATGAAGTGATATTGAAGATTGAACTTGTATTGTGTCTTGTGAAGTTTGAATTTCAAGTTGGCTTATATTATGCAAATGAAGTATGTGATTTTGTGAAGCATGCAAAGTTTATGAATTGATGAATATAGGTCCAAAGCATTTGCAGAAGTTAATGTAAATGAAACGGTACTTATGTGCAAGGTGTTCTCACATGTACACACAAACTCATACTTGAATGTATGTATGAAGCTAAGTTGAGTAGATAGAGGAGTTTTGGGGTGAACGCCCTTGGTGACTTTAGAAGAAGTATTTAGTTGCAACCTTACTACATCCTAAGAGCTTTCTAACATAGGTTGGAGGATGAATTCCCTTCGTGAGTTGGGATGTGGCGTTAACTAGTTATCTTGAACAGATAGTTTAAATGTTTAGAATATGTGTGGGTTATGTCTAGCACCGAGAGGATATGAAAAAGTGGTGGTTACACTTCTAATTTGAGATGTTGTATTCCAATGTACCTCTTGAGATGAGTACTCCTCGTTAGTAGAGAATGAGTTAGTTAGTAGCAATGTACTTATCCCTTAACTATGCACCCGCATAGGTGTAGCTATTAGGAATGCCATGTAAAAGATAAAAAGAATGACTTTAGTCTAGGAAAATTAGGATCCCTCATCCAATAGGGTTAATATCAGGATTCAATGTCTAGCCCTCATAGTCTATATCGGTTAAGCTAACTCCCTCAAAAGAAATGAATCTGCTAAGCCTTCTAATGGAGTGTTATACTTATGATATGGAGTGGAATGGGACTGTATCTATCCGTTAAACTAGGTAGGAATTTTAAAGGGAGTCTTGGTGAGTCTTCTTTGAATAATATGAACTAATTCTTCTAAAAGAACACACGACTTAGAATAGGTGGTGGTATGGGACACTATCTGTTTATTGCATTAAGTAGGACCTTCCATAAGGGAGTCTTGGTTCGATGTCTTCTAAAAGAGTGTGCTACTTAGGGTAGGTGGTGGTTAGGACGCCATATACTCATTGCACTAAGTAGGCATTCTGAAAGGGAGTTCTTGGTGTGTTTTTTGGTGCTCTTCTATTCTATTGACATCGAGTGGGGGCTTATTCTCTGGAGGTGAGTATGAAAAAAAGAGAGGTAGTCTTGAGGGTTTCTTGGGTAGGTATTGAAGGAGGCGTATGCATTCTTTCTTCGTATATTACCTTAGTGAGTCTTATGATCAACTTAAATTGGGAAACATCGAAGGAAATGATGCTTACTTTCTCATTAGCAACGCTTTGGAAGTTCACTGTAAGGGTTGAATAGAGTCACTGTAATATTTTATGATTTCATTGTAAAGTTTATTCTCTGGCTAAAATTATGGAAATTTCTTGTCCAACAGTGAAATGATGATTCATATGATGTTTTGCTTTTATGTGCTGGACTGTTTTACTTAATACCCATGATATGTTATTTCACTAAAATTTTCCTTTTCACATATTTTTGTATATGCTATACTTAGTATATTGTTTATTACTAACCACATACTTTTTTATACTTTTTTTAAGCAAGGTTGAAGACTAGAAGGGAAATGCTTGGCAAAGTTTCTCTCAAGGCAAAGTATGTCGTCATATATTCGAGTTCATAGTCCTTTTCTTAGTTTCTTATTTTAAAACATATTATGTATTTCCTTTAATGTAAAGGGACGTGTCCCTAAAGTATTATAATGTGTCTTTAAGTTTGATTGTAACGATGAAATTCTCTAAATATTTATGAAAGACTAGTTTTTATTAAATTGTCTTGAAAAGTTTTTATTCCGCACTACTTTTCATGTCTTATGTAATGGACGTAGTTAAATTACTTGTACAAGACCCGAAGGGTCAAGTACGCCTTGCCACGAACCGAGGGTTATATCTAACTTCTAGGGGTACTTTTGGGTCGTGATAACTGTCCTTATTTCTCCATCCATCATATGTGGAGAAACAATCAGAACTTGACCATCCATAGGAACATTCTCAAGTGGAGGTACTTGGTTGTATTGTTGAGGAGCTTGGTATTCATGAGCTTCCACATTAGCAATGCCTTCTTTGTCCCTTCTTGCGGCTTCCATTCTAGTATTTCATACCTATACCAACGATTCAAGGTTTAGGTAAATGCACATAATAAGATACTAGAGGAATGACATAGGAAAGTAAGAAGATGAAAGTTTCCAAAGCATCACATAGTATCTTATTCATAAGTGTGGCGCGCTTCACAATTATTAAGACGTATCTACATAGACATTGTTTAATGAGACACCGATTCTAAGGATATTCAATATCCTGCTCTTATGCTAGGGTTTTCACATCAAGGGAGCACTCCCAAGAAGTAACTGGCGTTGTTGTCCTCGAAGTGGACTAAGACTAGCATGTTAGCATTCGTCATTACATTTCATAGGTTAAAAAGTATGGAAAACTTAAAACTTTTTATTTACATCTACATTATGAGGTTTACATAGACCTCTCTCCTACACATTGTATATACATATGGAGTTTACTTGGACTCCTCGCAATGAGAAGCTTATTTAGTCTTCTACTTTTCTGTCACATCTTTATACCATACACAATATTGTCTTAATAGGGATGTCTCATGCTAAACAATCTAAACAGAATGGAAATATATGTGCATATCCCTTACATGAATGTTTAAATTCTACTTATGGCTTACAACAATATTTTGAATAATAATAGATAAACGAATGTCATTACTTTATAGCAAGTCACATAGGTAGAATGCGTTAAGGCACAATCCTCGGATCTCGAGGACATACCCACACTTGGAGAAATCATCCAAGCATTCTTTGCAAAGTGGTCACGAACCCTTAAAAGACCGGAACCTAAAATGTTTGGGGAAAAGGGAGAAATAGGGGATAGCACATCACTTGTACTAAGTATGGAAACATATGAACACACCACATAGAAATTATTCAAAAAAGAGACATTTGATAAAACCATGCCAAGTTTCTTTTAAAACCCTTCAAAATAACCCAAGAACACATGAGACAGTAATCACATAATCCTTAAAATAAAATCATATTCAACAAAAGACTAACACAATCATGATAAACCAAGTCAATAGTGTATAGCATTATCTAATTCATATCCATTCCAACTCAACATCATATTATAACCATAAAGCATTTTCATGAGTTCCTAACATTATAACATAAGTAGAGCCCTTACTCATAACTTATTACCAAGCCTACTAGTGATTGTCAAATGAAGCCCCAAAACTCCACTCAACCAAGCAAATTAACTATATGAAATGTCTAACTTCACATAACATAGCATTATAAGTGCTCGTCCTCATATTTAGCAATGTAGACCATTAACATAAATAATCAACAAAAGCATACCATTCATTTCATAAGATCATAATAACAGAAAAATCACCTCCCTAGGATTTTAATGTATAGGTAGACTCTCATACCCTACTTAGACTAAGTCAAACCCCATCAGTCTTCCTAGTAAGAGTTCACTTTATTACTTCATTTTACTTTCGTGAACATCTTCCCTTAACGAATACAAAACACATGAGATAATGTGGAATCCGGTGTCATGGAACCCTACACCGAAATAAGGTAGACTACTTGACAATTTAGTACCAATACATAATCATAGCATCTACGTGGATCCATTAGATGGTATTCCTATGGGGGAAACATAGTTAAACAACAATAAGATGTACTTGGGACCCTCTTTATTCTATATGTTTTATAGTCTGCAGTCTAATTGGTACACTCTTAAACCTACCTTCCCTATTTGGTAAGGGACACTCCACACTACTATTTCCCTCGGTGATAAGTTAGAGTCTCTTTTGAAATGAAATAATTTAACAATTATAATTACTTTATGTCATTGGAGAATATATCCTTGTATAGACATAGTCATTAGCTTAATAGAAATAGCATGAGAAAGCCTTTCAATACAACCCTCATATGTGAGATTAACACATTAACATCATCATATCATAGTAAGGCACATAGGTAATTTATAACCAACCATATATCGTTACGTCTTAAGCATAATCTGAAAATTACCTAATCAAGATATTTCAATTACATCATAATACCACACCTACTAAACCTTATTACAAGACATACTTCAATTGAAATTCAACACAAAGTACAAGCCATCGTAATTGAAATAAAGGATTGAGATCAGAAAGACATGCCCAAATTTCCTTCAATAGACATCATCCATGGTCTTAACATTAAAAATTGATTTCATCCAGAAATAGGTTTAAAAATATCATACAATAATATTCTATACAAGAACAAAGTCAATTGTATCATCACTAATGTGAAAAATTTCTAAAAGAAGCTCATGGTTCTCAATATTCCATTAATCTGAGTACCACAAAAATGTACCATGATCTTCAACAGGTTTGTTGGTGGAATGGTTTGAAAAGTGACATAATGGAGTTTGTGGCTAAATTTCCTAGTTGTCATAAGTTAAGGTCGAGCATCAAAGATTGTAAGGTCTAACCCAAGTTATGAATGTTCCTACTTGGAAATAGGAAGATATCAATATGAACTTTGTAGTGGGTTTTCCATGGACACGGAGGTAAAAATTAGTCAATATGGGTTATTATTGATAGATTGACGAAATATGCCTACTTTATCACCATTAAATCTAAATTTTCGATGGAAGAGTATGCTAGATTGTACCTTAATGAGATTTTTAGTTTTCACTATATCCCTTTTTTCAATCATATTAGAAAAACAAAGCATTGAACAATACCCACTACATTAAATTGACATACAATCCCGTTGGAGACCCCTTGCTCTTGGGGTTTTATCCACCCATAAAACATTAAAGGACAAGAGAGTGCTACTGGATACCCCGCCTTAACTCATGGATGAGTATCCGTCCCCTTCCAACATACATTCATTCGATAGCTCAAAGGAGATATAAAGATTGCTACTAGACACTCTGCCTCAAATAATAGTGAGGACCCATAACAATGCAAACATTCATTCATTCGGAAGGGATATAAAGATTGTCAATCGACACTCTGCCTCAACTTATTGATGAGCATCCATCTATAATCCAAAATTCATTGATTCATTCTCAATTCATAAGTTTTAGTTAAGAACAAGGCTTTAATAATAACATCATTACATTAGACATAATCATAGCACATTCATAGCGATGTCACACACATATACTTTAATAGATGCATTAAGTTAAAACCATCATCTTTGAAGTGGATATACATCAAATTAAAAATATTTATTCAACAAGTAATTCATCGAAACATTATTTCAATCCACAAATCTTTAATTCTAATACACCAATATTTAAAATAACTAATCTAAAGCAATGTAGACAAGTTCTATTCAGATGCATTCATTATCAACAAACCCACTTCATAAAGGCAAAAACTAGAAATTTGGAGTATTTATCGGTTTGTAGAGTATTTTAATCCTAAACCTTCAATTTAATAGTAATATAACCATAATATGCCATTGGAAACCGTTTTAAAATTATTTTGTGAACGAATCGATTAGATTGATTAAAACCCTAGATTTTCATGATCTTAAAAACATTTTAAACTACGTCAAAATTGACCCTATGAATGGAAACTATCCTTAGACGAAGGATAAACATACCTTTACTATGATTCTCCAAGAAATTTGATGAATAAAAGCATTGAATGTAAACCGTAACTCCCACTACTTCTTCTTCTTCTTTGAGTTAGAGAGAAACATAGAGCGAAAGATCTTTCAGGTATTGATTTGGATGTTTTGAAATAAGAAGTTAAATAGGTATTTTAAGACTTGAAAATTTTTATATTTATAATATAAACCATTTAAAATCAACCCCA
This sequence comes from Solanum pennellii, assembly GCF_001406875.1. NCBI lineage: Eukaryota > Viridiplantae > Streptophyta > Magnoliopsida > Solanales > Solanaceae > Solanum > Solanum pennellii. Next base: position 47,257,410 of record NC_028643.1, on the reverse strand, counting down.
CTGTAAGGACCCTCAAAACTAACTAGGATGATCTAGAGTTTCATGTGTGTCTTCATAGTTAATAATATGTAAATACAGTGTTTCACATTTTGGAATAGTCGTTTTAAAATGTTTGGAAGTCATATATCAAAGGACGACCAACATGTCTAGAAACTACTATTTGTGGTGCTAGTATGTCCTTGTATGTTTGCCATATTTCTATGTGTTATTTGGAGTATAAACGTAATGTAGGTAACCTTAGTATCCTAATAAAAAATATTATGTTCAAAACATTCGGTATCTACTCCCTTAGGGTCCTTGAGGAGGACCCAAATGTTTGAAAAGGATGTTGCCAAGGAAGCGTGCAGAACCAATATTTTGAGTGTAGTCCACGTCGCACACTTTGCACTCAATATCATGACCCGTGAGCAAACCCTAGAATAAATGAGTTCCGTTGGAAAGAGGCATGGCTTACTTGACCTCTCGTAGGTTTTGTACAATCCCTTTGACATCATTTATTGCATACATGTATGATAAGTAGTGTGAAACTCAAACTTTTCACACGAAATATTAATACTTCAAAATAGCTCTTTTTAGAAAATAATAAGTAAACGCTAAGTCTAAAAGTCGCCATCTTAGACATACAAATATCTTGGGACACGGACCATACATTAACATATAAAAAATATCTAAGTATAATACCATGTCTTTAACAAAGAAACAAAACATAGTGATGTCCTCTAATCTATTGAGGACATACCAACACTTGCATGAATGAATACTATTCCAATCATCCAGTTCAAAGGAGTCCCCTCAAATGCCACTTACACCTTTAGAGATAAGATAAAATATATGGAATTTGTGCATTAGAATGCACCAAGTGTGGTGACATGCAATTAAAATCATTACAAAAGGATATTTGTATAAAATAGGATATTTTTGATTTACTTCATAAGAAAAGTATAAGAGTATTCACAAGCCAACATAAAAATATATAAGTCACATAACACGATATAGTATATCATCTCTTCAAATCATACAAGCATAAGATTCTCCTACAAAGGTCTACCTAGGGCTTACTTGAGTGAGAGATGAAGCGGCCACCCATACAACCCATTCACAAACACGAAAGAGATCCTGAAGTATTCCTATGATAAGATTATCACTATATTCACTTAAACTCCCTACCTAAAGTTAATCTAAGATTCACCTAAGTAATATACTAAGAGACCACCTATACACCCTCTCAAAGCTTAACTAAAAAATCCTTTAAGCTACTCTAGATAAGTGCCTTTTCATTTACATGCATTTAGCTTAAGTCACTATGCACATCAGATCATTTAGGAGATATTCAACAATCAAGGACTTTCACATAATGGTCTTGGAGAAGTTATAGGGAACCTACATACAAACATTTTCAAAGCCTACTCGTGCAACAAATTACACTAGCACATATACCACATGATGAGAATAGGTAATAAACAACATAGCCCATATTAGCAAGGCATGGAATTCTAAGTCAAACCCTAGTCCAATGAAAAGTGTTCTACTTGCCAAGTGTCGAACTATGAAACAACCTATGTAGGCACATGTTAGGGAATATCCAGGGTTTCATTGTAATATACTCTCATATAAACTAGAGTTACTCCACAATAAAACTCACTCAGTGCTAGCCTTTGTTCTCATAGAATAATTTAATAAAGGAGCATAGGAAGAGGTACCATATATTTGTCATAAACATATAATAAAACATTTTACCATAGAGGGTCTAGTGGGATGACTACAATGGTTATTAAGATGGCTCAATCACATTCATAAGGATGATTTAATGCCTTTCCAGAAAACCACCCCTAAGTCCATCATTCACACAAGAAGGATACCATTACGACTTTCTACATCAAGGATATCATAACCCTCTTTGTAAAAGGTTCCACATAAATGTCCTTGTTAACATTATTCATGATCATATTCTGTCATACATATACATTCATGACAAAGGTGGTTAAGAAGATTAGTCAAGGATTCATATTCATATCTTTCATGTATCAGATAAGGTACATAGGTCTACTAAACAGGACACACTTCATTATCATTTTATCACATGTACAACATTCAAGTGACATATAGGATCATCTAAAAATATTACAAGTCACCCTACATACTCCTATAGAATCTTCGGCATAACTCATCATAGGACTCATATAGTTAACTAGGGAAGACTCACACTTCAAAATCGAGTATATACATATATGGCAACACAGTAGCCTATTATGATCACATATAAAAACTTAGAATTAGACATACTTTGAATTCACATCTATATATAATTCATATAGATCCTCATAGTCATCACATATACAAGTAATTACATTATACCATCATGATTCTTAAATTAATGTCGACGATGCCATATTATTCACAAATATATGACATATGCACCACCACCATAGGTGTACCATTTTAAAAATCAAATTGAAATACCTATACAACACAATATAGATAAGGTTAGGTCATATTACTACCATTCCATCATTAACACCTCCAATCCTTAGCTAATTCAACTTATTCAATTTACAAGGGCTCTTACCAATAGCCATGATCACAAATTTAACCCAATAATAAAAATGTACAATGATCCAACAAGACCCAATATGAAAATCATCAAATTATGACAGTCCATATACAATCCTAATAAAATTCACACATATATCAATAGCCCGATACAATCTACATAAAAAATAAATAAAATTGACACACGATCAAATCACACATAATATCATCAAAATGAGAAAATCATTATTTTCATGGGTTTAGGAAGTTTTTTGTCTTAAATCAACAAATTAACATCAATTTAATTATAAATTATTGACTTAAATATTTTTATGCAAGAACCAAAGGCTAGAATGGAAAATAAAAGAATTCAACTTTCATCAATTTTGAAATTCATTTAAATTGACTCCTCGAGTGGAAGTGAATCCAAGGATGAAAAAACATGCCTTGGTAGCGAAGAATAGCCAAAACAATTGATAAAGAGAAACTTGGAAAATCAATCTTCTTCCATCAAGATTAAAAGCTTCATCAATATAGGTTTTTGGAGGGAACAGATGGAGAGGTTCTGGTTTGGTCCTGAGAGATTTGATTTGAATGATTAATTGGGGTTTAAAAAGGTTAAGTAACCACAAATAATTACTCCCGAAAATACCCAAATGACCCCTGCACTTATAGGACCATTTAATTAAGTCAAACTCAACATAAATTTGAGAACTTTTTTCGGGAAACAAGTCCGCGACGCGGAGCTTCTCCCTCATGATTTTTGAAAATTATTTCTGAAACAGTAGATTCCGCCGTATATCCGCAAAGCTGCAGTTTATTTTGTCCTTGGGAGGAACAAGTCCGCGACGCGGACATGTTACCTTCAAATACAAATTATGTTGCCTTGGGCAGCTTCATTGGCCCAAGTTTAGGTCCTTATCCATGACCCTTCAGCTGGTCCTTGGGGCATTGTTCTCGGAAGTTTCAACCCTTTATATGTCATGCTATGTGTAGGAACAATCAATAATCAATTTCACCCTAAATTAATTCCCCAAAACTCCACTACAAAACACTACGATACACTTGTTCAACTTCAACTAGTTTTAGGACGTCTAGGATTTTCATGGACATTTCATCTCAAAACACTTCCATACTTTAGATACTGCCTCAAAATACTATTATAAACCATTTAGGACTTTAAAACCTTATGACACACATGTTAGGCTCTAGCTTCACCGAAATCATTTCAGAGGTGTTACATTCTCCCCTTCATAGACAACATTCGTCCTTGAATGACACTTTATTCATTTCTGAAACACTTTCAAGAGATAAGAAACTCAATACTAGCAACACATGACCATACCACAAAATACACAATTATGAGGAATACCAATTTCACATAAACGAGAGACTCAAAACAAAACAAGAAGATAAAATCTAATCTACAACTCATCATGCAATAAGACTCACATTCTTCATAGAGGAACTTTGTGATGCTCATATAGATCAATTATATACACATTATTTACCATTTTTCATGAAAACACAATTTAGTTAACTATTCCAATTCTTTACAGTGAACACCATAACCTTATAGTCAAGCATGCTCAAATCTTCCATAATCCATGTTTTAAGCAATTTATGATGAAGGTATGACAATATGAAAGACAAAACCATATAAAATCATTTTACAACATAAACATGACTTTATAAAATGCGCAATGCAAGGAGAACAATGAAATCCATTTTCAATTAGAGTCCTAAACACCATGTAACATGCAACATGCTACTATCACATTCTAATTCCCACGTTTGAATTGAATAGAAGAGAAGAGACAACAAATCACAACTCCAATTGTAACCATACTCCCCCAATTACAAGGAAATCACAACCACACAAGATAGAAAAATATATATTACCGGCATCATCACCCGAATTTCCACCCTTAGCTTGAAGAACATAAAAGCGATTCCTTTTTGGAGCACCATCATCCGGAACACTTGGAGGAACTTTCCTGGTCTCTCTTATCTAGACTCAATAGTAGGATAATACCTCACCCTATGACAATTCTTACCACAACCAAAGCAACCACTGGTACCGCCTAGACATTTCCCGATGGGTTTCTTCCCACAAGTAGCACAAGTAGGTTTAACACCTTTGGAACCATCACCTTTCTCAAGATTATCCTTAGGAGCACTAGGTCCATCTTGGGTTGGAGCCCTCTACGTGAATCTAGCTTTGTTTTGCTCATCCACTCTAACCCTCTTCAAATTTTTGGAGATCATATTATGTTTGGAATCTTTAATGGATTGTGCATACACCATAACTTTAGAAAATTTCATGCCATTGTGGAGCATGGTTGTACAAAACTCTTCTTTCGCAAGGTAGGCAACACTTGTCATAAACCTACTCATTCCATCCCTAGGGTTAGACACAAAGGATGGAGCATACCAAGACAACAAGGTGAACTTCAAAGAATACTCTTCAACACTCATATTCCCTTTACTAAGGTTAATTTACTCATCAACCTTCACCTCCATCCTTTCACAGGAAAAGTACTCTCCTAAGAAAGACTCCTTATACTCCTCCAATTCTATAGAAACAAACTCAACTTGCCTATTATCTTTCAATTGAATGTACCATACTTGAGGAACTTACCTCAATTGGTAGGAAGCCAACTCCGCCTTGACTTTAGAAGTCACCCGCATAGCACTCAACACCTTACACAACATCTAGAAACTCTTGGGGATCCTCTCCCACCTTAGAGCAAAGAAAAATAAGAGGATTCATTCTCACAAAATCTCTCAACCTTGAAGTCATGTACTCTATTTAGCTTTCACCCTAGGCTCAACCCCCCTATTCACAGGAGTTGTCATGACTCGGTCTAAAGCAAGTAAAGCCTCTCGAATATCCCCATTAGTCATGTCCGGGGGAACATAAGAACCTCATTAACTTCACCTCTAATAGGGACTTGATGACCATGGGGAGGAACATGGACTCCTTGGAGATCTTGAAATCCATGTGGATCCACTCCACCTTGGGGAATTCCCTCTTGCACTCCTTCCTCTTCAAACCTTCTTGCGACTATTCTTCTAGTAGTCATATACTAGAAACACTGGAGAAAAAATTACGAATAGACACTTATAACCTCAAGTCTATTGGCACGACACAAGAGTGATGAAGAAAGTTAAACTCTATCGCCCTATAGACCCTTTCTCATAGATGGGTCGTGAATCACACCGATGAACAATCTCTACTATACGTGACTTTAATTATACTTCAAATTCCTAAATACTGCTTCATAATCTATGGTCTAATACCAATCTTTGTCATGACCCGAGAGCACACCTTAGCATAAATGGCATTCCGTCTAGAAATGTGGTACAATTTACTTGACCTATCAGAGGTCTTGTACGAGCCCCTCTATATTATTCATTGAGTACATGTACGAAAAGTAGTGCCGAATTAAATTTTTTCACATGCAATAATAATACTTCAAAATAGCTCTTTTATAGAAAATCATAAGGAAAAGCTATGTCTCAATGTCTCCTTCTTAGACACACGAATATCATGGGATACGACCCACACGTCAACAGATAGAAATATCTTAGTCTATTACAATGTCTTTGACAAAGAAAACCAAACATAATGATGGCGTCCGATCTATTGAGGACATAATAACACTTGCTTGATTGAATACTAATCCAAGCTTCGACTTCAAATGACTCCTCTTTTATGCCATTTATACCTTTATAGATAAGATAAAACATATGGTCACATACAGTAAAAATCATGATAAAAGGACATTTGTATACAACATGCTCTTTTTGAGTAAAAAACTTCATATGACAAGTATAAGAGTCATTTACAAGCCGACAATGGAGGTTTTTGGACAGAAGAGATGGAGTTTTTTTTTTGATTTGAGAGTTTAGATTTAATTAGTGAATAGGGGGGTAAAAAGGTTAAATAACACCCTATGATTCATACCCGAAATACCCAAAAGTCCCCTGCTCTTAAAGGACCCTGTAACCAAATCAAGTTGTTCTTAAATTTTTGAAATTTTCATCGACAAACAAGTCTGCGATGCGAAGATTCTCCCACGTGATTTTTGAAAATAAATTCTGAAATAGTACAGTACACCTTGTGCACATGATGTTGAGGAAGAATTTTCCCTTGGGAGGAACGAGTCTGCGACGTGGATATCTTTTTTTAATGTACAAATTCTGCTGTCTTGGACAACTTCATTGGCCCAAGTTTGGGTCCTCCTCGAGCATCCTTTCGCTGATCCTTGGGGCGTTGTTCTTAGAACATTCGACCCTTTAATTGTTAGTCTACGCTTAGGAACCATTGATGCTCAATTTCACCCTCAAACAATGCCCCAAATCTCCATTATAACACACTACGATACACTACTTTAACTTAAACTAGTTATCGGACGTCATGGACGTTCTTGGAAATTTGACCTCTAAACACTTCAAATATTAGATACTTACTCAAAACATTATTATAAACAAATTTAGTACTTGAAACATTATAAAACACGTGTTAGGATCTAGCTTAAACTAATTTATTTTAGTTGTGTTACACTCAACTTGCGTGCTCTTCACTCAACTGTCACGAGGCTCACTTACTCAAAATTAATTCGTGAAGAAAAATAGGGAACTACCTGCATGACTTGCAGCCATGTATCAGATTTTGTCGTGTTGTTCTAATGTAACTTTAGACTTGTTTTAAAATTCTAATAAATATGGGGGGGTTTTTGGTAGTAAGTTATAAATAGTTTTTAAGTAATATTTTTCTGAATTCCAAATTCAAAACACAAATACCCCATAAGAAATGAAAAATAAAAAACTCTTTTCTCTTCCAAAATTTTCTCAAACATCTATTGAAGGCAAAACTCTAGCTCAACCTAGAAGATCAATTTTCAAGTGCTATATTCTCCAAATTTCATGAGATTTTATTCTAATAATGTATTCTAACCATTGATCCTTTGATAACCTCTCATCTAAGGAGTTCTATCAAAGATTTTCCAATGCAATTCTATGATCAAAATTCCCAATTTTAAATCTAATCGTGGGTTCCTTGTCAAATGATTTTCGAAGATTGGTCTACTTATTGTGGCGGTGTTTATTTCTTTTCTATCTATAGATGTTATGATTATGGACTTGAGGGCAACATTTATAAAGTTAATTGATATTATGAATATCATGAATATGAAAGTTATGTGTGTATTCCTAAATTCTAGTTTCATGATTTAGCTGTATTGATAATGTGAAGTATAATGTGAATGATGATGTTAGGGTAAGGTATGGTTTACATGCGCTGTCCTTTGCATGTTAGGAGTTGTATATTGAATGTTTTATGTTGTATAGTCCCCTATGATGTGATGTGGGCCTGTGGTCTATAGTCACTAATAGTCTATAATCTAGCATTTCATGACATGAGGGATATTGTATATGTTTTGTGATCCTTTGGAGGGTGGTTTTCCTCAATTACTAAGTTGTTGCTCTTAGGTGATTATGATGATCAATATGTACACACACACCATATTACTAACTAGGAGTGTGATATGTTCATAGTGCCATAATATTAATTCTAATATGCACCTTTATGTCTTATTATGCATGTAATGTAAATGATTAATGAAGTATGAACATGTGTCTTCTAAATGTGTTTATGTGAAAGTTTTTCTCATAAATGTACACATATACACACATAAATGTATGAGTGAAGTATCTTAATGATGATCTAAGTGAATAAGAGTCTCTTGGATGATTTCCTGAATTGCACTCCAAGAAAGAATATGTTATTATTATGTGAACGCACATTCTCGCATGATGTTGATTTTAATAAAAGGACATTCTCATCATATACCCTATGAGCTATGTACATGTTATAGAAGGAGTTAATCTCCTAAAGCCTATCATATGAAGAAATGTTTATTAAGGACTTAAAGACTTTTCAAAAAAATGGAAAGTTACCTTCGCACTGAGTGAACTTTACAATAAGAGGTGTCACTTCCCAAAAGGAAGGTAGGTTAACCCAATAACCATATGAGGTTAAAATTACAATGCGAATTAGCATAAAGAGGATTTTTAGTAAAAGCCTCGTACATCCTTAACAACTTGCCTCTCTAGGTTCTAGATAATGGATCCACCTAAAAAATTCTCATGTATGGTTCTACCTTGGAAAGTAGAGAACGTTCTACTGGTGTGGGTTCTATGACACCAGATTCCATTTTTAGCTCACATGGTCTAAGGTCGGTCAAGGCAATGATTCCAGAAAATAAAATGAAGAATAGAAGTAAGAAGTTGAACACTAACTACGACTACGTAAATGTTACAACCTCAAAATGAGCTAGGTGGAATTACAGCCTAACACATTGGTTATAATTTTATTATGTCCAAAAATTACTATATATAATGTTTATTGGATGTTTTTAATGTTTGAAGAAGTGTGGAGAACAAACGTCTAAGACTTTCGAATGTTTTTCATCAAAACGTGCTTGTAAATCTATACGTTTTTTGTCAAGTTATAATTGTTGTATCAAGTTCAAATTGACGTTAGTGGTTCCTTACATGTATACGAGAGAATTTTAGGTGGAAACGTCCATGAAAAATCCCCAATGACTAACAAAGAGGTCCTCGAGGAGGACCAAGGCTTGAGTGAGCAAGATTCCCAAGGAACAAGAAACTTAGGCATGGAGTGAGCCAGTCTACGTTGCGTACATGGTCAACCAAGAGCCAAAAGTTCCTTTCCGTCTTGGAGACAAGGTGCAATCCACTTCTTTTAAACTTTAGCTTCAAAAATCATGTGAGAGCAGCTCCGCGTCACAAACATGTTTCTCGACGATAATTCCGGAAATTTAAGTTGAGTTTTACATGACTAAAGGGTCCTATAAGTTAAGGGGTCTTTTTGGGTATTTTAGGGGTTCGTTATTGGAGGTTATTAGACCTATTTAATCCCCAATTCACCCATCAAATAAAAAATTTCAATTCCAAAACAAAACCTCTCCATTGTTTCATTCCAAAAACCTCCACTTAGATTTTCGACGATTTTCTCCATCAATCTAGAGGGATTTTCTTCACAATTAAGGTTTGGTTCTTCATCCTTTAAATCTCTTTTTAAAAGAGTCAATTACGTTGAATTTCAAATATTATCTAAATCATGAGATCTTTTTAATTGAATTTTATCCATGAGTTATTGCATAAAATGTTTATGATCAATGATTTATGATGGAATAAGTGTTAATTGAATGATTTTACATCAAAATTGCTATGGACCCGCATGAAACCTAATTTTTTACTATTTTGTGTATGACTTGATTATGTTTGATTAGAGCTATTGAATTCTTATTTAGTTTTATTAGAGCAATTGAATTATCATCAAATCATGTTAGAATTGTCAGTATGCTTCCCTAAATTCATAAAACTATACGTATTTACCTTTGATTCATTGTCTATTGTAAGTATTGGATTAAATTGTCAATCATGGCCATGGGTTAGGGCCTTTGAGTATTGTATTGGATTATTTACCTATGGACTGAAGTGGGGAGAATGAATTGATGGTACGCTGCCCTAATTCTTTTTATATTATGTATTTTAAGTCATGAATTATGTTGTGATCGGATAGTCCACTTTATGGTGGTGGTGGTATGTGCATTGCTTCTTAATTATGTAGCTTCGTCGACGTTAGTTTATTAACTATGATGATCATGGACTTTGGTACGACCCGCAAGTACACTCTAGAAGTTAGGGCATCATTGTGTCGTCACACAGAAAATGAGACTTCAGGAAGTCTCATCTATGCCTCTCGTATAATTCATTGCATAATAAATATTCTATGATAGGTAAGAATTTAAACTTTCATCACACGCAAAGAAGTCTTTCATAAACATTACAAAAGTGGTTTAATTTCATTTAAAACGTTAAATCTTTACAACATCTACTTGAACCATCTAAATTTTAGAGTATCCAACGCTTGGGAACTAATACCATACATGACAATAAAATAAAGACTATGACATAAGAAAGTTGTGGATAGTGTCCTCAAATCAATGAGGACTCACCAATACATCATATTCAAGCCTTAGAAACCTATCCATCCTCCACGTCTATCAAAGACTTCCAATTCCCTACACTGTAGTCAAAAAGAGAAAAGAAGGGGTTAGCACATTAGACGTACTAAGTATGGAAGCCATGCAAAAACCATAAAAAAGGGACAGTTAGTAAACAACATGATTTTCATGAATATTGATAAAAACATCATAATATAAGCATAAGAACAAAATTTAGCAACTTAGAAACACATAAGACATCATTTAACAAAAAGACACAATTTTAACAAACATTACAGTGAAGTCACTTCACTGTAGAGTGAACTCAATTCACTGTTACAGTGAAGTTCATTCACTTAACTTTGACACCCTTTAGAATGTAATTTTCTCACTCAAAGCTATCCTAAGATACACTTAAGTCATACAAAGAGAGACCACTACACCCTAACTAGATGTGCCTATACAACCCTCACGATTACTCATAATGAGTCATATACACACTTGAGAGATATCAACATAAGAACATGAGATTTTCCTACCGAGGTGAGTCTAAGGTTCGCTTGAGTGAGTTGTTAAGTTACCCCCATACGATCCCTTACACACACTTAAGAGATCCTATAGACTCCCTAAGGTAGAATCATTCTCATTTGACACATTAATCACTTGATTCCGTTATGAAGTAACCGCCCATACAATCCCTTACACACACACTTAAGAGATCCTGTAGACTCCCTAAGATTGAATCATTATCATTTGACACATTAACAAATAGGTGATATGAAATTCTCCTTCCAAAGGCTATCAAAAGACTTACTTAAGAAAATCATGAAAATAACGTCCAAAGTGACCTCTTCGAGATTACCTAAATAATCCTTACGATTGCCTAATGCCTAGATCATGTCCACATAATAATCCAAATTTCCTAACTAGAGTGATTCTTAATACTTATCTAGGTAAGATAAGAAGTTACCAATCCTATTACTCTTTCAGACCTTAAATAGACAACCCTTAATTACTCTACATAAGTACTACTTGATTTTAATATGCTTCCTAAACATAAGCCGTTACATTCACCAGTTCATTAAGAGACATTCAACACATAATGGACATTCAACTAATGGTCTTGAACAAGACATAGGGACTCTTACTAACACATTAAAAGTCTATTGTTCGATGTCTAGATAGTGTCTCATACCACCACCTTAACTTCATAAACCTTATTTAATATTAGTAAGTATCCCATATGATGAGAATTGAAAATAACCAACATAGACCATGGTAGGAACTCATGGAATCAGGAGTTCTAAAATACTCCAATGAGGGTTTTATACTTGCCAAGGGTAGAACTGGGACACATCCCATGTAGGCAGATAGTTAAGGAATATGAAGGGCATGCTTTGTAATCTAGTCTCAAACATAACTAGAACTATTTCCCATTGCCATATTCACTAGGTTCCAGCCTTCATTATCATAGAGTAATTGACATTAATGGTTCACATAAAAGGTTTCCATAACATGTTAATAAGCTAATAATATTTACCCTACAAAAGAGGACCCCTTAAGGATACCTTCCAATGGTGAAAATAAGCTCATGATGACTTTCCTAAGGTTTGATATGTGTTGTTCAAGTCAATTAACCTTAAGTTCATCATTCCTTTTCTTGAAGGATACCAATACAGCTTTCGAATTAAACATACATAACCTTACAACTATATTTAAGGATGTGACAACCCAAAAACGACTATGCTATGTAAGACCTAAGTGTACCTAGAATGCATAGGTTAGACCGGGTTTGCACGGCTTAGTGCGCGTGCAACTAGACCTTTTGAACTATGCACCAACAAAGACAACCAACTTGGTGAGTTTGTTGACCTAGGCAGGGTTGGTTCCATCCACATTAGGTCACCGAACACTAGGATTCACTTGGGTGAGTCTTAACCGGACATAGAGGGTTAGTCATGGGTTTTAACTGTTCTAGGGGTAAAAAGATAATTTTGGAGATAGGTGTAGTATATTAATTACCCTAGGATGATATTTAATTAATTAAATAAGGGTTTTGACCGGATCTGCATACTCGGGTTAGAGCCGAGTTGTTGGTTTAAGTGATTTAAATCATTCAAAAATAAATAGGGGAATTATAGCAACATCACATGTGGATTTTAATCTGACTTTATCATTTAAATTGAGTTGAATAAGTCAACAACAAACTCCCAAGGAAAGAGGCAAACCACTCCCACTAGGAGTGTGCTCAATGTGCATTCTTAATTCCTTATCTCTTCATAAAACATTTTTCAGATTTACTTTGTAATAAAAAAACATAAAAATAAACCTACTGTTTTATAGAGTTCTCGAATTCATCCATCAAAAATTAAAAGAAAAATGGTACGCCTATGTGCTTTAAGAAATCACGTAAAGAACTTCACTTGTGAACTAGAATCAATGCTCGAAATAGAGGTTTGTGCGTAGGTAAGGATGTGTGGCTATGGCTGGTTATCAATGTTGATAAAGGTATATGTTTTCTTCTCTCTTGGTACCTTTACCAAGAGTCCCCTATGGTTCAATACGTATTCCAATCGAAAAACTAAGGTTTCCCCCGTTGCATGCCCCTATCATTACATCCTCTAAAAAATTGATGTATGCGTTGGTATGTTTGGTGGTAGACAATCTTAGGGACGTTTTTGATTGTGTGCAATGTGTTGTTTTCGTAAAGCGTATGATCATTTTATGTGTGTCAGATTGTATGTTTTTTTTGTGTACACATAATGCTAATACAATGAGATGCATTTATTGCAAGAACGTGGTGAGCTTATATGTAATTTTCATGTTATTAACATGTGATGATGAAACCGTGATGTTCATGAAATGTAAGTGAAAGTGATGATCTAAAATGAAATATTCGTTGCCGAATTAAAATGAGTCTAAGACTCTCGTCCATGTACATTAATGCACAAAGAAATGGCATGGATATATGGACATAAAGTTTTGCTAAAGTATTGGTTAAAGTTGATATAAAAATCTAAAACAAATAGTCTTGAACAAAATGTAAAAAAATGAACTTAAGGACCTAATTCTAATTACAGAATATTCGGCTATATTTAGATAAACAAAATGCTACACCCAAGAATTGAAACCGAGAGCTCAACTTTGTAGGACTAGATGAAGAGGTCTTAAGTAAATTAAGAAGATAATAATGTTTGGTGTAGAATGGTAATCGAACCCGGACTCAAGATCAAATGTGTGAGATACATAAGTGGCAAATATAATAAAAAATTATATGATGCCCAAGGGGACCCCCTTTACCGAAAATTGTGAGGCACATAAGTCCTACATACACTAAAAATAAAACGCAGCCACTGAGGATTGAACTTGGGTTCTCTTGGATGAATGTGTGAATAAACAAAAGTCTCACACACACACATATAATGAAAACAAATCAAGAGAATAGATACTTCCCAAAGGACTCGGACAAGGGTAAAGTCTATATCACTTACATCACGAAAGCAAGCCTTATGTGTGATTTAACATTAAAGGGGTACTACCATGAGTGAAAAGTATAATAAAGGCAATGTTCATTACATACGATGTAAGTTAATAGAAAGAGGAACATTCACGTAATAAGGTGAGTGATTATGTTTAACTATGATGCTAATAAAAATGGTGACAACATGATAAGAGAATAGGATGAATGGTGCGATAAGTCTCAACCTAGCCTATGTAAAGATCACTAAAATAACTCACCTAAAAGAGTGTTGAATATTGACGGACAACTCTCAATCACATTGTATATGTAAGTGTAAGGACATATGACCTTTAAACTAGGCACCGATAACCTAGATTTTAATGGTGATGCCTTATTTCAGGAAAGGTGGAGGTTCACATAAATCTCATGAGATGAGACTGTCCACAAAGGTGGGTATGTATCTCCATAAATCTCCTAGTCTTTGAGCTATGTTTCCAACATAAGGAACTATCTTGGTTCGAACCCCTAAAGCTAGAATGTTTGTCGTTTCACTTTTGCCAGTAACTCCACCTCTTTTCGGTGTGGGGAAGACACCGGATATCATGATGCTCACATGATCTATGTCGCTTAAGGTTGAAGTTCCTAAAAGTATGAAATATAATGAAATGAATGATACCAAAGGTGTTTGTGCAAGACAATAAGGAGGTGAAACCGGACTCAGGTAATGACATTAGGCCATTCTTGGTCAATGCACTTCATGATCCCAATGAGACTCATAAACTTCATCCAATGTATATCTGGTGTTCACATCATCCAATGACTGAATGAAATGAATTATGTGATGTAAGAATGAACGAATGAAGCAGACTCTTTGTTTGATAAAGGGGGCCCTCGGGTTGAGGTCCCATATGTTTGGCCCTCACTTGAGATGTCTTAATGCTACGTTCATGATTCCAAGGTCTCGTGGATATGAAATTTATGATATATGAAATATCCATTGTATGTAATTAGAATCTAAGTATGTATGATGTGTGAAGTAATCATAGCATGACCTTCCTATTATGAATAAGGCAAGTCAAGAGATTGACCTTCTAAGAAAGCATGTTGATTAGGAACAACCCTTCTTGTTCATGCATTACTTTTATGTGTTGCTGCAAGAATCCATACTCAGTACAAGATTGAAGACTCTTGCAGCGGTTTGGACATCAGCGTTCTCCTGACAATTTGGTAGGTCCTCTTGATGTCGAGGATGCTATAGTATTAGTCTAGTCATAGTTTTAGACGTAGCTAGTGGATGTTGTCCCTAGCATTTGTTTTATACTTTATTTTCGAAGCGTTTGGATCTAAGTCCGTTTTGGCAATTTATTATAACATATTCATCTTTTTTTTCCGAATTGGTTCTATAATTATAGATGGTTGTTCTTTAGGTTGCGCTTAGTATATGATGTTCTAAATTAAAGGTATATGAAGTCTAATTACACTTTGTTAATTTAAAAAGTTTTCAATTTACCACTAAAATTAACTATATGAATGTGATGAATTCAACAAGAGGCTTGTCTGCGACCTTTGAGAGGTCAACGATGCCAGTGCCAGTCCAAATTCCAGAATCTGGGTTGTTACAAGCTTGGTATTAGAGCATGAGGTTAAATTACCTAGGAACTAAAGCTCAACACAACCATGTTACATAGTGTCTGACTTATAATTGTAAAGCGCGCCACAATAATGACTTAGAGACTACGCAATATAGGAAAACATCCCATTTTCTACTCTTTATCGTGCTATCTAGAGCTTTGACAGTTTGTTTCCTTCTGAGTATCTAACTTCCTTTTTGTGTGAACGCATACAAGAATACACACAAGAATTCAGTTGGACAAATGATCTAAGGCGCAAGACTCAAATTCTAGTCTTCCCAAGAAGGGGCCATAATGGAAGTGCCCATCATGAACAAAAGATGTGTAGTGAGTGTGGTTGTTTGCATGGAGGTGAATGCATGGTTAGTTCTAAAAGACTGTTATAAGTACTAATGAAGAGGAGAAGGCTAAGTTGGCTACGTACCAACTCAAAGAGATGGCTAAGGTATGAATTTTCTTCATAAGTGTTATGCTACAACAAACTATGGAAACAGGGTTGTAAGATTTCAGTTACTAAATGAGTTAGAATTTAGATGGAAAGGGCGTGGTTCAAACCAAACAAGCAAAATAGTTCCAATCTTAAAACAATAAGATGTTATCTAAGGGGTATTTGAACTACTTAGTTATAGTCAATGATTTAGATCAAGAAGTTTTCTGAATTTGGACAATTACTATCGCAGGTTTGTGGAACACTTTTGCACTACTGCTGCTCCATTGATAGCCTTGACGTTGAAGAAGGTGAAGTTTGAGTGGTCTGAAAAATGTGAGAAGAGCTTCTAAGATATCAAAGACCGTCTCAATTAAGCCCTAGTTCTCATGTTGCCGAGGAGTTGTGCTGGATATGTGGTGTACTGTGATGCTTCCCAGGTAGGTTTGGTATGTGTTCTCATGCAAGATGGCCAGGTGATTTCATAGGCATCAAGGCACTTGAAAATCCATGAGAAGAACTATCCTACTCATGATCTTTATTTAGATTCTGTGGTGTTTGAATTAAAACTTTGGAGACATTATTTATAGTGTACAAGTTGATGTATATACTGATCATAAATGTTTTTATTATACCTTTACTTAGAGGGAGTTGAACCTTCGTCAGTGGAGATGTCTAGAATTGCTCAAAGATTATGATATGAGTGTTTATTATCACTGGGTAAGGCAAATGTAGTGGCTGATGTGTTGAGACGATTCAGCATGTGCAGCATGTCTCATATTGACGAAGAGAAGTTTGAACTGGTTAAAGAGGTGCACCAATTGTCTAGATTGCGTGTACGGCTAGAAGATTCACCAAGTTCCAAATCCTCATTTGTTGTATAATTTAAAGCCAATCAGCATCTCAACCAAGTGCTCATGGAGTTGAAAGGCTCAGTATTGAGTAAGTTGAATGAATCATTTTCCCCAGGAGTTGATGATGTACTCAGGTACCGAAACAAATTATGTGTGCCCAATGTTGAGTACATGAGGTCTAGTATTTTGGCAAAAGCTGCTGGTTCCAGGTATTCCATTTACCCAGGTGCCACCAAGATGTACCATGACCTTTAAGAGGTATATTGGTGGGAAGGCATGAAGAGGGATATCCCTAAATTCGTGGAGGAGTGTCCGAATTGCAAATAGATTAAGGTCGAACACCACAATCCTGGGGTCTAATTAGAAGATTTAGATTCAAATATGGAAGTGGGAGTCCATCATTATGGATTTCGTGGTTTGTTTGGCAAAGAATAGGAAATTACATGATTCTATTTGGGTTATTGTGGACAGAATGACCTAGTCCGTTCATTTCATACCTGTGAAGTCTATTCACAAGGCTGAAGATTATGCCAAGCTTTATATTAATGAGATATGGAGATGGCACGGGATTTCTCTATCTACCATCGCTGATAACAGAGCCCAATTTACTTCTCATTTTGGGAGATTTTTCAAAAAGGGCTCGGGTAGACAAGTGAAACTTAGTACTGCTTTTCATCCGCAGATGGATGGACAAGCAGAGCGTACCATCCAGATCCTGGAAGACATGTTGAGAGCATGTGTATTTGACTCTAAGGGGAGTTGGAATGATAACTTGCCGCTGATAGAGTTCTCTTACAATAATAGCTACCATTTCACTATTGGGATGGCACCTTTTGAACTGCTATATGGCGGAAGATGTAGGTCTTTGTTTGGGTGGTTTGAGGTAGGATAACATTCCATCCTTGGCCCTGAGATCCTACATGAGGCTATGGAGAAGGTGAGAATGATCAGAGATAGATTTACTACTGCTTACAATCGTCAAAAATCCTTTGCAGACAACACAAAAAGAGCTCTAGAATTTTAGGTGGGTGATCAAGTCTACTTGAAGATATCATCCATGAAAGAGGTAATGATGTTTGGTTAGAAAGTTAAGTTGAGTACGAGTTAGATAGGTCCTTATGAAGTCTTGCAACAAGTAGGAAATGTTGCCTACAAGTTGAAGTTACCTAAACATTCAATTTCTGTCATCCAGTGTTTCATGTTTAAATGATTAACAAGTGCCTAGGTGATCCAGCATCCATCCTTCCTATTTAGAGGTTGAGAGTTAATGAGAATCTATTCTATTAAGTGGTTCCAATCGAAAGTTTAGATCGTCAAGCGAAGCACCTAAGGACGAAGGAGGTTGCCACCGTGAAAGTCCTATGAATGAACACCTTATTGAGGGAGCAACATAGGAGGCCGAGGCTTATATGAGATCCCGCTATCCTCATTTGTTCAGTTTTTGATGTTAGATATTCCTCTCCTAAAGTCTGATTTATGTTTAAGAACCTCTTAATTCTATGTTTTGTAGTCAATTTGGTGTTATAGGTCACTAATCGTATGTTTTATAATAACACAATATGTGTTAAAATAAAGTTATGTCTGCAATTTATATTGCTGTTTTTGTATAGCATAAGCATGTTTTGTGAATTGCATGATTTGTGATGTCATTAACTTAGGTATGATTGAGAAGAAAATTCCTTAATTTCAAGTATGAAGCTTTAGAAAAGCTTTAATGGTATGCACCACCCAAATAAGTGTTTATCAAATGTTCACAAAAGAGAAACGTTTAAGTATAATGAATTATCTTTAGAAAATCACCCTGCTTGATTAAATTATGTGTAGTTTCATTAAGAGAAGAATGTTCCTAACGTGGGGGGGGGGGGATAATGTGACAACCCAAAAACGACTATGTTAAGTAAGACCAAAGCGTACCTATAATGCATAGGTTAGACCGGGTTCACACATCTTAATGTGATGAATTAGCCAAGCCAACAACCTTAGTGAGTTGGTTGAGCTAGGAAGGGTTGGTTCCAGCCATGTTAGGTCACCGATAACTAGGATTCACCCGGTGAGTCTTAACCGGACTTAGAAGGTTAATCCTAGGTTTTAATGGTTCTAGGGGTAAAAGGGTAATTTCGGGGCCAGGGGTTTTAAAGTAATTACCCTAGGATGATATTTAATTAATTAAATAAGGTTTTTGATGGGTCAAAACGGGTCAAAGATCGGTGGTCAAACCCGAGTTTTGCCTGATGTCCATACTCGGGTTCCAGCCGAGTTAGAGGAACTAAGTTTGCTATTTAAGTGATTTAAATTAGACAAAAATAAAAAGGGTCATTATAGTAACTTAACATGTGGATTATAATATGATTTCATCATTTAAATTAAGTTGAATAAGTCAACAACAAACTCCCAAGGAAAGAGGCTCACGACTCCAACAAGGAGTATACTCAATGTGCACTCTTAATTCATTATCTCTTCATAAAACATTTTTCAGATTTACTTTATAATTTTGAATAGAAAAATAAACCTACTGTTCTACAGAATTCACGACTTCATCCATCTAAAACAAAACGAAAAATTTTATGCCTAAGTGCTTTAAGAAATCACGTAAAGAATTTCAATTATGATCAAGAATCAAGGCTCGGAAGAGAGATTTGTGTGTGGGTTAGGATGTGTGATTGTGTGAAATTTTATGTTTTCGGACAGCGTATGATCATTTTATGTGTGTCTTATTGTGTGTATGTTTTATGTACACGATAATGCTAATACCATGAGATGCATATTACGGATTTTTTCGAGAACGTTGTGAAATATGTTCTATGTAAATTTCGTGTTATTAACGTGTGATGATGAAACATATTCATGAAAAATAGGTGAAAGTGACGATCTAAAATGAAATACTAATTGCCGAATTGAAATGAGTCTAAGACTCTCAGCCATGTACATCAATGCACAAAGAATTGGTACGGATATATACACATAAGTTTAGGCTAAAGTATTGGTTAAAGTTTATATAAAAATCTAAACCAAATTGTCTAGACTAAAATGTAAGAAAATGAACTTAAGGACCTAATCCTAATTAGACAAGACTCGGCTAAATTTAGATAAAGAAAATGCTACACCTAAGAATTGAACCTGAGACCTCAATGTTCTAGCACTAGATGAAGAGGACTTAATTTAATTAAGAGCCTGTTTGGCTCAGCTTAAAATCTGGTCAAACTGACTTAAAAGCTGATTTTTGACTAATTTAGCTGTTTGGAAATACTCAAAATAACTTATTTAAGTTTAAAAAAACATAATGTAAGCCAAAAGTTAAACGATGGGTAGGGGTGCTTTTTTTTTCCAGCTTATAAGCTGTTTTAAGTTGACTACATTTTTACCTTTTTGCCCTTAATATTATTATACAATCTCCAAATTACCCACATAACCCTAACATCTCTATCTTCTATTTTGCCCTTTTCACGTGTGGATGATAGACAATTACTATTACTAATGAATGAAAATAAAATAAATCTTAAATCTTTCAACTGATCTATTCAAATTATATATTATTAAATTATAAAATAAGTTGCACATATAACTTAAATAAAAATTTATATTCCTCTTATAAATAATTTGTGATAATAAAGAAATATGTGAATGATAGACTATTATTATTACCTATGGATGGATGAAACTAAAATAAAATCTTAAATCGTTCTTTGATCTATTCAAATTATATATCTTTAAAATCTATAATAAGTTTATATTCATCTTATAAATAATTTGTATTGAGAATGAAATATATGAATGATAGCAAAATATAATTATTTATGGCTGTAAAATATAAATAAATTAACTTTTATTATGTTAACAGCTTTTAAGGGTATTTCAGACATTTTGATTTAAAAAGCTGTTTATCAGCACTTATTTGCCAAACACATCAACAACTTTTTTTTAACTTCAACACTTTTATCCAAACGCATAACTGCTTATTTTAAAAATAAGTTTCAGCACTTTCAAAAGTACTTTTTTAAAGCTGCTTTTATTAAGCCCATCCAAACGGGCCCTAAAAAGAGAATAACGTTGGGTGTAGGATGGGAATCGAATCCGGCCTCAAGGACAAAGGTGTGAGACACATAAGTCTTACATATAATAAAAAATTAAATGCTTCCCAAGGGATTCAAACACGGACCCCCTTGTCCGAAAATTGTGAGGCACATAACTCTCATATACAATCAAAATAAAATGCAGCCACTAAGGATCGAACATGGGTTCTCTTGGCCGAATGTGTGAAGACACATAAGTCTTTCACACAAACATATAATGAAAACAATTCAAGAAAATAGATACTGCCCAAGGGACTCAAACACAGGTAAAGTCTAAGATCACTTAAATCACGAAAGCAAGCCTTATGTGTGATGTAACCCGAAAGGGGTACTACCATGAGTGTAAAGTATGATAAAGGCCATGTGCATGAATTATGATGTAAGTTAATAGCAATAAAAAAAATGAACATTCACGTAATGAGGTGAGTAATTATGTTAAACGATGCTAATGAAAATGGTGACAACATGATAAGAGGCTAAGATGAATGGTGAGACAAGTCTAAACCAAGAGTAAGTAAGGATCACTAAAAGTAATCACCTAAGAGAGTGGTTAATATTAAGATCCAAGTCTCAATCGCATTCTATATGTATGTGTAAGGACAATAACAGTTAATACGTAAAAAAAAGATGAGAAATCATCGAATGAGATATGACAGCTAAAAAGCAAGCTTCGATGACGTATGAGTTGAATTCAAATAGGAACATTAAACTAAGCATATGCTAGCTATGAGTGGTGATGCCTTCTTTCGGGAAGGGCGGAGCTTCACATAAATCTCATGAGATGAGACTGTCCACCATGTTGGGTATGGGTCTCCTTAAATCTCCTAGTTTTTGAACTATATTTCCAACATAGGGAACTATCTTGGTTCGAACCCCTAAAGCTAGCATGTTTTGGTTTCACTTTGGCCAGTGACACGACCTCTTTTCGGTGTGGGGGAGACAACAGATTTCATGATGCTCACATGATCTATGTCGGTTAAGGTTGAAGTTCCTCAAAGTATGAAAGATAATTGAATGAATGATACCGAAGGTGTTTGTGCAAGACAATCAGGAGGTGAAACCAGACTCATGTAATGACATTAGGCCATTTCTGGTCATTGCATTTCATGATCCCGATGAGAGTCTTAAACTTTATCCTATGTATAGCTTGTGTTTACATCAGACTATGATTTAATGAATTGAATTATGTGAAGTACGAATGAATGAATGAAGAAGACTATATGTTTGCTTTAGGAGGCCCTCGGGTTGAGGTCCCATATGTTGGGCCCTCACTTGAGATGTCTTAATGCTACGTTTATGATTCCAAGGTCTCCTTGATACTAAATGTATGATATATGAAATATGAAATTTATGTTATGTGAACCTATGTATGTATGATGTGTGACATAATCATTGCATGACCATCCTATTAGGAATTACGAAAGTCAAGAGACTTGATCTTCTAAGGATGCATGTTGATTAGGAAGATCCATTCTTGTTCAAGCATTACCGTTATGTGATGCTGCATGTACCCATACTTAGTACAAGTGTGTACTAATTCCATACAATATTACGATTTGATAGGTGCAGGTAATAGGAAATATTGAAGACTCTTCAAGCGGTTTGGACATCAACGTTCTCCAGACCATTTGGTAGGTCCTCTTGATTTCGAGAATTGTACAGTATTAGTCTAGCCTTAGATTTAGACATATCTAGTGGATGTTGTCCCTAGGGTTTATTTTATACTTTATTTTCGAAGATTTTGGATTTAACGACATTTTGTTAACTATATATAATATATGAATCTTATATTTTGAATTGGTTCTGTAATGATATATGGTTGTTCTTTATGTTGCGCGTAGTAAATGATGTTCTACGTAAAAAGTTTATGAAGTCTAAGTACATTTCATTAATTTAAAAAGAGTTAAATTTTCTGCTAATATTAACCATATTAATGTGATGAATGCAACAAGAGGGTTGTCTACGATCTTTGAGAGGTCAACAACACTAATGGCGGTCCGGATTCAAGAATCTGTGTCGTTACAAAGGTTTCACATAAAAGACCCTATTAATAACATTCAATATCACATATCACTCAAACATTCAAGACTAAGAGACTTAATCATCCTAAGCCAAGGCATCACATATTAATATTCATACAAGCCTCAAGTAAGGGACACAAGTCAATCATGACAAGATACCACATACTACACCTTAACATATATTACAAGTCATGGTATAATCACATAGGAATAACCATTATAATCTTTAAGTCATCCTACACACTAACATATATCATAAATATAACTATTATAGACTCATATAGACAAGTACGAACAACCATGTCTCAACCCTAAGACTACACATAGAAGCACATAGTCACTGTCTACAAGATTCATAACATACATAGAAAGGACACACACTATCACATTACTTCAAAAATACATAAATATACTCATACCTCACATAAATCAACTAAGGAAATCATCATCATACTTCAAGTAGTGTCCACAATTCCATGATCATCATAATGCATAAAGTAACGCCGACAAGTCCACATCAATTTCACACACCACAACCACCATAAGTGGACCATACATATCACAACATAATTAAAGTCTAATTAACATGAAATAAAAGGAATTAGGTAAGCATACCCCCACTCCATATTACCACATCGATTCCAAAGTTAAATCAACAAATTTGATACCATACGACCCTTACCCAAGGACAGGAACATCCATTCAATTCATAAACTATACTACTTAATGAAATCTTTGTAAATTCAATATAGATTTATCAGTATTAAACAAATTATATATCAATTGAATGCAATTCTTATATCATTACAAAGCCCATCGAAATCTACACTTGAATCTGTAACGATTAAGTCAATATCAATTCAATAAGCTTAGCATGCAATAGATCTAAGAGCATCCATTACTCAATTAATCAAATTGAAACATCCTTTAAACCAATAAACAATAATCTAAACATTAATCAAAAGCTCATAACAATCTATGCATGAATTCATGAATAGCAAAGCATAATCAATTCATCCATATTTTAATGAAATTTAAAGATTTGAGAAGATCAAGGGTTCCTGGAGATATTAACTGGAATATATCAATTATACATCAATTTGATTATATATAAACGTTTGGAAACCAATTATGCAAGAACCCAAGACATAGAGTAGAAATTGGACTTTTCATCGTTTTGAAATCTTTAAAAATAATCTTTGAAATTGACTATAAGGTGATATAAAGCCTTATTTGAAGAACTCCCATACCTTATTTGAAGAATCAAAATTTTTTTCAAGAAGAATCTTCATTGAAGACCCATCTTAAATCTCCATCTTCACTTTGAACTCACATGGAGGTTTTTGGAGAAACTTTAGGAGAGAAGAAGTTTTGAGTTAGAATGTAGGGTTTAATGAGAGTTTAATCACTTATATACTCTAAAAATACCCGTAAAAAACTAAAACAACCGTCCCCATATTTAATAATACTTGGGGTGAATTTCCCAAAAACCCAAAGTAATAACAGAAAAACTGCCATTCAGCACCATCGACGTGACCATCGACGGACCGTTGGTCAGCAGAGGTCCCGTCGATGGTGTTTCGTGGTTCACTTCACAGATTCCCCAACCTGCAGTCTACATGTCCTAACCGACGAGACCTATCGATGGGCCGTCGCCTGCTCGACTTGACGTCGACTGTCCGTCGTTTGGCCACTGCCTTGCAGTGTTGGTCACTATGTTTGGGTCCTCCCTTAGGGCCCTTTTGAGGGTCATATGTGGAGTCGTACCATGACGTTTACACGCCAAATTTTGTCTATAGAAGTTTAGGACCTACCACATGAGTTTCATCAAAAACTTACACGTAAAACGCGACGAAACATACATAGACACGCAAGCTCATTTTAAGGCAAATCTTTCGAATGTCATGGCCGTTCTTGGACGTTTGACCTCCAAACTTCACGAAACTTGACACCCACACTATATATTCTATGATAACTCATTTAAGGATCATATAACCTCATAAATCACACATAAACACATAGAACTACATATGAGGCACCAAGGTGACTTAGTCGTCGAACGTCTTGGTCGTCCATTGACGTTTGACATCTAATGAGCCTTAACTCTTAGATACTGCCTCTAACCCACATTACACACAATGTTAGGACCTTAGACCATAATACACCAACGTTAGGCACCATTTTCACCTATATATTTTTTGGGGTCTTACATTCTCACCCACTTGAACAACATTCGTCCTCCAATGACACTTGCCACTCTCCGAATACTTTCAAGAAAAGAGATTCAACTAAAAACTCATGAAAATAACATAAAACACATAACCAAGAAGAAAACATTAATTTCACATAATTAAGAGAATCATGACACAACAAGAAACTAGATTAGATTTTACAACTCAATATCCTAAGAAACTCATATCCTTCATTATAAATAGCAAAAAGTCTCATTTTATATTCTTTATCATGTATATATACATCATTTCTAACCACACTACAACAAGACCAACAAATTAATTAGGCAAATTTAGAAAAATCTTATAGTGAACTGGCAGTGTCCATTAAAGTGATTTGATCAAATTTATCAAAAATGCAATTTCTAGGCAATGCATGTTATGGACATACTAATATTAAAGGTAACATCATATAAACATGTTTTACAACATAATCATGTATTCATAAAATACACAATGCAAGATGTTAATGAAATTAAACTTCAACAAAACTTCAATCAAATATGCACATCATAAGGAGAAAGTTAGGAACTAATCTTCCACAAAAGACTCCTATACAACAAAGTTACGAAGAACACTTTGGTTTAAGCTTGAATAAACATATAATGAAATGTTTAGGGCTCCTCACTCCCAACAAGCATTACCCTTCACCATACTCCCCCACTTAGGAGAAACCCATTCTAAGGTCAACATAACATTTACTATAAGGAACTTCCTCAAAACACCTTAAACAATACTAAAAATTTCTAACAAAGGTCTAGCTTATATTGACTAAAGGTCTAATCATCTTACCACTACATCCCCCCTTACTAGGAGAACTCACCTTTATTCTTTAAAACTCATCACCTCCCTTCTTATGTTTGGGGTCTTAACAATATCAAACTATGCTAACAACCACTCCTTCACATCCTCACACTATACCTTACCATTCCTTCAACTTAACTACCCTTCGAAAGATAAACAAGCCAATCTAAGGTCAAAACAACCATCTATCATACCTCATCTCACAAGTCACATTCATCTTTTCTCTCCCTCAATCTAAAATTCATAAAGTCACCCTCAAGGGAAAGATGCCTTATACAAAGCTCTTAAGCACGATTAGATGAATGAAGAAGTGAAACTTTTCGTAGCACCAAATAGCCTCCTATTTATAATGTGGTGCGCTTCACATTATAAATAAGAGTCTACTAGTTGTTGTTCATAAGACAACTAAGACACTCCCTAAACCTGATGCTCTGATACCATCTTTGTTACGACCCGCAAGTACACCTTAGAAGTTAATGCATCCTTGTATCGTCACACGGCTAATGAGACTTCAAGAAATCTCATCTAAGCCTTTCGTATTATTCATTGTATCATAAACATTTTAAATAGGTAAGAAATTAAAACATTCTTCATACACGAAGATATCTTTCATAAACATTACACAAGCGGAAGACTTTAATTTAAAACATTAAATCTTTACAACATCTACTTGAACCATCTAAAGTTTAGAGTACACAATGCTTGGGAGATAATCCTATACAAGACAATAAAATAAAGACTAAGACATAAGGAACTTGTGGATATTGTCCTCGGATCGATGAGGACTCACCAATACATCATCTTTAAGACTTAGAAACCTATCCATCCTCCATGGAACATAAAGACTTGCAATTCCCTACACTTTAGTCAAAAAGGGAAAAGAAGGGGTTAGCACATTAAACGTACTAAGTATGCAAGCCATGCAAAAACAATAAAAAAGGGACATTTAGTAAACAACATGCTTTTCATTAATTTTGATTAAAACATCATAATATAAGCATAAGAATAACATTTAACAACTAAGAAACACATATGAAATCATTTAAAAAAAAGTCACATTTTTAACAAACATTACAGTGAAGTAACTTCACTGTATAGTGAACTCAACTAACTGTTACATGTGATGTTTCTTCACTTCACTTTAGACCCCCTTGAGCATGTAATCTTCCTACTCAAAGCTATCATAATATTCACTTAAGTCAAACAAAGAGAGACCTCCCATACACCCTCTCTATATGTACCTAAACGACCCTCAATTTTACAGATAATGAGTTCCATACACACTTGAGAGATATCAACGTAAGAACATGATATTTTCCTACCATGCTGTAGTGAGTTGAGAAGCAACCGGCCATGCAATTCCTTTCAAACAAACACTTAATAGATCCTATAGACTCCCTAAGATAGAATCATTCATATTTAACCCATTAACATATATGTGATATGACATTCTCCTTCCAAAGGTTATCAAAATACTTACTCAAGTAAATCAAGAAGATAACATCCATAGTGACCTCTTCAAGATTACCTAAATAATCCGTATGATTACCTAAGGCTTATATAATGTCCACATAATCAACTAAATTCCCTAACTAAAGTCTTTCTTATAACTTATCTAGGTACGCTAAGAAGTGAGAATTCCTATACCCTTTTCACATCTTAAATAGACAACCCTTAATTAATCTAGATAAGTACTACTTCATTTTAACATACTTCCTAAACTTAAGCCGTTACATTCACTATTTCATTAAGAAATATTAAACACATAAAGGACATTCAAGTAATGGTCTTGAACAAGATCTAGGGACTCTCACTAACACCTTTAAATCCTATTGTGCAGTGTCTAGATAGAGTCCATTACAACCACCTACGCTTCATAGAACTTCTATAATGGTAGTAAGTATCCCATATGATCAGAATAGGCAATAACCGACATACACCATGGTAGCAACTCATGGAATCCGAGGTTATAACCAACCTCGATGTGGGTATTCTACTAGCCAAGGGTAGAACTAGGACACATCCCATGTAGTGCACATGGTTAAGGAATATGAAGGGCATGCTTAGTAATCTAGTCTCATACTTATCTAGAACTAATTCCCCATGGCATACTCACTCAGCCCTAGCCTTCATTCTCATAGAGTAATTAACATTGAAGGTTCACATAAGAGGGTTCCATAAAAAGTTCATAACCAATCACTTTTGTTCTACTAAAGAAGACCTCTTAGGTCTACCTTCAAATGGCGACAAGAAGCTCATGATGACTTTCCTAAGGTTTGATATCATTACTTTACTTATTTCCTTTGTTTTAGACATAGCTAGTTGATGTTGTCCCTAGGGTTTCATTCATACTCTATTTCTTAACCTTTTGAATGTAAGTCCATTTTGGAAACTTATTAAAATATATTATTCTTTTATTTTTGAATTTATTATGTAATGATAGATAATTGATCTTTATGTTTCACTTAGTATATGATTTTCTACGTTAAAAGTTTATCATGTCTAATTACACTTCATTAATTTAAAAAGTGTAAAATTTTCCGCTAAAATTAAACATATTAATGTGATGAATGCAATGAGAGGCTTGTCTACGATCTTTGAGAGGTCAATGACACCAGTGGCGGTCCGGATTCACGAATCTGTGTCGTTACAAAGGTTTCACATAAAATACCCTATTAATATCATTCAAGGTCACATATCACTCATACATTCAATACTAACAGACTTAAGTATCTTAGGTCAAGATATCACATATTCGTATTCATACAAGCATCAAGTAAGGGACACAAGTCAATCAAGACAACACACCACATACTACACCTTAACACATATTACTAGTCATTCTATAAGCACATAGGAATAACCATTATAATCTTTAAGTCATTCTATACACTATTATATAATCAAAAAATAGAACTATTATAGACTCATATAGTCAAGTAGGAAAAACTTCGTATCAACCCTAAGACTACACATCGAAGCACATAGTCATAGTCTACATGATGTCCTAATATACATAGAAAGGACACATACTTTCATATTACTTCACAAAAAGATAAATATACTCATACTTCACATAATTAAACTAATCAAATCATTATAATACTTCAAGTAGTGCAAACAGGGTCATGATCATCATATTAAAGAAAGTAACGAAGACAAGGTCACATTAATTTCACATAGCACCGCCACCATAAGTTTACCATAAAAATCACAACATAATTGAAGTCTAATTAACATCAACTAAAAGGAATTAGGGACAAAAACCCCACTCCATCTTATAACTTTGATTTCAAAGCTAAATCATCCAATTCGATACCATAAGGCTCTTACACAGGACCAAGAACATCAATTCAACACATAAACTATAATACACAATGAAATCTAAGTCAATTTAATATATATTTATCAATATAAAATGAATTAGATATAGATTGAATTCTATTCTTACATCAAAGAAAGCCCATACAAATCTAGACTAGAATCTATAACCATTAAGTTAGTATCAATTCAATAAACTTAGCATGCAATAGACCTAAGAGTATCTATTACTCAATTAATCAAATGGAAATATCCTATAAACTAATTAACTATTAACTATACATGAATCAAAAGACCATAACAATCTATACATAGATTCATGAATATCAAAGCATAATCCATTCACCCATATTTTAGTCAAATTTGAAGATTTGAGAAGATCAAGGTTCATGGAAAATTTCATTGGGAAAAATCAATTATACATCAATTTAATTATATATAAACATTTGGAAACCATTTATGCAAGAACCCAAGGCTTAGAGTAGAATTGGACTTTTTCATCTTTTTCAAATCTTTGAAAATCATCTTTGAAATTGACTCTAAGAGTTTCACAGTGTTGTTTCACAGTTCACTATAAGAATTTTTGAAATTTTTACGAAATTGTGTTTTTGCTGAAAATGGTAATAGTGTATAAATAATTTATTTTTATGATCATGATAATGAATATAAAAAGAGTTCTTTCTATTTGAAATTAAGAATGTGAGTTTGGTTGCATAATGAGTTGTAGACTAGTTTCTAACTTCTTTTTGTGTTTTGAGTCTCTTAGGTATTTGGAATTTGTATTTATCCTAATTTATTATTGTGTATGTTGTTGTATGGTTATGTTCTGGTAGTCTTGTGTTTAGTACCAATTGATAGTGCCTAAAGAGTAGGAAGTGTCATTCGACGATGAAAGTTTTCGAGTCGGGGAGTATTATATCACCCACAAAATGAGCTAGGTTGAATAGATCCTAACATGTTGTTTATAGTTTTATTAAGTCCTAAAATGAATAATTATAATGTTTATAGGATGTGTCAAGAGTTAGGATATGTTTGGTGCTCAAACGTCCAATTACGTCCAAGACGTTTGAATGTTTTGCCTCAAAATGTGCTTTTGTACCTTAACGTGTTTCATCAAGTTTTATGTGTTTTTTTGAGTTAAAATGGAGGTCAGAGGTTACTTATATGTATATAGGAATTTTTTGCAGTGGAAACGTCTTGGAAAAACACCCCAACTAACAACCAATTTGATAAGAGAAAGAAGGGCCTTTGAGTATTGTATTCGATGATCTAGCTATGGATTAAGGTTGTGTGAATGGATTGGTGTTATTCTGACTTATGTATATTTATATTATGTTTTTTATGTATTAAATTAGGTTTTGAGTTGTAAGGTCCATTTTTTGGTTGCGGTGGTATATGCTTTACTCGTGAATTTGTGGCCTCGTCGGCGTTACCTTATGCACTATGATGATCAAGGACTTGTCGGCATTACTTTATGTGTTATGATGGGTTTTGTAGTCATTTTATGTTAACTGTGATCATATTTATATAAGTATGAGAAGTGTGAAAGTATGTTTTCATCTATTGACATTAGGTGATCATGTAAGACTATGATTATGTCATTATGTTTGTAGTCTTAGGATTGATGGATGATTTGTCTTTCATGGTTATGTGAGTCTTATGATTGTTATATTTTTTATATTATAGTAGTGAGTAGGGTAACTTTTAGATAACATTGATATTCCTATGTGCTTCTAAAATTTATATTATATATGTGGTATATGTTTCTTGTTTTGGTAGACTTTTGTCCCTAACCTGATACATGTATAATGTTATTATGAATTCTTGACTTAGAATGATAAAGATCATTTGTCTTGTATTTGTGATTGAAATGTGACCTTGAATATTACTAAGAAGGTGCTTAATGTTGATCCTTAACCCTAGATATAAAATTAAGATATCCTTGTAGTCGAAAGACGTAATGGTATCCTTCTTGTCTGAATGGAAGAGTAAGGGTATATTGGCTGGTACAACATGAAGTCATCCTTACGAAAATCATTGAACCATCCTCTTAACCATTGTAAGGACCTAGGGGACCTCTTTTGTATGGTTTATTCTGATTGGGTTGTGAACTTGATGTGGAACGTCTTCATGGACTCTTTTATTCAATTACTCGATGAGAACAAAGGCTAGAACCAAGTGAGTATGGTTTGGACAGTAGTTCTAGATAAATCTATAGCTAGAGTACAATATAACCCTTTGTATTCTCGAACCGTATGCCTACATGGGATATGTCCAAAATCTACCATTGGCAAGTCTAATACCCTCCATTGGTGTAGGTTATAACTATGCATTCCATGCCTAGCTACCATGGTATATGTCGGTTATTACCTATTCTCATCATATGGGATACCTACTAGTGTTGGAGAAGTTATATGAACTTTAGGTGGTGCTATGGGTCGCTATCAAGACATTGCACGATTAGGCTTTGAAGATATTAGTGTGTGAGTCCCTAGGTCTTCCCTAAGACCATAACATGAATGTCTTTATATGTTTAATAATTCTTACGTGAACTAATGAAGATAATGAGTTAAGATAGAAAGCATTTTAAATAATTAAGTACTTACCTAGAGTAGTTAAGGGTTGTCTAGTTAAGGTGTGAAGGGGGAATAAATTTGGTCACTTCATATCTTATCTAGGAAGTCTTAACAATGACTCTAGATAGAAAAGTTTGTTGACTAAGTATACATGAACAAAACTTGGGTAATCTTAAGGATTATTTTGGTAATATTGAGAGGGTGTATGGGTGATCTCTTCTTGAAATACTTAAGTAAGTATTTTGATAACCTTTGGGAGAAGAATGTCATATTATATATATATATATATATATATATATATTACGTCATGTAATGAGAATTATCTCATCCTACGTACTCTAAAGAATCATTTAAGTATGTGTGAAGGGATTGTATGGGCCTTCGCTTCATAACTCACTGAAGTGAAACTTATAGTCACCTTGGGTATGAAGATCTCATACTTATGTGTTTTGTAGGTGTTATTAATTCTATATTGGAATGGGTGGGTTTTATGGAATGTTACAGTGAAGTTACGGTGAAGTTCACTATAAGCTCACTGTAAAGTTCACAAAATTGATAAAAATTTCCGTTGGATTGTGTTTTAAATGTGATGTTTGGTTCTTGTACACTTAATGTTATTTTTCAATTAAAGAGAATATTTCTTACAAATGTCCGTTTCTCATGATTTTATGCATTATGCTATACTTAGAACATGTTTTTTACTAATTCCATACTTTTGTTTATTTCTAAAGGTGTGCTTAGTAGGAGAGAGGTGTCATTGAAGTAAGCTTGGAATCTAGACTCTTTCAAGCAAGGATAAAGTACGTCATCACTTGACTCGAGGACATAACTATCTTTAGACTTCATTAATTCAAAGTATTGTATTAAATTAAGTATTTCTAAATTCTTATTTTGTGGGCTGTGTCCCAAGTATTTCCTAAAGTCTAAGGATGATATATATTGAGACTTAGAGTTTTCTATTGGTTTTAATATGAAAGATGTTTTAAGATATTTGGCGATTAAAGATTTAATTCCGTAGAACTTTTCATACGTGTATGCAATGAATGATAGCAAAGGTCTTACACAAGACATCTGAGAGGTCAAGTATGTCGTGTCACAACTAAGACATTGTAATTTCTCCTAGGGTTTACTCTTATGTCATGAAACTAAGTTATGATGCTTAGTGTAGGTGAGGGAATAGGACTTTACCTATGCATTGCCGAAGTAACTCTTAAAGGGAATTCTAGGGTTAGTTCTATATGTATATGTATATGAGTATCTTATACATGTCATTATGATTTTAGTCTACTTGTTATGATGATATGCATAATGTTGGTATTCTTGTCGAAATGATGAAGTCTTACATAGTAGGCATGTAGATGACTATGCTTTTCAAGATGATGTATGAACTAAAGTCAATGCTTGTGATATGCTTATTGGTTTACTCAGTATGAATGAGATTATGGGGCTTCATTAATACATTGCACTAGTAGACTAACATTGAGGTTATTATATGGTCTTAATTAATGTTAATTTAATGAACTTGAAATATGCCATGTTGACTATTTTGTCATTATGATGATGATTGTAGTATTGACATGGATGTTGTCTTGAGATTTGCATAAAGACTAAATGGGTTATGATGATAATGTGATGAATGAATTGGTCCTTATATAAGATCTATGAAGTATGTTGGTCTTATGTCTAATGTTAAATGCTGGTGTGGTATGTATTGAATTTGATGTGCTTAGTTTCAGCTGATTTCATAGGATCACATGGTGTGAATAGTATTATGGATGCTACTTGCACATTGTACCAATGTGACTTGTGGTTTTGATGGTCCTTATGTGAAGGTTTATTTTATGATATCTTCTGTCCTTACGAATCTATATGCTTTAATTGATGAAGGTTGTATGAATGTTAACCTTGGACAATTTAAAGATGATGCTTGGGTATGAATGGCGGAATGAGACACTATTCATGCATTGCACTAAGTATTAAATA
Organism: Solanum pennellii; assembly: GCF_001406875.1. Taxonomy (NCBI): domain Eukaryota; kingdom Viridiplantae; phylum Streptophyta; class Magnoliopsida; order Solanales; family Solanaceae; genus Solanum; species Solanum pennellii. The sequence continues at coordinate 47,223,464 of NC_028643.1, read as the reverse complement.
AGGTTTATTTTGTGTGGAGGAGTTAGCGTAAAAATGAAAGATAATGCTATGAAGATATTGAATTTGTCTTAAATGTGATGATTGACTTTATGTGTTGAGTTGAATAATATCCATATCTATTTTCACACCCGTATTCTGGAATTCGAATGAAATCGTCGTCGTGAACCACTCAAAGGTCGTAGACAAGATTCGTCATAGCTTTCATCACAATCATATTGTAAAATTTGCAATAAATTTAACACCTTTTAATACTTATTGAAGTCTACATAGATTCATATAATACTTCATAAGAGTGATATTCTAATGAGCTCAAACTTAGCAACCATCTATCAATAGATTAACCAAACAAACGATGGATCATAATGATAATAATAATAGTTTGCCAATTAGCCTTATTAGAAACGCTTGAACAAATGTTTGAAATGAAACTCTATAGATATCAACCACTTGTTATATCTAATGTACTAAGCTAGAATAATAAATGTAGCATCCTCGTACTCAAGAGGACCTACCAAAGCTTGGAGATCGCTAATTCAAACTGCATCGTCGAGTCTTCAATCTCCTTTGGAACCTGCACACATAAAAATAGTAATAGTATGCTGGGTTAATACGCACTTATACTAGCTATGGGTGTATGCACATAACACATAAGGACTATGCATGATCGAGGAAAGCTCTTCCTAAAGCAACATGTCGTTTCTTGAAAGATAAGTCTCTTTACTTTCTTAAATAATTACTTCTTATTTATGCTATGAATATGACATGTTCTCATGAAATTAAGTCATACAACTCATTTTCTATATGAACATAAGACCTTGTAACCATGATCATAATTTTATAACAACTTAAACGGAAATTTATATTTTTGCTCCCTCTATACCGAGATCTCCTTTTCAGACACTTAGATTATTTTTCAATCTTTTCTTCTTGTTGTTGTGTATTTAAATGATTTCCTTTGATCCTATGTTTTACTTAAAAGTGAAATCATTCATTGTAGTCCCATACCTACGATGAATCTAGTAAGTAATTTACAAGACTAAGGAAATGATTTGGCTACTCTACTCATGAGTTATACTTCTCATTCTTTGTTAAATTGGGCATGAACATATTTATAAGCCAATCTTTTTTGTCTATGACCATTAATTGATTATTTGAGATATATAGATCTTGGGATATATATTCATACTCCAATATTTGCATAAATCACTAACTTGTTTAAACTTCATTCTTATCAACATTAATGATTGAAATTCTTAAGATCTTTCTTTATTTAATTCACTATGAACTTACTTTTGTACTTCTTTTCTCTGTTGTTCACTTTGAACGTGTTACTTTCATTCTTTCTTACTCTCTTAAAGTATTCTTTAGTATTAACAGAAGTAGATCATGCTAGCTAATATGAAATCCAGTTTCTCCCAAACACCGAAAAGAGGTTGTTCACCAGTTAAGGAGAATCAAGTTCTGTGTCTACCCTACACCCAAAAGGGGGGGTTCACCAGCCAAAGTGAAACCAAGTCAGTGTCTTCCCCTAACCGAAAAGAGGGGTCCACGGCTGAAGTGAACCGAATACATTCTTGAGATTTAACCGACAAAGATCATGTGAGCTAAACATGAAATGCAGTGTCTCCCCACACCAAAATGTGGTGGAATCACTGGTCAAAGTGAAACCTACTGCTAGCCTTCTTAGGCTATTACCCCTATGCTGGCAAACATAGTTCAAAGACTAGGAGACGTACGGAGACCCTTGTTTACCTGGGTGGTGATCTCATCTCATGAAGCTTACGTGTGCTGGCACAAGATCATCGCTAGTCTATCGGTGCTAATATCAGGTCTATTTTACTTTATATCTTTTAGAGTTGACTGACACATTATGGAAGCTTTCTTCTCGGTATGAGGTTGACTTTACTCTATGGATGATTGTTCATACTTTCTTTACTTGATGAATATGAACTAATGTCTTACATTATCGTCATGGTGCAAGTGAAACTTGTCTCACGGACTCTACCACCGTCTTATGTGAGTATTCATGACATAATCAATTAAGTATAATTGAGACTTGTCTCACTTGTTTAAACACTCTTTATTAGGTTAATTTCATAACTTAAGATTTTAGTTATTTCATTACTAACCTTATCTTGTTCAACGTTTATTGGAAGTTCTGTACCATTCTTTATGAAAGTTATAACTACTTATACAATGTTATTTCGCTCAGAAGTTCGTGTGGATAGGGTATGTTTAGACTTGTCCCATTGCATGGAATACCCTATGTTATGAGTTCATTGAGTTAAGATTGGTATGACTTCACACATTTTGGTAGATAATATCTTGGACATAGTTTTGCTAGCCAATTTGTTGGAATAAATCATAATTTCACTAGATAAGTGTCATAGTATTAGCACTACCCAATTCAATTAGTTCATGAACACATTATAGTAATCTAACATGTTAAACAACCCAACATTTTAACTTTGATTAGACTATGAAAAAATTCAAAGAACAAATTAGAAAAATTTAATCTTTTTCAGACACAAGTAGTCATTAAAACATTCATTATCTCGTGTAAATAACACAGTATGTATGCGGATCTAACATGGAGGTTTCATTCGAAATATAAATCAATAAAACATTAACAAAATGATCAGTTACAACCACATACAATCAACATGCTCCATATTTACATCATAAAAATTATAAGAATCGGAAATTCGGAGAACTAAGGAGATGAACATGCGATTCGTTGGGACAACCCTAGTTTTGATATTCTTGATTAAAAAACGTTTGAAAGGCCTCTTTAAGAAATAATTCAAGGATAGAAAACCCATATATTAATGTAGAATTGAATCTACGAAGATCACCTTGCACTTTTGGACGTAAACCTTGAACAACTTCTTAAAATTTCCTAAGGAGAACTTTTATTTTTCTCACGTTTATATACTTCTTTCATGTCGTAGGTTTTATAATAAATAACTTGCGTCTAAATCTTTAGAAATTGAATGTTAACTAATTCAACATATACTTTATAACATAATTAAAACAACTAAATTAGCTAATTACCAAAACACCCCTCCTAAATTGACTAGAATTACAAGAACGCTTTTACTTAAACAAAATATGGAAATTTCTTACTGGTTTCGGTTTTGATCTATTAAATTAATTAGTTAAGTTTCTAATTTAGTTTTTAGGTGACCAAGGGTAATTAATAAACTACCCCTAAGTTTTTAGGATCATAACCAACCCTTTTGATCAACCTAGTTTAGGTACTAGCTTGTGTGTTAGTTAGTTACACGGTTTGGTGTCACCCGACTAGTTCTTAGGTTGTAGGGTCCCTTAGTTATATATTTTTGGTTAGTCCTAGGTTAATTAGTTATTTAGGTCAGTTAGTTAGGGTCTAGGACCGGTTAGGGAACTTGGCCACACGTGGCTAGACCCTGACGTACGCCTGTCTTCAACCGCTCTAACCGAATCGGTTAGAGTGGTCCCTTGGCCGATTGCATGAGTGTTTTCACATGTTCTTGCACATGTGTTGCGTGTACTTTCCTTACTAACTATTCTTGAAGGTTCATTTGGAATGTTTACTTATTGTCCCCAAGATCCATACTATGTTCTTGGGCACTACTTAATCTACATGATCATTTTAAAGGATTATGTTTTATGGTACTTAGGCTTGACACTTGGATGCCTAGTACCTAATTAATGTTTGTGTGAAGAATAATTATATTTAAGCCTTGGGTCTTCATTTCAGATACAATTTCTAAACAAGCTTGGATTATATTATAAATACTTGTGTATATATACAAATTGGCTAACACCCTTAAGCCAATATTATATAATATGCCTAATATTTCTCCATATTGTGAATTCGGATGCCTATTTACCCCAATATGCATTCTTAAAACATAATAGGCTCTTTACTAGGCATGTACATTTTTCTGGAATGTTACATCTATGTTGATTCCTGTAAACTATATTGTGTCTATTCGATCAAATGTTTAATGAAGCTTTATTAAAAGATATCATGCATGTTTTATAAATAATTGTCCTCTTTAAGGCATGTTTTCGTATGGTTATCATACTTAGAATATTCTTATACTAATATCATTCTTCTTTATCATTTTAAACAAATTGTAGGTGGTGATGGCTAGAGGATATCTCATTGAACAAGGGGATTGGATCCCTATTCCCAAGTTCAAGTGTGTTCTTATTGATTAAAGGACCTTAATGTCAAGAATATAAATTAAGTTCATGTTATAGTTTTGAATAGTCTTTTATGTTATGAAGTGTCATGTCCCTATTCTATTCTATTGGAGTTATGTCATAAAATAACAAGACGAGACTTAGTGTCTTAACTATGTACTTATGAATTTTCAATGACGTAATATTTTTGCATTGTAATATGCTATGAAAAAGTTTTAAATTTTTTGCTATTTTTATGTCTATGCGTTGAAAGATGTCTAAGGGCTTGTACAAGACCTCTGAGAGGTCGAGTGTGATGTGTTACATTTAGGTGGTGCTCCCCAATCGTGAAAAACTTTTTATCACAACATTAGGTTATAAAAAAGTTCTTTTAGTGTCCAAAGTCTCATAATTTCATGTGTAGTAGAGTTTTGTTCATCGGTGTGAGTCGTGACACATCTATTAGCGAGAGACTATAGGGTGATAGAAATTCACTTTCTTCATTAATATTGTATCGTGCCATAGAGCTTAACTATATATGATATCTCTCTTATCTTCCCATGTCCGGTTGTATTTTAGATGTGATTGCTTGGAAGGGTTGTTTCTCATGGCTTGAGGGAGAAAAGGTGAGTTTTAATGCTTATTATGGTTTTTGACTAGTTGAGTAAATGAGAAGGTGGCTTTGGAAGATTTTGATGTGTTGCCAATTATGGTTATATGTGACTTGTGAGAATTTAGATATTTTTTTCAGAAGTTATGTTTTGGTTTAGTTCTTGTATGTTTACATTTAGTATGGTTAAAAGTCCTTTTGGGATGATAGGTTGCATTATGTTTATGTATAATGATACTAGGAAATTGTTGTGTAAACTTGAGGAATTTGGAATGAAGGTGATATATGTATGAATAGAATAGAATGTTGCTATTTTATATGAATAATGTTTTATAGTTGTCCTTGTGTGGATTGGAGTATTTTGTATAAGATTACTTATAAGAATAAAAGGTAGTGTGTTTACCTTGTAAAGAAATTGTCAAGTATGCTTGTAATGTGAAAAACCATATGACTAGTTGATTAGTTTCTATATGAATCTATCCTAAGAATTGGAATATGTGAAGAGGAGGATTTATTCCATAAGTTTGTATTATGTTGTACTCCAAGGTTTACTTGGAGGGTAGTATTTACCCGTTAGAACATAGAGAACAAAAGAGGATAGATTTTTACCTACTTTAAATAGGTTAGTTTTCTTTAAAGTTTTATTTTTAGTATGGTGATTTGAGACGAGTGCATAGATTGAACCTAGGCATGCTTGGTTTGAATATTCCACCAAAAGATATGATAAGGTTTGAGATGGACTAGAAGTCATTCTACCCTAATGTTGGAAGAAAAGATAGGGGCCTCTATGGCAAAATATTTTCATATGTTCCTCTAAGGATTTACCTATAGAGGATGGGTACCCTAAATATCTAGAAAACTGGTAGTACATCTTAAGAGTTCTAACATGTGTTTTATGATTCTTTAGAATACTGGATTTCTATAGTCATGAGTTTGAGGGAGATGCTTGGAAAGCTATATATGAACTACCAAAGGTAATGAACCTTGTAGGCTAAAATCCAAAACTACTTACCTTGATATGACTTGGGGTAGAACGTTATGAAATATGGAGTTACCTTGGTAGACATGGAGTAGTTAAGACCCTATGTGGTTAGGTAGTATTATCTAACTTGAGTTTTATGAGTTTTCCTCAAAGTGACGGACTTGGAGGATTACTGGTGCTGCATTGGTACCTATTAATGTTAAATTGATGAACTCCTTTTTATGAGGGTAGAAGTAAAATCCTCATTGGAGTAAAGTCATATTATGTGAGGAGTGCGGAGGTTAAGTCTTGGCTTGCGTTGACCTTGGTGTTTAAGGGCATGATGTGAGAAATATTTGACTAAGATCAATCAAAAGAAGGAGATGTGGTGCATGATTGGTAGGGTTAGTAAGTTAAAGTGCTTGTAATGACCCGCATGTACAACCTAAACGTTAGGACATTCTTGGGTCGAAACGCGGTGCACTTGACCTCTTGGAGATCTTGTACAAGCCCTTAGACATCATTCATTGCAGATATATACAAAAAATAGTGCAGAATTAAAACTCTTTGTTCAAAAACGTAATGCAAAAGTTATTTCATCAAACTACGAATGTATGTTTCAAAACCATCTATGACAACATGACTAACAAGAGTCATGGGTCACATCCCATAAAAGTCTAATATAATGAAAAACATAAAGACAACATAGTGGTGGTAGTACTCAGATGCTATGAGGATTCACCAAGTCTTCACTTATCGGAAACCTTTGAACTCTACCCTTCAACCAACTCAATATCCTCAAGATATTACATGGAAAACTTGTACATAATATGCATTAGTATGGTATGTACTAATTATGGAAACATCATACCAAACAGAGGCTATCTCAAAGGGTTAGTAAATAATAGAAATAATCATAATAGATGAAAACATAAACATAACGTGAATGTTATAAGCATATTAAAGTATCGTAAAGCATGTAAGATTTCATTCTTAAATCATTCTCTTTCTTACTAGTATGAACTATTTCACAAGACACCTCCAAATATCCTTGTGCAAGGATAAGGTAGCATCCCATACTACTACCAAAGCTAAGTCCCTCTCTTTGATCATACTTGATCACAGTTCACTTTCATACTCAAAACCTAAGTTCATCGTAGCATATGAAAAAATATGCCACTAATCAACCTCAAAACATACTTGTGCAATGCATATGAAGAATGCCATAATGTCTCACACACTAAACATATATTTAAATAATCCTAACTTGTTCTATGTCATCTTAGGTTTCATGAAATACGCCTAATTCATATTGACAATAAATTATCATCTTAAGTCAATCATACCATGGAATGAAACCCTAGTTACTATCCAAACATCTAATCATGGTCATGTCTAGGTGTATAAGATAAAAGAAACAAAATCACAAACATCTTCATCAATATTTAACCCCCAAATCCCTAAAAATAATGGTCATAATCCCTAAAATCAATTAGCACCTTTAGTCCTGTAATGACTCACAAGTACACCCTATAAGTTACGGCAACCCATAGGTCAAACAAGGCGTACTTGACCTTTTTAAAATGTTGTAATAGCCTCATAGATATCATTCATTACATAAGACATCAAATGTAGTGCAGAAACTTTAAATTTTCACGATAATTAATAACTAAAAAAACATCGTTTATAAATTCTAAGGATAGTCTCATCGTAACAAGCCAACTTAAAGACTTGACATAAATATCTTAGGGACAACACCCTTTAGATTTGAAATAAAATACATAATAATTCTCAAAGAAAAACAAAAATAAACATAGAGTATGCGCTCAAATATATGAGGACATACATAGTCTTGAGAGAGTCGATTTTCAAGCTTGACTATAAAACATCCACTTGTTTCCAACCTATACTTATAGAGAATAAAAAAGTATTGGGTCAGTAGAAACAATGTACTAAGTATGGCATATGCAAAATCATGCAAAAAGGGAGAATTTAGTTGAAGCATACAAGTCATGATATTTTGGTAAAAACTTTCATGAACTAAGTTTCAAAACAACATATAGTACCTTCATTTAACACATAAAGTAAAACTTCTATTTGTCTTAATATTGGAGCATACATAAACTAAACACAAAAAATAACACATAAACTACTTCTACTCTATGTTATCCTAAGGCTCCCCGGAGTAAGACATAAGGAAATTGCTCATACAGTCTCCTCAATATGTAGTTAGGAGATCCTAAAGATCATTATGGATAAGCATACTTCATTTTATTTACACAACTCACCCTGAATATCAAGACACTATAGAAACATTCATATACTTTTAAACTTCACATAAAAACCATCTTCCATGTAAACCCAAAATTTACTTTTGGTGAAATGTGAAAGTAGCATCCCATACTACCACTTCCACTTAGTGATCCTTAGGAATAACCATAGAATAGGCACATCACATTCATCACATAATAAGCTTTCACAATACAAGTTTTAATATCCACAGGCTCACTTAATGTTTAACAGAAAGTCACATTACTATCATTTACATCATATCATGACCCATTCATACATTCCATATGAGGACATAACATGACTCCCCCCAAATGTCTACTTGTGCAATGGATAGGTAGCATCCCATTAAACTATATACCCTAAGTGGTTGACCCTTAAGACGACTTAGTTCATATACCTACATTTTAGGAGCTAGCTTTAACCGATATAGGCCATGAGATATTGGCATGGAATCCCGTAACTACCCTTACCGGATGAGGGATCTGTATTTGCCTAAGGTAGGGTAATATTCATTAGACTTTAAATGGGTTCTCCAATAGCTACACGTATGCGAGAGCCATAGTTAAAGGATAAGGATATTTCTACTAAGTAAATCACTATCTACAAACAAGGAGCACCCATCTCAAGAGGTACATTGGATACAAAATCTCTACTCACGAAGTGCACCCACCCCTTCTTCAAATCCTCTCGGTGCAAAGCATAACTACCCCACAGAGTCTTAACATTGATTTACTATAGGTGAGGAGATAACTGTTGAACACCCTATATTAACTCACGAAGGGTATCTAGCCTCAAATCTATCTTGTAAATCTCATTGGGAATAGTAAGGTTACTACTAAACACTTCATCTCTACTCACGAAAAGAGTTCATACCAAAATCCCCCTTTTAAATACTTATGTATAGTAGGGAAGGTCTAGACACTTCATCTCTACTCACGAAGAGTGTCCACCCCACAATTCCCCATTTTCATTCATTGACTTCATTCATGCAAACAAGTTTGTGTGTGAGCACACCTTTCACATAATGACCAAAATTCATAACAGTGACTTCTAGACGTGCTCAACTCACATTTATCACATTTTACACATCACCATACTTCACATATCAAATGCATACTTCATTTAGTCATAAACTATTCAATATACTCATTCAACATACCAACACATACCATTCAATACATATCAAAATTATCACTTATATTCACATATCATGCCTTCAAGGCCATTCTGACAATACACATATAACTTCATATATTTCAAGTACACACCGCAACCAAAGGTGGACAATACCACTAAAAAGTTATTTCAACATAACTTAGCCAATATAGATTTACTTACCCTCCATACATAACTTTACCCACTATTCCCAATTTATAAAATAATCCATGAAAAAATAGCCCTTAGTGAAGTAGATAAAACTCAATAAAACCACAAGGAAGCAATAACTTTAACATTATCTTGTCTTGGTCATAGAACCCATTTCATATGCCAAAAGATGATAAAATGTATACGCATGATTCAATTGGGGTTTTGAGATAAATATCATCATTTAAATCTAAGAAGAACTCATTTTAATCAATAAAACATTTTCATGCAAAGACCCATACTCAGAGTCAAGGAATAAAGAAGTTTGATGTTTGAAATCCTTTTTGAAATTTCATTGAAAGGCTCCTTGAATGAAAGAAGGTTCATGGATTACTACCATAATTTATTATGAATAAAAACAGGAAAATTTGGTGAAGAAAATGTGATGAACTTAGTCCTCTTCCTTTGATATTGAAGATTCTTCAATATAGGTGTTAGGAGAGAAGGTTTTTTTGAAAAATTTGATTTGATTTTTAGGTTTTGAAATGATGGGTTAAATGAGGTTTATAATGACCTAAATAAGTCCACATATGATCCCCAAAGTTCCCAAAAGACCCCCACACAATTTTTACACTTTTCAAACTTGAAATTTGACTTAAAAAGTCACGTCGTAATCTGGGATTTGGATGCGCGTCGCGAGGCATGCTCCATATTATTGCCTATAAAAATTTTTGAGGGACTGGACCTCGTGTCCTTGGTGGGTCGCGAGGTGGACTTCAGATTCTGCCTCCGCATGCTGCCTTTGGCAACTTCTTGTCCAATGTTTGGGTCCTTCTAAGAGACCCTTACGGTGATCCACGGGGCGTCGTTCGCTGACATTTTGATCCTTTACATTTCACTCTACACATAGGAACCATTGACACTAATTTTTATGATAAGAACCATACCCAATACTTAACTACAATACACTACGGCATACTACTACAACTTTGACTAGCATTTGGACGCCTTGGGCATTTGACATCCAAACACTCCAATACATTATGAACTGACTTCTATACTAAGATACACTATTTTTATACATTATTAGCTCATGAAATACATGTGAAGATATAGTTTGACCTATTTTATTTTTAGGATTGTTACAATCTCCCACATTTAGAACAACATTCCTCCTCGAATGACACAAACACTTCCGAGGACTTAAAGGACACAACTAGCAGCATACCACTATAAGATCCCAAATTTGACTTAGGTGAAGATAGATCATAACATTATTTTCATGATCTTCTTAGGTCCTAGAGTGGCTTATAACATTGTATTATGACAGTATCTTAGAGTTTTGGTGCATTGGAAGTTAAATGTCAAGGAACGACCAACAAGATTGACGACTAAGTAACCTATGTGTCTCATATATGTTTTTATGTATTTATCTGTGATTTCATGAGATTATAACGTTTTTAATTGAGATATTATGGTGTATATAGTCAGTTTGTCAAGTTCCGTGAAGTTTTGAGGTCAAACGTCTATGACATTTGGAAGGTTTTCCTTTAAATGACCTTGTTTGTCTAGGCATGTTCCATTATGTTTTACGTGTTCGTTTTGGATGAATTTCATGTGAGAGGTCCTAAACTTTAATACAAGCATGTTTGGGTTGTTAAAGTCCTGAAAAAATCCCCAACGATCATCCCAGGGTCCTTAAGGAAGGACACTTTGTGAGTGCCCTAGACTGCCTAAGACAGTCCAAACCACCGAGGCAATCGACGCCCAATGTGTTCTTCAATGCCCCATTGGTGAGCTGTCGTCAATGGACACTTAGGAGTGGGAAGAGGCCAAAGACAAACCTCAGTCCCAGACCACTGACCAGCAGGACGGTCCGTCGGTTAACGGATAGGCCATCGATGGTCCTTCCATCTGTGAGGTTGTTCCTGCGCAGCTTGACTATAAGTTGAGGGGTGAATCTGTAAATTCAACCCACTTCCAACTAAGAGAAAGAGAGGTTACTTAAGGGTATTTTGGATAATTTAAATATGTGTATAACCCTAAAACACATAGAAGATTTCATTCTTCAAAATAAAAACCCATATTCCCTTGGATTAGAGGATTGAGTGGAGATTCTTCATCAAATTGATGAATATTTAGGTATGGATTTTTTATCCTTGAAACTATATTTATCCAGGAGTGCAACTTTCAAGAAGTTTTCTAAATTTTTCAAAGATGAATTGTCCAATTTCATTATCTATCCACGAGTTCTTGCATTAATGGTTTTAAGCATTAAATAATGATTGAATTATTATAAATTGATGATTTTAACTCAATTAACCTATGAACCCATGTAACTGATGAACCCTACTTTTGATAAGTTTATGAGTTACTCGATATTGACTTAATTCTTATCAATTGTAGTGTATTTTTTTATGGGCTATTGATTGATGTGATAATTATATTGAATTAATATCTAGTTTTTCTTAGATTTATTAATATATAGTGAATTGACCTAGTATCTTTGAGTATTGAGTTTATGTATTGATTTATCTGTTACGGCCATCGTAAGGGCCTTACGGTATTGAATTGGATTGTTTAGTATTGGATTAAAGTGTTAAGAATGGAGTGGTCATACTCTGACGTTATTTCTCTTTATTTTATGTTAATAAGATTTCAATTATGTTGTGATTGGTATGGTCCACTTATGGTGGTGGTGTTATGTGTTTTACTTGCAATTGATGTGTCCTTGTCTGCGTTATTTTCTCTAATATGATGACCATGTCCTTGTCGTCAACTACTTGAACTATTTAAATGATTTGTGTTGTTGATTATGTGAAGTTTGACAAAATCTATCCACATGATAAGTAATATGAAAGTACAAATGTTCTTATATTGATGCTATTTAGGTAATAATGTTAGAATATGACTATGTCTTTATGTGTTTAGTCTAAGAGTTGATGCAATGTTATTCCTACTTGACTCTATGAGTGTATGATGGTCATATTGATGATGAGATGGTAGTGTATAGGATGACTTAATGATGATAATGGTTATTTCTATGTGCTTCGAAAATGAGATGTAATATTTGTTAAAGTGAAGTATGTTGTGTCTTGTGTTTGTTGACTTATGTCCCTTACTTGATGGATGAATGAATGTGAATATGAGATTTCTTGATTAAGATGATAAAGGCTCTTAGTCTTGTATGTATTAATGTCATGAGACCTTAAATAATGTTAATAGAGTCCTTTATGTGAAACCTCAAACCTAGTGGTAAGGTTATGAATGTTGAAGTCGAAAGAAGTAATTGTATCCTTCAAATAAAGGAATTAATAGACATAAGGTTGATTTGCAGGAAAGGCATCATATTAAAACCTTATCATAGTCATTATGAGCTTCTTGTCGCCATTGTAAGGTAGACCTAGGGGATCTCTTTTTTAGGGTTAATGTGATTGGGTTATGAACTAGATGTGGAACCCCTTTATATGAACATTTACTTTAAATAACTCTATGAGAACAAAGGCTAGAACCGAGTTTGTATGGTAAGGAAGGTAGTTCTAGTTAAAGAATGATACTAGACTACAAAGCACTCCCTTCATATTCCTTAACCATGTGCCTACATGGAATATGTCCATGTTCTACCATTGGCAATTAGAACACCCTCACCGCAGTAGGATAGAACTCAGGAATTACATGCTTTTCTACCATGGTCTATGTCGATTATCCCTATTTTCAACAAATGGGATACCTACTAGCATTATATAAGTTCTATGAAGATTAGGTGGTGGTATGGGACGCTATCTAGACATTGCACAATAGGATTTTAAGGTGTTACTTAGAGTCCCTAGGTCTTGTCCAAGACCATTAATTGAATGTCTTCATGTGATGAATGAGTCTTAAATAAATTAATGAATATAATGACAGAATAAAAGAAAGAATATTACATGACTAAGTACTTACCTAAACTATTTAATGGTTGTATAGTTAAGGAGTGAATAGGGCATAGGAATGGTCACGACCTATCATAGCTAGGTAAGTCTTGAGAATGACTCTAGATAGGGAAGATGTTGATTATTAGGAAATGATCTAAGCCTTGGGTATTCTTATGGATAAATTAGGTAGTCTTGAAGAGGTTAACCATGGACGTTATTTTCTTGATTTACTTAAGTAAGTCTTTTGATAGCATTTATAAGGAAAATATCATATTAAACATGTTATGTGTTTTTGGGTCATGTAATTGTATATGAGTCTCATTATGAGTAGTCTTCGGGATTATTTAGGCATGCTTAGAGAGGGTGTATGGGCGGTCTCTCTTTGTGTTGCTTAAGTGAGTCTCAGGATAGCTGTTAGTCAGAAGGCTACATGCTAGGAAGTATCTAAACTGAAGGTAAGCAACTTCACTGTAACAGGGAAGGAATTCATTGTACAGTGAGTTAAAGTCAGTGCAATGTTGCTTCAAAAATTCTATTGATGGATTAAATGTTATCTTATGTGTTTTTAAGGTTTTAAATGTTATTGATATTTCATTAAGAAACGATGCATATTTCTAATTAATGTCCGTTTCATGAATTTATGTATAAAGCGATACTTAGTACAATTGTTTGTACTAATTTCATACATTTTATTATCTTTAAAGGTGTAGGTGAAAGGTAAGAAGGATCGTGAAGGAAAACTTGGATTATATAGTTATTCAAGCAAAGTCGATTTATTTCCTCAATTGACTCACAGAAATATATATCGATGTCTTCTATTTCCTTTATAAAAATAATGTAATAGACTAAGTATTTCTATATTTTGAAGTATGGGTCGTGTCCCAAAGTGTACTCGTGTCTAAGTTTAATGAGATTGAGACTTAGTATTTCCTATGATTTCTAATTAAGGATGTTATTAAAGATATTCTATTTGTTTGTAAAATGTTTTAATTGCGCACTACTTTTCATTATGTATATGCAATGAACGATACCGAAAGTGCTTGTACAAGACCTCCGAGAGGTCAAGTACGCCGGTTGCACTACGAGATTGGCCCTAACTTCTAGGGTGTGGTTTCAGGATGTTACATACAAATCATCAAGGTCGACTTATTCATACTAAATTCAAAAACTCACTAGGAGCACCAACTTCACATCGTTTAGCATTTAAGCAACAGAAGCAAGTTTGAACAAGTTCCACAATTCACATCACATACTCATTTCATCATTTATTGGGGTACTACCTTCTCCAACATTATTAATGATGTTACAGATCATTTCTATAAATATTGTAACCATCATGAAAAAGAAATTATATAAAATTTTAAAATTCTTTACAGTGAACACTACTCCTTTACAGTGAAATATCCTCAAAATTCAACAGTTCTTTTTCAAGCAATCTAACATGAAGGCATGATAACATAAGAGACAAGACAACATAAACTCATCTCATAAAATCAACATAACAACCATTAGGAATTATGACTTACCGGGGCCTTCACTTGTTACGGATTAGTCTCTTGTTTAGCTCCGGGAGTATAAAAATGATTCTTCTTAAAAGCATTGGGATCCATACCATCATGAGGAGCTTGGTTGACCTACTTCCCTTTTTACTTGAGGTTAGGGTAATCTCTCATCTTATGTCCCCTATTACAACATCCAAAGAAACCATCCGTGCCTCCAAGATATCCACCCAAGTGTTGCTTCCCACAAGTACTGCACCTCGGCTTCACATGAGTATTACCACCTCCTTTAGAATTTTTGTTGGAAACCTTATCCTTGTATCCCATGGAAGAGACTTGGTTACAGAATCTCTTCTTAGACATAGGTTGACTTGATTCATCGGACGTTGGCCTCTTTCCATCTATAGTAATCTCCCTAATGTTGGAATCCTCAATTCGTTAGGCATACACCATGATCCTAGAGATATCCATATACATATGGAGCATAGCCGTACGACATCCTTTCTCAACCATACTAGATACCCCCATCACGAACTTATACATCCTAGCACTAGATTTGGCTACCAAGGTTAGGGCATATTTAGAGAGTTCGGTGATCTTAAATGAATACTCCTTCACACTAATTCTAACTTGACGAAGGTTCATTAATTCCACTAACTTGCTCTTCCTCAACTTTATGGGAAACAACCTATCAAGAATTGTCGTCTTGATCAATTCCAAATATACCGAACTTTACCTTAAGGGTCTGTCAGCTCTCCATTGTTCAAACCAAATTTGTGCCACATATTTTAGTTTTTAATCAGCTAATTCCGCTTTCTCTCTAGGAGTCACACCGATGGAATCCACCACTTTGAACACCTCATCTATGAAGCATTATTTATTCTCATCCACTTTATTGCCATTGAATTTAGAAGGATTCATCCTCATGAAATCTTTGATTCTAGAAACGGGATTACTAACATTGGGTTGAGATCCAACTCCTATATTAGGTTGGTCAACCACATGATCAGTGATGACATGAGCTTGAATCTTCATGAGTTGGGTAAAGACCCTAAGAGCAGCCATTATCTCCGGATTAGAAATATCACCTTCAACATAGGGATCGTGAGGACCTTGGTCATTCGAGGCATTTGGAGCACTTGGGGCACTTGTGGTCCTTGAGGTTCTAGAGGGGGAACCTCTTCATTCACCTCCTCTTGGTAAAGTATAGGAACTTGATCAATCCGGAGAGGAATTCTCTCGATAGCTACTTCTCCCTTATCCCTTCTAGTGGGTGTCCTTCTCATATTCATGTCCTATAAACATAAGAGAAGAGGTTGAGAAAAGAAACTTATAGAAATCAACTCAATGGGACGACACTCGAGAAATGATGAACAGTGAAACTTCTTTAGTCTTATAGCCTCTCGCCAATGGATGTGTCGCGACTAATATCAATGAACAAGACTCTACTAGACGTGGCTTGTGATACTTTGAACACTAAATTATTTACCAAAACTTTAATCTCTGATACAAAGTTTGTAACGACACGAATGTACATCCTAGAAGTTAGGGCAATCCTTAGCTCTGAACAAGGTGTACTTCATCTTTTGAAGGTCTTGTATTAGCCTCTTATCTATCTTTCATTACATAACACATGAAAAGTAGTGCGGAAACATAAACTTTTCACAATAATTTATAATAAGGAAAACATCTTTTATAAACTCTAAGGATAGTCTCATCGTCACAAGACAACTTAAAGGCATGACATAAATATCTTAGGGACGCGATCCTTTAAATTTGAAAGAAAAAACATTATATGGCATAGACAAGAACTTAAATAAACATACACTATGCCCTCTAATATATGAGGACATACTCAATCTTGAGAGAGTCGATTCCCAGGCTTGACCTAAAAATATCCACTTGCTTCCAACCTATACTTATAGAGTATAAAAAAAGAATGGGGTTAGTACAAACAATGTACTATGTATGCCATATGCAAAATAATGCAAAAAGGGACAATTTTGTTGAAACATAAAAGGCATGCTATTTTTGTAAAAACCTTCATGAATTAATTTACAGAACATCATATCGTACCTTCATTTAGCACGTAAGTCAAAACTTCAATTTGTCTTAACATAGGAGCATACTTACATTAAAGTCAAATATCACACCTTAACTACTCCTATCCAAAGTTATCCTAAGGCTCCCCTAAGGAAGACATAAGGAAATCACCTATACAATATCCTGTATTCCTACTTTGGAGATCCTAAAGATTAGTATGGATAAGCGTACGTCCTTTCATTTACAAAAGTCACTACTAAATATGAAGACAATATAGAAACATAGGAACCATCTTCCAAGGAAACCCCAATTTTTTGTTCGTGCTATGTGAAAGTAGCATCCCATACTACCAATTAAACGTAGTGATCCTTAGGAATAACAATAGAATAGGCACATCACATTAATCACATGTTAAGCTTTAACCATATTAGATACCCCCATCATGAACTTATACATCCTAGCCCTAGATATTGCTACCATGGTTGGGGCATATTTAGAGAGTTGGGTTAGCTTGAATGAATACTCCTTCACACTAATTCTAACTTGACGAAGGTTCATGAATTCCACTAACTTGCTCTACCTCAACTCTACCTATCAAGAATGGTCGTCTTGATCAATTCCAAATATACCGGACTTTACCTTAAGGGTATCTCATCTCTCCTTTGTTCAAACAACATTTGTGCAAAATATATTAGTTTTTATGTGGCTAATTCCTCTTTCTCTTTAGGATTCACACCCATAGAATACACCACTTTGAACACCTCATTGATGAAGCATTATTTATTCGCATCCACCTTAGTGCCATAGAATTTAAGAGGATTCATCCTCATGAAATCTTTGATTGTACAAATGGGATTACCAACATTGGGTTGAGATCCAACTCCAAGGTTATGTTGGTCAACCACATGATCAGTGACGACATGAGCTTGAATCTTCATGAGTATTGTTAAGACCCTAAGAGCAGCCCTTATCTCCGGATTAGAAATATCACCTTCAGCATAGGGAGCTTGAGGACCTTGTTCATTCGAGGCATTTGGGGCACTTGTGGTCCTTGAGTTTCTTGAGGTGGAACCTCTTCATTCACCTGCTCTTGGTCAACTATAGGAACTTGATCAATCCGGAGAGGAATTCCCTCGATAGCTACTTCTCCCTTATCCCTTCTAGCGGGTGTCCTTATCGTATTCATGTCCTATAAACATAAGAGAAGAGGTTCAGAAAAGAAACTTATAGAAATCAACTCTATGGGACGAAAATAGAGAAATGAAGAAAAGTTAAACTTCTTTAGTCTTATAGCCTCTCGCCAATGGATGTGTCGCGACTTATATCAATGAACAAGACTCTACTAGACGTGGCTTGTGATACTTTGAACACTAAATTATTCACCAAAACTTTAAGCTCTGATACAAAGTTTGTAACGACCCGCCTGTACATCCTAAAAGTTAGGTCAATCCTTAGATCGGAACAAGGTGTACTTCACCTTTTGAAGGTCTTGTATTAGTCTCTTATCAATCTTTCATTATATAAGACATGAAAATTAGTGCGGAAACTTAAACTTTTCACGATAATTGATAATAAGGAAAACATCTTTTATAAATTCTAAGGATACTCTCATCGTCACAAGACAACTTAAAGGCATGACATGAATATCTTAGGGACACGATCCTTTAAATTTGAAAGAAAATACATAATATGGCATAGACAAGAACTTAAATAAACATACACTATGCCCACTGATATATGAGGAAATACTCAGTCTTGAGAGAGTCTTCCAAGGCTTGACCTAAAAATATCCACTTGCTTCCAACCTATACTTATAGAGTATAATAAAACAATTGGGTTAGTACAAACAATGTACTATGTACGGCATATGCAAAATAATGCAAAAAGGGACAATTTTGTTGAAACATAAAAGTCATGCTATTTTTGTAAAAACCATCATGAATTAATTTACAGAACATCAAATCGTACCTTCATTTAGTACGTAAATCAAAACTTAAATTTGTCTTAACAAAGGAGCATACTTACATTAAAGCCAAATATCACACATGAACTACTCCTATCCAAAGTTTTCCTAAGGCTCCCCTAAGAAGGACATAAGGAAATCACCCATACAATATCCTCAATTCCTACTTAGGAGATACTAACAATTAGTATG
The DNA here is from genome assembly GCF_001406875.1 of Solanum pennellii. Taxonomy (NCBI): domain Eukaryota; kingdom Viridiplantae; phylum Streptophyta; class Magnoliopsida; order Solanales; family Solanaceae; genus Solanum; species Solanum pennellii. Next base: position 47,204,512 of record NC_028643.1, on the reverse strand, counting down.
GATAAGCGTACGTCCTTTCATTTACACAAGTCACCACTAAATATGAAGACAATATGGAAACATACATATACTTAGGAAGTCTACATAAGAACCATCTTACAAGGAAACCCCCAATTTTTTGTTGGTGCAATGGGAAAGTTGCATTTCATACTACCAATTACACTTAGTGATCCTTAGGAATAACCATAGAATAGGCACATCACATTAATAACATGTTAAGCTTTAATCATACAAGTTTTAATATCAACATGCTTCCTTACTATTTAAGATAAATTCAAATTACTTTCATTTACATCATATCATGACCCATGCATACATTTCATATAAGGACACACAAAGCCTCCCTCCAAATCTCTACTTGTGCAATGAATAGGTAGTGTCCCGTTCCACCATCTTCCCAAAGTAGTACACCCTTACGATGACTTAGTTTATTTACATACATTTGTTGGTTATAACTTTAACCGATATAGACCATGAGAGCTTGACATGAAATCCCGGTACTAACCTTACCAGATGAGGGATCCCTACTTTCCTAAGGTAGGGTCATTTTCTTTAGCCTTTACATGGGTTTTCCAATAGCTATACCTACACGGGCGCATAGTTAAGAGATAAGGAGATTGCTAGTAAGTAACACACTCTCTTATAACAAGGAGAACCAATTTTAAAAGGTACATGTGATACAACTTCTCTACTCACAAAGTGTACCCACCCCTTCTTCAAATCCTCTTGGTGCTAAGTAAACTCCTCTCATTGACTACAGGTTAGGAGATAACTATTAAACATCCCATCTCAACTCAAGAAGGGTATCCAACCTCCAAGCTATCTTGGAAAGCTCATTGGGAATAGTGAGGTTGATACTAAACACTTAATATCTACTAATGAAGAGTGTTCACCCCAAATTCCCCCATTTTTATACTAAGGAATAGTAGGTATGGTGTAGACACTTCAACTATACTCATAAAGAGTGTCCACGCTACAATCCTCCATTTTTATTCATTGATTTCATTCATGCAATCAAGTGTGTGTGTGAAAACACCTTACACGTAATGACCACAATTCATAACATTGACTTCTAGACATGCTCAACTCACATTTATCACAATTTACACATCGTTATAATTCAAATATCAAATGCATACTTCATTTAGACATGAACCCTTCAAGATACTAATTTAATATTCCAACACATACCATACATATACATATGAAAATTATCACTTCAATTCACATATCATGTCTTCAAAGCCATTCTCACAATACACATATAACTTCATATATTTCAAGTACACACCCCAACCTAAGGTGGACCATACCACTCAAGAATTTCTTTAACATAACTTAGCAAATATTGAATAACTTACCCTCCATCCAAGCCTGTACCACCCATTCACAATTTATACTATAACTAACAATAAAGTATCCCTTAGGGCAGTAGCTAAAACTCAATAAAACCACCATGAAACAATAACTTTAACATTATCTTCTCTTGCTCACAGAACCTATTTCATAAGCAAAAAGTGGATAAAAAAATAGGAATGATCGATTAAGGTTTTGACATTGAAATCATCATTTAAAGCTATGAACAACTCACTATAATCAATAAAATATTTTCATGATAAGACCCATATATAGAGCAAAGGAATAGAGAAATCTAAATTTTGAAATCCTTTTTTCAAATATCTTTTAAAGGGATCTTTGAATAAAAAAAGGTTCTAGGATGACTACCATACCTTTATATGAAGAAACCCAGAAAATTTTTTGAAGAAAATGTGAAGAACATTGTCCTCTTCCTTGGAGTTTGAAGCTTCTTTATTTTGGAGAGAAGGTTTTCGAGAAATTGGATTTGATCTTTAGGGTTGGAAATGATGGGTTAAATGACGTTTAAAATGACCTGAATCAGTCTACGAATTATCCCCAAAATTTCCGAAATACCCCAGCAACATTTGGACCCTTTTCCACTATGAAATTTGACCTAATAACATCGCCGCCAAATCTGGGACTTGGCTGCGTGTGCGAGGCAAGCTGAAAATTTTTTCCTCTCAAAATTAATTAGGCAATGGGCCTCGTTTCCTTGGAGCGTCGCGAGGTGGACTTCACATTATGCCTCTGCACGCTTCCTTGGGTACCTTTTTCGTCAATGTTTTGGCCCTCCTCGAAACATTTAGGATGGTCCCCAGGGCGTCGTTTTCAGAAGTTTTGACGCTGTACATGTCACTCTATGCATAAGAACCATTGACACTCAATTTTACTCTCAAACCATCCTCCAAAACTACACTACAGAGAACTACGACACACTAGTTCAACTTCGATTAGTTTTCGGACATGTTGGACATTTGACTTCCAAATGCTCCAATACTTTAATAAGTGATATATAATGCTAAGATACACTATTTATATACATTAATAACTAATGAAACATATGTAAAGCTATAGTTTGACCAATTTCATTTTTAGAGTCATATCAATTCCCTCATGATTCATTCTTAATTTCATCTTAATCTATTCAATTAGATTATTAGAAGGCAATTTTAGTCATGCATGATCACGTAGGTGAAATTTAATCATTACAAGTCAATACTAACCTTAATCATTTAATACTAGTTCAATTCATTCCTAGGTAGTTCAATCATGATCAAATAGTACAGAATACAATAGAATAAAGAATATTAACGTAAAACATTCATCTAGCTTCTAATGGCCTTAAATAACCATGATCACCTTCAACATCAATTACTACAATTCATTATGAAAACATCATTAAATCATTAGATAATCACCATATGAAAAAAAGTGAATGCTACACACTAGATTCGGATTACAATCAAAGCCTTACCCACAATGCATTCACAACCCTTCCTAGATTGGGGTATTTCGGATTCACAATTGAGGGATCATTAGGAGACTCGATGACCAAAAGAATCCATGTATTAATAATATGACCATAACTTAGATTAGAGAATTAAACCCCTCTTGATTCGTTGATCAATTAATCCTAAAAAGCTGTTGTTATTTCTCTTTTTCTTTAATGGTGATTTGGCAGAACTTTTTGTAGAGAAAGGTTCGGATTTGTTATTTCTTATAGGTATTGGGTTTTGGATTGGGAATGGGGTTTCATAAGTCCTAACAGCTTTTTATAATAACTTTCATAATTACCTTATTAGACCAACATCAATTTTAGCCTATTAGACAAGTCAATCTTAATATAAATTTTCAGAACTTTTGTCAGAAACGAAATCCGCAACGCGGAGATGCTCCCGCATGATTTCAGAAAATAAAATCAAGGACATTGGAGTACGCCTTGTGTCCGCTACTCATAGAAAGAATTTTACACTCCATGGACCAGCTCCGTGATGCGGACACACTCCCATCAAGAACAAAAGTTGCTACCTTGGGCAGCTTATTAGTCCAAGGTTTTGGTCTTCCTATAAGACAACTATGGAGGTCCTTGGGTTGTCGTGCCAAGACCTATCCACCCTAAAAATTACTGTCTAAATTTTAGAAACCTTCCCTATCAATTTGAGCTCGAAATAATACACATAAAATAATAAAACATACTAAGGCACGCTGCATGTTTTCAAATCTAATTATCAAAACTCACCTGACGTTATTTGACGTTTCACCTCCAAACTCTCTCAAAATTTACACACTTCCTCTAAACACTATTTTTAGTTATTTTAGGATCTTATAATCTCATGGAACCACATTTTAGGATCTATTTTGACCTAATCTTTTTTGGGTCTTAGAGTTCTCTTAGATGAGATGAGTTCTTCTTTGATGGGTTTACCTTTGTTGGGGGATTACAATTTTTAGTAGTAAGGTTGTTGATCTCCCTATTTTATCTTTATATTCTTGCTCAAGATAGAAACCAAAGAGTTAGTAGTAGGTTCTTCATGTTATGAAGTCTTGCGTTTCAGTATAAGATGCATGTTCTCCATAATATGCATGTCGAAGATGACACTATGTTATGCATGTTTTAAGGAATTCTTGTCTCATTCTGAGGGAGTTTTGATAAATTTCATATTTCTTATATTTTTATGCATCTTAATATAATAAATGCACATTGGACTTCATAAGATGGTTTGTGATGAACATGACTTCCGTTTTGATGTGAGAGTATGTTTGCCCCACATTGAGAGGTTGAGATTTCTTTACTAAGAAAAGATGAGTATTATTCATGAGTATGCATATTGTTATTTGGGAAGTATTAATGTAGGCTCACTCTTGAGAAGTGATAGAGTATATAGGCAATTATGTTGATCTGTGCCTATCAATTTTAATAATTTTCTTAAATGATGTATGATTCTTTAAAATTAGTGTTATGCAAGAAATTTAAATTCCTGAAATAACTCCTATAATTGTGATAAGTTTGGTGTTATCTACCATTTTGTCTTAATGAGGAAGTAGTATGAGCATGTTTTTGTTAGAAGTGGAGAAGTTCTCCTTAAAATGAATTTACCTTTGTGAAATGCTTGTATATGAACTTCACGAAGAGATGAGAGTATGTTACGGAGAAGGTAGTTCCTTCTTGATCATAACTAGACAAGGTAATCTTATGTACGTCTTTTAAGGTGTTATGTCTAAATGTTATTAATTTTCCTCTAAAGTTAAGTGTTGAAATTTCTTATACGTGACTTAAAGTTTATTCCATATATAGATATCTGATGAAAAGAAAAGCAAAGGTCATGTAATGATTAGGATAAGGATGTTCTTGGTATGAACATGTGAAATATCTAGTTGTTTAATGCATGAGAAGTGAGTGATTGAAGTTTGTAGTTAATTTTGTTGCATTGAATGCATAATGCTGTGAATGTGGGTTTTCCATGTAAGCTTTGCTCATTGGCTATTATGTTGTCTTATTTTGAATGTTTTTAGCTTTTAAATGGGTCATTGAGTCCATGAAAATGTCGAAAGTGTTCCAAGTGTCATTCGAGAATGAATGTTTCCATGTGGGGGATATTTTAAAGACTCTTAAAAAATAGGATGATCTAGGGTCTCTATGTGTTTTAAGAGTTAATAATATGTAACTAAATTTTGTCGCAATTAGTAATTTTCATTTTACATAGTGTGGAAGTCAAACATCAAAGGACGACCAACAGGTCTGAAAACAAGTCTTTTGTGTGCTAGAGTGTCCTTATATGTTTGCCTTGTTTTTATGTGTTGTTTGGAGTATATAAATAGTAGAAGTGACCCTAGGGTAAAAATGTTCGGGTATGACTTCCCGAGAAAGAACCTAAGGGTCCTTGAAAAGGACCCAAATGTTGGACAAGGAAGTTTCCAGGGCGGCGTGCAGAACAAAGATTTGGAGTCCAGTCCACGTCGCACGCTAGTAACTCGACTTTCTTCCACGCTCTACTGTCACAAGGCTGAGTGCCTCAAAATTTATTCGTGAAGCTAAACAAGGAACTGCTCCCGCGACGCGACGCCATACCTCAGATTTTGTCAGGTCATTTTAATGTCAATTTAGACTTTGTTAAAAGGTAAAATACATATCGGGGTGTTTTGGGTACTTTGGGGGTCTATTATAAACGAATTTTAAGTCATACACCCATTCCCCAGTAAAAACATACATTCCCAATGAGAAATCTAAATTCAAAATCTCTCATCTCCAAAAATTCTCTCAAACCTTCATTGGAGGAAAAATTCAAGCTCAAGATAGAAGATGAATTTTTAAGTGCTTTCTTCTACACATTGCTTGGGCTTTGTAATACTCCAAAACTCTACAAGCTAATCTTGAGCTTAAAAAGATAATATAAGAGTTTTAACACTGTTTTAAGGTCAAATATAATTAATACAAGTCATTCACAATGTTTTAGAGTCAAAACGTCCATGACGTTCTGAGACTAGTAAAAGAGGTGCTAGTGTGACTTAGCCTATTTTACAAGGTTTTAGGAGTCACGATTCTATGAAATTTTGATTTAAGGTGTATAACACGTATTCAAGTTGGATTAAGGTCTAAACATTTGGGTACGACACCCCAAGGATCAACCAAAGGGTCTTTTAGGAAGACCCTTGCTTTGGGGCTAAGGTTTTCATGGACAGTGGCCATTAATGACTTGTAGGCGATGACGCGTCAATTTCAACCATCAATGGAAACTGAGACATATTTTTAAAGAGGTTATTTTGGCAAGTCTCTGACCAAAATGATGGATGTGCAACACAAAAGGGGCTTGGCCATTGACTAACATACGACCTGTAGGTCTGGGTCTCGTTGGTCATGTTTGTGTTTTACAATTTTGTGTTAATTTGTTTCATTTAATTAGTTTGGTGGTTATTTAGTTAATTAAGGGTTATAGAAGGTTAAATTAAGTTATTTAAGGACCTCAATATAAAGACCTAAGCCTAATTAAACTAACCCAACCCTCATAATTCCCGTAACCAATTTTCTCTTCCTTCTTTCTACTTTCTCTCTCCCAAACAAACTCCATAGAAGACCAAGTGAAAGAGTGATCTAAGGCATCAAGAATAATACTTTTTTTCATCAATATTCATAAATTAAAAAGGTGTGGTATTTCTTTCACCTTTGGGATTCTTTCACCAAAGGGTTCCTCCAAATTTGTTTTTTTATAAAAAAATATTAGTTTCAATTGGGTTTTCTTCCATTGCAAATTTGATATTCTAAATTTATTTTTTATGGCTTCTTTAGATATTTATGATTAGGTTATGATGTATTATGATTAAATTATTCTAGTTCCTAATGAACTAACCTAGTTGGTGAAGTAGATCATAATGTTGATGTGTAGTGATTAAATTGACTTCAGTTTTGTGTAAATTACTATTGTGTGATCATATTAAAACCATTTTGGGGTTGAATTTGATGGTTGATGGAAAAACATTGGATGATTTATTGCGAAGGAGATTGGGGTAAGTCTTACGATCTCAATCCTATACCTAAATTAGGATTACTTATGCTTAGAGATGAAGTTATATTGAACTATACTTTATGGTAAAATTGATTAGGATTTGTATGATGTTGAATTGGAATTTCATGAAATATAACTTGCGAGTTGTCGGTTATTATGTATTTATATAAGCACGGTGATGACTTACCTATGTGCTTTATCATAATGTCATTATGTAAATGGGCTAACCTAACATGTGTGAATTATGATGAAAGGATAATTCTCATGCAATTCCTATTGAGCTATGATGATTACTATATAAGGGGTAGACCCAATGATATAAACTAAGTTATTGTTGTCAATGAAAGACATTTCAATAAGGGGATCTAGCTTTGCACCTAGTGAACTAAAAGTGAGGAGTTCTCCTTCCAAAATAGAGAAGGCAAGATCACTAATGTACTGATGATATTGGACACTATAATGCATGTTGACTAAAGAGGGTTTAGATACATCTCCTAGTTCTTGAACTATACTACCTTCGTAGGAATACTAGCTAGTGAATCCACATAAATAATATGTTCACGTTTTGGTACGACCTTGGCAAGTAGTCCGCCTTCTTTTAGTGTAAGGTTACATTTACACCGATTCAATATTAGATCATGTAGTGTATGTCGGTTAAGAAAAGATGTTCCCGAAAGGTAAAATCAAATAATTAAGTGAACTCTAACTAGGATGACCTAAGGGGTTTGGCTTAGTTTATGTACGAGTGTGGGACTCTACCTATACATTGCACTAGTTATCCTTGAGGGAAATACTTATAAATATAAATGATATGTAAATTACATGGTGATTACACTATGTGATGTAGGTTTCACTTATGAACATGTGGTTGGTCTCTATTGTTAATGTATGATGATTTTTACTCTTCATGATATCGTATGTGAAGTTGGATATCGCTCATGGTTCTTGTTGGGTTTACTTTGTTGAGTGAGGTTGTGGGGCCTTACTTAGTCATTCAACTAGTGGACTTAATAAGGTGTATGAGTGATGATCTTGTTTTGCTTATGATGTTATAAACTCTTATATATGCTTGTTGAAATTATAACTTGATGATAATGTTGTCTTGATTATGTGTTCAATTATGTTCATATGCATGTTGACTTGACTAACCTTGGTATTGGTAGTGTTGTGATGTACATGGTCCTGACTTAAGGAAAATGTGCTTATTGACTTGTATTGGTTCTTAAATGTGCATGATGTGTTTACAAAGTAAATCAGCATGCCTTAATGAAATGCATGATGTGTTTTCAAAGTAAATCAGCATGATTTAATGAAATGTCCCCTTTTTAGGATGATTTATATATTGTATGTGCTTATGATTTCATACATATTACAAGTGATGTGCTAAACCCATTTCTCCGTTTTCCCCAACATTTAGGTTTCGGTCATTGAAGGCTTGTGACAACATTTGAAGGAAGGCTTGGAATCATTCTCCAAGTGTGGGTATGTACTCAATGTTGCGATGATGATGTCTTTCTACCACTCTACCTATGTTACATTGTTATAGTTTAATGACAATAATTTCATGCATGTTGTTTCAAGTTATTAATGTAAGTCCTAAGTGGAACTGCTTTATTGTGTAAGGGCTTATGACCATGTTGATTTTACCCTGTTTAGATGGTTAATATGAGACATCCCTTTTAAGACTATGTTATATCTCTTATATTTATAAATGTACCATAAAATTGGAAGACTATGTAATCTTCTTATACAAAAGGTCTATGTATACACGATATGAATATATATTGTGTAAGCGAGAGGTCTAAGTAATCCTCATGAAGTTGTGCAGATGAAAAGTTTTAGGTTTTCCGCATTTTTAGCTTATAAATGTAATGATGAATGATAAGAGGCTAATGTTAGTCCTCTTCAACAACAACAACACAGTTACGTCTAGGGGGTACCTCCCGGATGTGATAGGCTTTTCTTTTATTAAGGTATGGTAACCCTTGATTCTTGGATAACCTTTCATCAAACAAGTACTATTAATGAATATCTTATGCAATTAAATGATAAATTTCTCAATCTTCATTAGAAGCAATCTTTCCTTGTCAAACAATTATACAAGATATTCTAATAATCAATTAATTTTTTGTCAATGGTATTAAGATGATTTTAGATGAAATTTATTAGAGAGCCCTTGATTTCCTTAATATTTAAATTTATCCAATAATGTGGGTCTTGTGATCATGATTAGATGTTAATGGAATTTTGATTAGATCTTGATGTATTTCTTATTCATATAGCTATCTATATCAATTGATTATGAATTTTTTAGGATTGATTCATGCTGATAATTGCTTAAATAATTGGTAAGTTGGCCAAACTTCTAGTCTAGAGTGTTGGAATTGATGTTACAAAGTTTGGTTCACTTATGGTGGCGGTGTTTACTTCCAGATGTTATGATCATGTCTTTGGTGGCATAGATGTAAAGTGAATTGATATTATGATGATCATTATAAGATTTATGTGTGTATTCGTAAATTCTAGTGTCACGATTTAGGCTATTGAAAGTGTGAAGTATAATGTGAATGATAATGTTGGGGAAAGGTATGCTAGACATGCTTGACTAAGATAAATATTACTGTAGAATTACACCATATTATGTAATCCGTATATGAATGGGTGATCCTTTGCATGTTAAGAGCTGTTTATGAAATGTAGAATAAGTTTAATTCTTCTATGATATAAGATGGGTGTGTGGTCTATAGTTCCTAATGCTATTAATGGAAATTTTACAATACTTGAGGGATATTGTATATGTGTTGTGATCCTTTTAAGGGTTTAATCCTCAATAACTAGGTTGTTGATATTAAGTAATCATGATTGACCAATATCTACACACACAACTTATGCCTAACTACAAATATGATATGTTCATGGTGCCAATTAATAGAATAATTCTCATATACACCTTTATGTCTTATTATGCATGTAAAATATATGATTAATGAAGTATGATCATTTGTTGTCTAAATGTGTTTATGTGAAAGGCTTTCTCGTATATGTACATCATATACACACATGAATGTATGAGTAAAACATGTTAATGATGATCTAGTGAATAATAGTTTCTTGGATGAGTTCCTTAATTGCACTCTAAATTAACTATGTTATGATTAAGTCAAAGGACATTCTCACGTGATGTTAGTTTTGATGAAAGCAAATTATCAACATATAACATATGAGCTATGTACATGTTAATGAAGGCGTTAATCTCCTAAAGCTTATCTTATAAAATATTTGTTTAATAATGACTTAAAGGCTTTTCGAAAAGGGAAAGTTATCTTAGCTTCGAGTGAACTTGACAATGAGAGGTGTCCCTTCTTAGAAGGAAGGTAGGTTCACCAAATATGGTGTCCCTTCCCCAAAAGAAGTTAGTTTCACCCAATTTTCTCATGAGGTAGAAGCTACAAAGCAAATTAGCATAAACAGGGTTTCTAGTAAAAGCCTCCTACTTCCTCAACTACGTACCCCTGTAGATTTTAGCTAATGGATCCACCTATATAGTTATCATATATGATTCTAGCTTGTCAAGTCGAAAACATTATTTCTGTGTGGGGTTTTATGACACTAGTTCCATGTTTAACTCACATGGCCGTATGTTGGTTAAGTAGAAGTTTCCCAAAAGTAAAATAAATAATCGAAGTTCGAAGTTGAACACTAACAAGGACTACATAAGGGATGTTTCTTAGTGTAAATGTGGGAATGATATTTTACCTATACAATGCACAAGTAAATCTTTAAGGAAATTGTAGGGTCAATTTTATATGTATATATGTATCTTATGAATAACATTATAGTGTTAGCCAACTTGTTGTGATGATATGTATTGTGTTGGTCTTATTGTGATTACATGGTAAAGGTCTTACATAGTGTGCATGTTGTTTCTTGTCATGTTAATGCATCAAGTAATGTCAATTCTTGTGATGTTTTTGTAGGTATACATGGAATGAACAAATTTATGGGGCTTAACTTATACATTGCACTAGTAGACTTACAACGAGTTTATGAGTAATGTCGAATGATGTGTTAGTTAAATGAAATCTAAGTATGCCATGTTAACTATTGTCTTATTATGATCATAATTGTATTGAATTGCGTGTTATCTTAAGATGTGCACAAAGACTAAATGGGTTATTACTATAATGTGATGAATGAATGGGTCCTTATATGAGATCTATAAGGTTGTAACTCTTATGTATAAAGTTAAAAGCATGTGTGGTACATATTGAATATGACGTGCCTACTCTCGGGTGACTTAATAAGAACGCTTGGTGTGAATAGTATTATGGTATGCTACTTACACAATGTTGTTGTGTAACTTGGGGTTATCTTAGGTGATGGTCCTTAAGTGATTATTGTGTTTTATGATATGCTATGTACTTTATGAATTTATATGCTTAAATTGATGAAGATTTTATGAATCCTTCTTTTGTGACCTTAAGGTGATGCTTTGGTATGGATAGTGGAATTGGACATTATTCATGCAATGCACTAAGTATAACATAAGGTTTTCTTTGGATGGAGAATTTAAGGTAAATAGGAAAGGTATTGCTATGAAATATTGAATGTGTCTTAAATGTGATAAATGACTTAACGTGTTGAGTGGAATAGTGTCCATGTCTATATTGATACATTTGAACTATATTGTGCCTATTGTATCACATGTTTTATGAAACTTTAGTAAAAGACATGATGCATGGTTTCTAACTTAATGTCCTCTTTAAAGCATGTGTTTGCATGTTTATCATACTCAGTGCTTTATTGTACGCATACCATTCTTCTTCATCTGTTTGCATAAAGTGTAGGTAGTGATGGCTAGAGGATATCTCATAGAATGAAGGGCTTGGATTCCTATGCCATAGTTCAAGTGTGTCCTTAATGATTCAAGGAACTTTATGTCAATAGTTTAAGTTAATTTCATATAACTGTTTAGATTATTCTTTCATGTTCTTAAGGGTTGTGTCTCGATTCTATTCTATTGCAGTTTTTTCTCAAGATTGCAAGATTATACTTAGTGCCTTAACTATTTACCTATGAATTTTAAATGAACTAATATTTTAGCATTCTTATATTCTATGATAAGTTTTAAATTTTCTGCTATTTTTATGTCTATGTGATGAAAGATGTTTAGGAGCTTGTACAAGACCTACGAGAGGTCAAGTATCTCGTGTTACTTCTAGGAGGTGTTCCCCGATTGTGACACCCACATAACAAAACATTAAATAAGATAACTCAAAAACCATAAAATTGGAAGCCCCATGAGGGACCAACTCCACTTCTTCTGTCCGTGAAAAGGGACCCCAGCCCGTGGAGGTGCCCGTAGTCCTATGGTATTGTGCTCCCTTGGCTTGCCACCCTCTATGTGCCTATGGCATCTCCACGACCAACTCTTAGGACCATGGTCATCACCACTGACGGTGGAGTGGCCCGTGGAGTTAACGAAGAACCTTGGCCTCAAGGCCTTGGCTCTCACATTGTCATGTAAATTTCATGGCCACTTCCACGGACCGTTGTCAAGTCATTGATCGTGAAATGGTCCATGAAGTCTTTGGAAAATGCTTACCCAGCGTTGACAACCTTGGCCTTTGGCTTAAGGATTTCCCTCCTTGGCTTTGGACCAGCCCCTTCACCCTTAACCAACATTTAAAAGGTCCTTTAATACGCAGTCTAACACATTCCATGATGTTGACTCACTAAAATCCTTAGCTCGGGACAACATTACACAACAACAAACCTCATTACAAACTCAATACAAGGACATTAAGATCTAGTTTCACTTATTCATTTTACTAGTCGTAACACAATTTGTGTGTTTAGAGGGTTCCATCATGACTCATATAGTTGGATTGTGACAAATATTGTCTCATTTAATAAAATATGGAATGAAATTGTCCTATCTTCATGCATTAAAAGTCTTTATGTTACTGCTACCATGAATATTCGTTGTTTTAATAATACATACCTTAATACTAAATAGAGTGTATAAGTGATGCTTGCATTAATAATCTATTTGCTTAAAAATAGCATAAAAGAAAATATTATTAATACAAAAGCAATTACAAGCATTATTTTTTGTCTCTGTAATCCCTTAGAGGTCATTTGGTAGGATGCATAATAAAAATAATAATAATGTATGGTGTATTAGTAAAATTGCTACTATTATTCATACTAGTTATACTTGCATTAGTTGTGCATAGATTTTTTATGTATTGTTTGACGTGATGTACTAAAAAAGCATACTCTCAAGAACGATAATTTGTTTAGAAAAATGTCTGCCACAAATATGATGGAAATAATGTGAAAAAAGTTTTGAGGCACAATTATATCTTTCACCATGCTAATTGATGTATTAAAATAATTAAATTGCTAATATCATGAATTTACAAATATGATTAACTAGTTAACTTGGTTGCGTTTCGCAAGGTCGTGGTTGATCTTATTAAATATATAAGTTATTATTTGAATAATATTCAAAGTTATAAATATTTGAAATATATAATTCTAAAATTTTATATTCATAAAGATCATATTTAAAGTTTTAATACTTTTTATTATTTCAATATAATTTTATTCTCATAGACTTTTATCATCGAAGATTTGATCCTAGTAAATTACATCAATAAAAATTGAAAAAGAAAAATAGTACCCCATAGGATCACTTCTATTTTAGTTTGAGTAATAATATTCTTTTCGTGTTGTATTTCCGTATTTTACACGGTAGTAACAATTTTTGTATTGATAAAAGAAATCAGTATGAACACTTCATCGCACCTTACATTTAAGAAGTATTGTGAAGTAGTATTATTATGTTTTGTGTCACAACCGGGGAGCACCCCCAAGAACTAACATGGCCTACATGACCTCTCCGAGGTCTTATACAAGCCCATTGTTATTGTTCATCGCATTCTAATAGGTAAATTTAGTGTAAAATTTAAAAATTTCTTAGCACATCATATACGAGAACAACACTTCCATTATATATAAAATATCATAATACATAGTTAAAGACTCGAGTCTCTTTTTTTCATCCTAGACTCAACATCAGTAGAATATTTTAGGGACACATCCCTTACAACATAATACATAAGTACAATAATACTACAGTTTACAGTAAACCATAATGTTGGAGATCTTTGGACTTACGGATTCCTTTCCTTGAGCTTGAAAATAACATATCAAGCTCCTCAACTTTAAAGACATCCCTTAAGCATCCATAACATACAATTTGTGTAAAAAGTGGAGAAGAATGGAGTTAGTACAATAATGCAATAAGAATGACAACCATGCGAAAACATGCATTTAAAAGGGACATTTTTTTTCAAAGCATACTTCATGCATTTTTGACAATATCTTCATAAAAAATTTATACAATAAGAATTATATCATTTACATACTTCATATAGGCATATTCTAAGGCCAAACATCATATTAAATCACACATAAAATTTAAGTCACATTTAGGGACACTTTACAGTAACTGATTTACACTTTACTGTAAGCTTCCCTTCCGTTTAACTTATTAACTTCCTAAGTACCCCTCTAGTTATACTTGGTGCAATGCATCACTTTAAGGCCAAAAAGAAAGCATACATACAATCTACATAAGCCAACAAATACAATCATAGAGGCATAATACAACATAGACACATTTAAGTCAAGAAATTAGTGACATTAGAGTAACCCTATCTAAAGTGCACCAATGCATACTTCACTTCACAAAAAAACGTTATAACACCTTAGTAACAATCCCAAGGTAAATCTACTAATGCAATGCACATGTAAGGCCCCATAACTTAACACGTACTTATTAAATTTATCATGAGACCAAAAGCCTTAGCATCAAATTCATACATCAACATAGTAAGTGAACATTATTTCATTCATGTCAAGCAAGACCTTTATCATATAGTAATTAAAAAAAATAGTGCACATAAAAACAAGACCACATCACATTGATCCATTAAGACTCATACCATGCACTTCATCTCAACAAGTATACAAGTACTACAAATTCATGCATAAGGAACTTGTAAATAGATATACACATTAGAACACCAACCTAGGACTTCGATAAAGAGTCACTTGTGCAATGCATAGGTGAAGTCCCATATCCCCACCTACACTAAGCAACTACCCTTTGGTTATCCTAGTTAGGGTACTTCCTTTACTTCCATTGTTCATTTTACTTTAGGTAATTTATAGCCTTAACTGACACTAAGACTATGGTTGCTACATAGAATTTGGTGTTGTAGATACTTACATCAATGGAAGGTGTTCCTACCAAGAAAAGGTAGTACATTAAAATAGGCTAGCGTACTAGTTAAATCACTTGATAGATCCTATGTGGCAAGAATAGTTTATGGAACTAAAAGATATACATAACCCTGTACATGCTCATCTGCTTTTGAGCCTCATATCATGAGAAACAATTGGTGAATCATGCTAAAGGAAAGTCAACACCTCATATGGAACCATAGGTGAATGTCCCTCCAAGGGAACTGAACACCTTATGAGAACCAAACGGTGAATCTTCCTCAAAGGGAAGTCGACATCTCTCAATGTCATGTTCACTCGGTTCTAAGCTATGTTCTATTTTATTGAAAAGCCTTTATTCCATTACGTCATATAATATTAGGCTTTCGGAGATTGACTCCTCATATGGTAAGCTCATAGGTCATAGATTAGAGTTCAGCAACCAATATCATGTGAGAAACCCTTTCACATGGACATAGCATATATAAGCACTTATCAAGTTTAGGGTACACTTGAGCACACCTTTCAAGGACCATCCATTTACTAGATTATCATACATGTATGTGTGTATGCTTCTATGTAAGCAACTCTTTCACATAACATATAAATGTCACTCATGTTCATATATCAATGCATAAGTCTAAACATATAACTATCTCAGCAATCCTTTCATATAAACAGAACCAGACACTATGCACATTCATACTTTATCATATCATATACTTAACAACATAGCATATAAGTCATATTCATAGAATGTTCATACAATTCTATGCATGTACTTAGAATACCAACCTAGGAATTATCCTATCACGGTACACATGTGCAATGCATAAAAGGGTAACATACACTTGCCCATACTTATACACTTATTAAGTCATCCTAGTGAATGATACATCACACAACATCATAGACTCATTTATTCAATACTTACAACATTCTTACAGTAAGCTCTAGTCATTAGGCACCTAGATTAACTTTATTTCACATATCGCATTATAGGACCTCATCATAGTGAACACCTAATCAAACTGCAACATAGAAATACATATACTTGTAACATTGGCAATACAACCTAGATAATAGCTAGAATAGAAAACTAGGTAAAAGCTCCACATTGGGTGATCATCACCAACACACAATCACAATATAATTTCCTTCAAGGCCATGCTTACATCATATATATATTTTACAAATTAATAACCTCCACAAAAAGTGGACCATACAACACAAGTCCATACAAGGCTTCATCAACTATCAATACTATAAGAAAGTAGAATGGAAGAGTAACTTTTACCAATTTATGAACCATTAATCATCATTGATCAATAAACCTTTTTTGTCAACAATTCATCTATAGTAAAGTACTTAAATGGACTTTAGTCATAAAGGAAACTATACTTAAATCCCTACATGATCATGTACCAACATAGGCACAAACTATCAATTCAATAGAGAGTAGGGGAATGTAGATCACTCCACAATTTCCCATGCTTTGATAATCAATAACAACTTATCAACAATATACATGTAGATAAGTAGCTAAAGAAGTATAGATCTAATCTAAATCATACTTCATCTAACCTAGAATCAAGATGACATCACATTCATAGCATCATCAATCTCTAGGCTAAAAATGTAGATCAATCCTTTTCAAGATTCTTTTAATGTGATAATCAAGGATTCATACCTGTAATTCATACATAATAATAACCTAATTTAGTAGATACAATTATCTTTACATAATCAACATCCGACAACAATTGTCATATTGTCGAGCTAACAGTGAACAAATAGAAGAACATAGGCTAGTCTTTTTCAAATATTCATATTTTAATAAACTTGAATCATTTATCAATAATTCATACTCAATATGAGTAATAAATAGTGGACATAATCAACTCAACATAATAGAATCACAATTCTATAAATTCAAATTGAAGACCACAATGCCCATGCATAGGCTAAATCGAGAGTTGAAGAGCACATGAGTATATAATACACTTGGATTAAAATTCACGTTAAAACCAATACATTATGATCAATTAAACATGAGAAACCATTTGAAAACTTTTTGAGAAAGAACCCGTGGCTAGATTGAAAGATTGAAGGTTTCATCATGAAATCTCATTGGAAACTTTCAAAAGAACTATATATAATTGATTAACTAGAGATGAAGGATCACCATACCTTAATGTAGAAGAAAACCTCTTAAATTTTATGAATAACCCATAGGAATCCATGATCAATGTTGTTCTTCAGCTTCACCTTCAATGGAGGTTCTAGAAAGAATATTTTTTGAGGAAAAGTCTAATTTGTTTGAATTGAACTGGGAATGGAGTATTCACATTTTTGATCTTTTATATACAGCCAAAAATATTCAAATAAACCATTTAGGTGACAGGTTAGCACGTGGGGTGAATTTTATATTCACCCCTATATTGAAACAGTGTGCAGGCTGCAGTTTGCAAGCAACATCGACGAGCACAAATGACGCCCAGTAGGTCCATTGACCGACCGTACTATAGGACATCATTTGGGACTGAGGCTTGAAACATCCATAAACCTTAACTAGTCTAAGAATCCATCTATACCTCACCATCTATTGGCCGTTGGTGGACTTACAAGGCGTTGTTTCACTCAGTAAATTGACATTCCCAAGGAAGTGTCTCCACAACATTTGGGTCATTCTTGAGGGCTTCTTGTGGGAATCTTGGAGTGTCAAACTTGGGCGTTTCCAACGTAGGTATACACCTTTACATGTACAGGACCTTCCACATCAGTTTCACCGGAAACAATTACATGAAACACGTCCAAATATGTTAGGCACAACCAAAACACACACATGCACATCTAAAGGGCTAACTTTCGGACATCTTGGACGTTCTTGAACATTTGACCACTAAACTTCATCAAACTCAACATACTGACTATAAACATCACTAATACTTATATAAGTACCTCATAAACTAATTACACACAATAAATCTCATAAAAACACATAAGGCCCATTTGGTGACTAGTTGCGAACGTCTTGGTCGTCTTTTGACGTTTGACTTCAAAATAACTTACAATCAATCATAAATAAATAAAAAACTTAATTAACAAGTTAAAAAGTGTATAGGCACATGTGAGTCTGCAGAAACCTTAACTCATTTTGGGCGTCTTAAAATATCCCCCACATGGGAACATTGGTCCTCGAATGACACTTAGGACACTCTAATCAGAACAAGGACTTCAATAAATCATCGAGAATCTCACAACATTCATAACATCATCATATAGAAGTTAATGCACCAAACTTACAAGGAACATAACTTCAAATCGTTTAGCACTCAAAGCACATGAGAAAGCAAGACCTTTATCCACTCACTCATTAATTCATCAAACACATATGCTCTTATCAAGTTCATAAGAGGAAAATACTTCTCAAAATCATAACAGGGTCATTACACTTCATTTTATTCAAATCTCATCTTACAACAATCTTTGAATCATACTTAATCAGTTTGAACAACACCCAAAAACAAGTAGGCACTCATACTTCAATGCACATAGACTTGACTTAATTGAATCAACAAGAATCTTTATTAGTTAGAGCAAATGAAATGAGTTAACACTTTAAAAATCCAAAAATCCATGATATGTCGTAAAGCTTAACATAGGTGTCATGAGGTATAAGTACTATTTTTAAGTCCATTTAAATTAATTCAGGTCATTTAGGAAGTTTAAGAATCAAAACATTCAAGAACGTCAATGACGTTCGGAAATTGGTTCAAAGAGGTACTAGCGTGCCATCGACTATTTGACTACATTTTATGAGTCGGAAATGTATGGAAATGGTAAAAAGATAACTAATAGGTGTTTGAGTTGTTTCATGGTTGAAACGTCCGGGTACGTCCCCAAAGACCAACCAAGGGCCCTTGAGGAGGACCCATGCAGATTAAGGCAACACTGGCTGAAATACTATGCATCGACGAGGGAGTCAACGGCACGTGTGTGGACCAACAGGGCGTTGACGCAACCGTTGTCCCAAAATTAGAAAATATAAGGAAGACCCTTTCTTGAACATTCTCTTAACTCATCGACGGAATGCAGGACGGAGGGGGGGTAAGTCCTTAGACTCATAGGCGGCCCGTCGGCGGGGTTGCGTTTGTGAGTGTTGATTTTCATGAACATTTTAATGTTAACTCATTTAATTAATTAGGTGGTTTAGGGGTTATTTACGGATTAAGGGGAGACTAATTAACTAACTTAAATCCCATATAAAGGCCCCAACCCCAAATAAACCTAATACAACTCTCAAATACATACTCTCTTCCTTCTCTTGTCTTTCTCTCTCTACATGATCTCTCCATTGACGAATACCAAGGATAAGGGTTTGGGGGATTGAAAGGGACAAATTCACCATCAATTATTCTTCAAACATCAAGGTATGGGATGTAATTCACCTCTTAGACTCTTTCCTCAAAGGGTTCCTTCAAAACTAATTACAAAGGTTGAGTTTCCATCTAGGTTGCATCCAATTACGAAATTGATGTTATGAATTGTGTTGTTAATGCTTTTTAGGTTATATTTACTAGATTAACATGTATTTTGGCATTATTGTTGTAATTATTGATGGTTTCGTTTAAATTAAAGAAAATTATCCTCAACCCCTAACCCTAGTTTGTGATCTTGACCTATATTGTATTGTGTTCAATCAGTTTAATTTGTTATTGATTAGATTACTATCCTATGGTATTATTATGAATAAATTTAAGATAAATTATAGGCCTATCATGTTATTACTGATATGTCATTTAGGTTATGAAGTATATTGTGAAATTGACCTATGTATCTTGTTTTAAGCTATGATCTAGTGTTGAATTTTGTTATAGAGATACAATTGGGCTTGTTATCTTATTGGTTTCATTGTGTGATGATGTCACTCCCCTAATTGGGTTGAGTTATGGGTTGATGGTAAGACCTTTATATGAACTATGAGGAAGACTTGGTAAGTCTTAGAATTTCTATGTTTAGTTCCAATTGTGATTAGTCGTGGTTAAGTCATGATATTACATTGGAGTATGCCTTTTACTAGTATTGATAGGGTGGTATAATGTTGAATTGAAATGTCTGGATGATGGTTGTGAGGTTCTTAAGATGTAAAGGTTAAAAGGGTGGTGATGTATGGCAATGTACCTTATTTTGAAATGATATGCAATGTTTTAACCTTACCTTTATGAATTGTGATGAAAGGACTTACACTAATACAATTCTTATTGGGCTATTGATGATGATGATTATATAAGGGGAAGACCCTATGACCTAAACTAATCTATGATTGACAATTAAAGGTTGAAAGACATTTCAAAAAGGGACTCTAGCTTAGCACCGAGTGAACTAGATTGAGTAGTGTCCCTTCCCACATAGGGAAGGTAAGATCACTAATTTACTCTTGGTATTGGAGACTCTAATGCATGGTGCATAAAGAGGGTCCAAACTATACCTCCTAGTTTTTTAATTATGTTATCCCCATAGGAATACTAGCTACTAGATCCACGTATTTTTTTTATACCAACTTTGTCATGATCGGAATCTAGAACTTCGCTGAAACTGGTGTAGTTGACCTCTCAGAGGTCACAGACAAGCCTACGTACGTTATCGTTACATCATCTAGGTTAATTTTAACAAAAAAATTTGAACTTTTTGTTTACTTGGACTTTATTGTGAGAAACATTTAACTCGTATAAGACTATCTACATTATCTTATAAGTGTTTCACAATAACCATCTAATATCAAGATAACCAAATGAAAGATATAGTCATATCTGTATAAAAATATAGACTTGCCAAAATTCCACCAATACAATATTTGAAAATAATTGGGAAATAAACACTAGTAAAGCATACGCCACTAGATAATGCCTACATAAAATAGAATATAAAAGATAGGCATCCTCGAAAGAAAGAGGGCTTACAAAGTCCGGATGAATTCTCCACGTCCAGATAACTTCAGCGTAGTCTTGTAAGGTCTAGCGTTCACCTGCACCTGCACCTACAAGTAGAGAGTTGTATGGGATTAGTACACATTTGTACTAAGTATGGGTATATACAATCACACACAAAGGACATGCATGATTAAGAAGAGCTCTCTCCTAACGATATGAATGATGGAAAGTCAAGTCAGTGGACTTGCCAAATCAGATTAGGAAAGTCCTGCTATGAGAGTAACATGCATCATCATACAAATCATTTTGCAATTAGCACATAATATATTGCACATATTATATCACATAGTTCATATCATTCCTTCATATGCCATGAGACCTTGAAATCATGGACTGGTCATTAAGACTTCCCAAAATGAGGGCTCAACATATGGGTCCTCAACTAGGGATCATCCTTTAGCAAACACATAGTCTACTTTATTCATTCATATACTAGGTTAAAATCTAGCTATACCTAGGATATAGTTTAAGACATTCATCGGGTTCGCTGTGCAATTACCAAGAATTACCTAGTCTCATTACTTATGTCTAGCTCACCTCTTGATTATCCTATCATAACACCTTTGGTATCGTTCATTTCATTATGTACATTATTTGAGGCTGACCTCATTCTTTCTTTGGGAACTTTAACCTTAATCGACATAGATCATGTGAGAATCATGAAATCCAATGTTTAACCACACACCGAAAAGAGCTGGAACCACTGTTAAAGGGAATAAAAAAATGCTAGAGTATTTAGGGACTCGAACACTACTAGAACCCTATATTTATAGTATAGGTTCAAATACTAGGAGATATAAGGAGACCCATACCCGTGTGGATTGACAGTCTTATCTCATGAGAATCACACGAACCACTGCTTTCCCGAAAAAAGTAATCGGGATTCATAGCTAGCCTATCGGTGCTCAGTATAATGTTCCATTAAATTCATCTTATACATCATAGAAGTTGGCTTCTAGCATAAGGAATCATAGCTTATTAGATGATTTATCATCTCATTATTACGTATTAAGTGTGAATGGTCCTTACACTTACATATATAGGGTTATTGAGACTTATCTCTTAATATTCAACACTCTTGAGATTAGTACTTTTGGTGAACTTATATAGGCGTAGGTATAGTTTTTCTCACTTTTACTAGCTTCATATTATGGTGCCACCCTGTTTCTCTCTTAACAACTTTTTGTTTCATCTTTACTCCCCTTTCAATATTTGTTCATCGTATAACATACATATGCTCTCTTGGAGTTTACATAGAGGGACATTGATTTTAGGCGTGGATACAACTTGTCGAACTTGTACTAGCCTATCGTCATATAGCCACTCTTTCTTTGCTTATTCATCGTTAAGTGTATATATTCTCTCTTAGAAATTTCATTTAGTGACATTGATTTTTAGGTGTACATGCAGCTTGTCTCACTTGCACTAGCCTATAGTCACGTAGTCACTCTTTTATTTACTTTTTAACTATGAATTTATTCTTAACACGTTCTTTTGGAGAATACATGATATTTGACTTTACATCATTCTATACTCCCCTTAGGTGAATGTTCATTTCGTCATATGCCAATGCACTTGGCGTTTAAGTATGTTTCACTCTAACATAAACCTCCTAGGTTCACATAATTTCATTACATTCATCTTATGTTCGCTAAATACTAAACGTACGCTGGACTTATGGATCGATACGTACAAGCCATGAGGCTTCATTGATATTTCACCTAAGTGACTCATGCTTACCCAAGATTATTTGGTACATGACTTATGCATCTTGTTGGTATGTCAATGTCATGATTTTGACTCTTAGAGGAAGCATTCATTAAATATTTGTTCATGTACTACTTATGTGTCAATAAGGAATTGGGCAAGGGAAGTTGATTTCAAATTCCTTGAGCAACACTTAATCTTATATTAAACTTGATGATTGCATTTTAAAGATTTGGGGGACCATAGTAAAATCACCATCACTCCTATGATATTTCCTTTCTTTTCATATTCTCTATTTTTTTAAAGGAAAGGAGGTTGTGGGATCAATCCATCACAAGCTCATTCTTTTTCTCCTAATTTATCTCTCATCTTTTTCCAAGAGGTTGTGGGTTCAATCCCCACTCAACTCATTTTTTTTCTCTTTTTGATTTCTCCTGACTCTCTCATCTATTCAATAGGTTGTTGGTTCAATCCCCACTCACCACGTTTAATTTTCATTTCGTTTTTCTCATGAACTTTTTATGTAATTTGCATTTGGTGATATCTTGGGTTCAATTCCTTATGGCCTCACACTTTTTAAAAAGTTTCAAAACATAGCTCACTTTTATACTTTTTGGCAGAGACCAACATTTCCAGCAAGATGGAAATTTGGTCTATTTCAATCCATCTTTCTCTCAAGTTTTAATATTTATTATTGGAGTAATTCGGTTGAAATTTTTCAAGAAACATTACCCTTATATGAACATCACACATTTGACATTTACATATATGAAAACACAACATTTAGAAAAAAACAAATTTCAGCCAGCAACATAGTTAATTTATGGCATACCCGTGCTCAAACAATTAACATAAAACAATTTTCCGGAATACATTTTTCATTCCTTACATAATTTCCAAATACACATTCAATAGATAATAAACAATCAGACCTACAATTATCTACCAGATGACATACCAACGCATGTTTTGAATCTTTCAAAGGATCTAATGACAGAGGAATGCAACGGGGAAAACCTTAGTTTTTTAATTGCGATTAAACTGAACCTTAAGGGTCTCTTGGGAAAGGGTCCAAGAGAGGACAAAAACCATACCTTAATGTCGTTCAACACTCATTTCAATGCTTCCTATTCCCACGACACCACTGACTCACCACAAAAAACCAAAACCCAATCTGTCGAGAAGAATGTTGTTCATTTTTGTTTTTAGCTTAGCCTTTAATTTGAGTTTTTGTGTGTATGTTCTTCAAGAGTGAAGAACTATTATTTTCAGTTCTATTTCTAATGAAAAACGTGTGAATGAGCGTGAGAGACGTGAGAATGAGAGGATTAGGATTAAGAGAGTGAGGTGAAAACTTAGTCAAACTAGGATTCTCCATTATTTATTACTATTATTATTATTATTAATATTATTATTATTACTTTATTAAAAATTTGATTTACCTTAAATTAAATAAGAAAAATAAACATTAATTAATTTATCTAATTCACTAAATAAAATAAATTAATTAAATCATTGCTTCCACCAACGCCCAAACCAGGGTTGAGCAAGATTTTACTTAAATTGTCAATTTCGGCCACCTCTACCCAACTTACCCCTTAACAATTTTAATAAATAAATTAATTAATTACAATACTACCCTTAGTTTGGAAAATATCATTTTACCACTAGACCCTCCAAACATAAGATTACCCCTTTTTATGTCGGGTTAAGACTCATCCGGGTAAATCTTTATATTCGGGTGCCCTACATGGCTAGACCCAACCTGTCCTAGATCAACTAACACACTAGTTAGCACGCTTGGCTATTGCAGAGGTTAAGAGGTCTATTTCTACCCGCATCAATCTGTGTGAACCCGGTCTAATCTAGGCATTCTAGATACGTTAGCCATTACTTAGCATAGTCATATGTACGCTTGTTATATTATCCCCCCCCCTTAGGAACATTTGTCTCCAAATGACACTACACATCTTTTTAAAATAAAGAGGTTGATTTTCGAAAATATTGTAATATACTTGCGACTTTACTCTTTATGAATTTCTATTTCGCAATTACTCTAGATAGTGTATATTACTCAAGCTTATCTGAAGCTTCATATTTGAGATAGAGGAACTTCCTTCTCAGTCGCACCTAACTCAATGCACCACACAACTCATTCAACACAAACAAATTAAGTCATGTGCACGCTATAAAAAAACAAAAACATGATATGCAAACATGAATTTATTTTAACTCACAGAGTGCAATTATTATGCATACGATTTTGGACTTACAACATATTGACTATTGCACTATAACTTAGCGTTTCTTAAACAAAACTACCCTTAGGTGTATTATATCTAATCCCTTAGATAACATCTTGTAGGCCTTAAGATTTGAAATTATATGCCTTTGTTGATTGGTCCACACCCTGCCCGTTTATACCCTATCTCATTTTGCACCAGAAACCTCACTTCCCTACTCTGATAGTAAATGGTACATTAACACTTATGGAGAAAATCCATATCTAAGCTATTCAATGCTTTTTATTGGCGAATATCTGATTTACATATTAGTAGGTTGGTGCACATCCTTTAAACCTACTAGCAGCTTCACAGTAACAGACTAAGGAACTCCTTCCTAAACTAGTCTCATCAAAGCAAATAACATAAATAAACACATAAGTCACATAAGTCAGCAACAAACATGATTACTCCAACATATTAACTTCATACTAGTTAATAAAACCATACACATGAAAAACTAATTTAGGCTACGACTCGAGACATCACTAGAGGTGTCTTCCCGTACCCCCCTAGACTTGAGTAATAATAATTTTTGCCTCCTTGGAGCCTCTTCACTTGAACTATTCGGTTGAACTTTCTCCTTCAATTTTTCTCGAACTCTCATATACGGACAATCCGTCATCATGTGACCCGGTTTGCTACAACTATAACAACCGTTAGAGTGCTTCCTACACTCTTCTCCATGAAGTTTGCCATACTTCCTACAAAGTGGCCTCTACTGAGTTGTATCTACTTTATTGTTTCTCTTTACTCTGGGCTCGGAATCCCTATCATAGCAACCCTAGGATGAACTTGACTCCCCTTGGTGGGAGAGTCCCTTCTTAAACCTGGGCTTATCCCTGATTTCTGTACTACTCTTCCTTGAAAAATTCTTCTCAGCTTGCCTTGACATGTTCCCTGCCCTAGTATGCTTCCTCTTCCTGGTTTCCTCCACTTGTTAGACATGGACTATTAAACTTTAAAGTTCCATGCAATCATGCAGCACATATTCCCTATTCTCCTCCTCGAGATCCTCAGGATTCATAGAAATAGTGTAAATGGGAGGATTCACCCTCGTTATGTACTTAACCTTCTAGCCATGGTGTTGGAAGGTGGGTTCTCTGTGGGAACACCTTGTTGCTCCGCTTGGGTTGTCATAGCCTGAGCTTGTAAAATGATGGCTTGGGCTATTGGTACCAAGGTTGTCTTCTCTTCTCCATCTGTCGCCAGTTGGGTTAACAGTCATCTCCATTCCAGCAGTTGGAGTGTGGGGAGGAATTTGATTTACCCCAGCATCTGCTCCTCAAATCTTTTTGCCTGCGTTTCTCCTTGTATTCATCTTTCTGAATCTCAACAGTTGATATTAGATACACTCTTAACACAAAGAAATCATATATTAGAGAAGGCACAATAAGATCAAAAGAAGGGAATTTTCCTATGCATCGTGGAGTCTCTAGTTCAGAATAGTGGTGCAATTCACTACCATGACTTAGAAATCAATAGACGTGGTTGATGTGAACTTATTAGCCTTGGAATTGAACCTAACACTTTAGTGCCAACTTTTTTACGATCGGAGTCTAGACCCTAGCAAAAACCAGCATCGTTGACCTCTCTGAAGTCGCAGACAAGCCTACATACGTCATCGTTACATCATCTAGGTTAATTTTAGCGGAAAAATTTGAACTTTTTTTTTACTTAGACTTCATTGTGAGAAACGTTTAACTCGTATAACACTATCTACATAAACTCATAATCGTTTCACAACAACCATCTAATATAATGTTAATCAAATGAAAGACGTAGTCATATCTGTATAAAAATATAGACTTACCAAAATGGCACCAATACAATATCTGAAAATAAAAAGGAAAGAAACACTAGTGGAATATACTCCACTAGCTAATTCCTATATCTAAGATAGAATATAAAAGATAGGCATCCTCAATAGCACGAGGTCCTAACAAGTCCTGATGAATGCTCTATGTCTAGATAACATTAGTGTAGCCTCGTAAGCTCTAGTGTTCACCTACACCTCCACCTAAATATAGAGAGTTGTATGGGATTATTACACACTTGTAATAAGTATGGGTATATTAATGCACACAAAAAGGACATGCATGATTAAGAAGATCTCTCTCCTAATGATATGAGTTATGGAAAGTCAAGTTAGTGGACTTGCCAAAATGGATTAGGAAAGTCATACTATGAGAGTAACATACATCGTCATACATATCATTTTGCAAACATCACATAACATATTGCACATATCATAAAACATAGTTCATATCATTCCTTAATATTCCATGAGTCCTTGGAATCATGGACTTGACATTAAGACTTCCCAAAATGATGGCTCAACATATGGAACCGCAACTAGGGAGCCTCCTTTAGAAAACATAGAGTCAGCTTCATTCATTCATACGTACGTAATTTTCATTCATTCATATACTAGTGTAAACACCAGCTATACGCTGTGCAATGAGAAAGAATAACCTAGTGTCATTGCTTAAGTCTAGCTCACCTCTTGATTATCCTATCCTAACACATTTGGTATCGTTCATTTCATCATGTGCATTATTTGAGGCTGGCGTCATTCTTTCATTGAGAACATTAACCTTTATCGACATAGATCATGTGATCATCATGAACTCGAGTTTTTAACCACACACCGAAAAATGGTGGAATCACCGGCCAAAGTGAACCAAAACATGCTTGAGTATATAGGGACTCGAACATTGCTAAAACCCTATATTTGTAGTGTAGGTTCTAAGAATAAGAGATATAAAGAGACTCATACCTGTCTGGACGGATAGTCTTACACCATGAGAATTACACGAACCTTTTCCATCACAAAAGAAGGAATCACGACTCATAGCTAGCCTATCGATGCTCAGTACAAAGTTCCATTACATTCATCTCATACATAATAGAAGTTGGCTTCTAGAATGGGGCATCATAGCTCATTAGATAATTTCTCATCTCATCAATATGTATGAAGTGTGAATTTTCCTTACAGATACATATAGAGTGTGATTGAGACTTGTTTCTTAATTTTGAACACTCTCTGAGGTGAGTACTTTGGGTAAATTTATATAGGCCTAGGTACAACTTGTCTCACTTGCACTAGCCTCATATTATGGTTCCACACTATTCTCTCTTCACATCTTTTCATTTCATCTTTACACACATTTCATTATTTATTCATCGTATAACATACATATGCTCTCTTGGAGTTTACATTCAGTGACATTGATTTTATGCGTAGATACAACTTGTGTCACTTGTTCTATCATGTCATCATGTATACACTCTTTCTTTGCTTATTCATTCTTTAGTATATATATACTCTCTGAGAAATTTCATGTGTTGACACATATTTTTAGGTGTACATGTAGCTTATCTCACTTGCACTAGTCTATAGTCATGTAGTCACTCTTTTCTTTACATATTAAATATGAATTCATTCTTAACACATTCTTTTTTAGTATACTTGAGATTTGACATTACATCATTCTACACTCACCTTATGTGAATTCTCATTTCGTCATATGCCAATGAAATTTTCCTTTTATTATGTTTCACGTCCTTACATAAACCCCCTAGGTTCGCTTACTTTTAATCATACGCTGGACTTATGGATCAATACATACAAGCCATGAGGCTTCTTTCATAATTCGTCTAAGTGACTCATACTTACCCAAGATTATGTGGTAGAAGACTTATGCATCTTGTTGGTATGCAAAGATCTTGATTTCAACTCTTAGAGGCAGCATTCTTAAATATTATTTCAAGTGCGACTTATGTGTCAATACAGAATTGGGCAAGAGAACCCGATTTCGAATCCCTTGAGCAACACTTAATATTATATTAAACTTTGTAATTGCATTTTTTAGATTTGGGGGACCCTAGGTCGATCGCATCACCCCCATAATATTCTCTTTCCTTTCCCTTCTCTCTTTCTCGATTAAAGCAAAGAGAGTGTGGGATAAATCCCCCAAAAACTCATTGTTTTTCTCTTAAATTTTCTCTTAACTTTATCCAAAATGTTGTGGGTTCAATCCCCACTCACCTCATTTTTTTCTCTTTTATATTTCTCCTAACTTTCTCATATATTCAAGAGGTTGTGGGTTCAATCTCCAGTCACCTAATTTATTTTCTTCCATTCCTTCTTATAATTCTCTCCTCTATTCAAGAGTTTGTGGGTTCAATACCCACTCACAACATTTTATTTTTCACTTTTATTTTTGTCCTAACTCTCTCATTTTTTAAGAAGTTGTGGGTTCAATCCCCACTTACCAAATTTAATTTTCTTTTCGATTTTCTCGTGAACTTTTTATGTAATTTGCATTTGGTGAGGTATTTGGTTCAATTACCAAAGACCTCACAATTTTTATAAAATTTTAAAACATAGCTCACTTTTCCAATTTTTGGGCGAGACCAACATTTCCAGCAAGCTTGAAATTTGGTCTCTTTCAATCCATATTTCTCTCAAGTTTTAATGGTTATTCATAGACTAATTCGGGTGACATTTATCCAGCATAATCAACCTTATACGAACATCATACTTTTAACATTTACATATACGAAAACATAACATTTATAACACACAAATTTCTTGCAGCAACATAGTTAATTTACAGCACACCCATGCTCAAACAATTGACGTAAAATACTTTTCCGGAATTCAAATTTCATTCATTACATAATTTGCAAATAAACATTCAATACATAATTACAACTAGACCTAAAATTATCTACTAGAAGACATACCAACGGTTGCTTAGAATCTTTCAAAGGATCTAATTATAGGCGCATGCAATGGGACGACCTTAGTTTTCTAATGGTGATTAAACTTAACCTTAAGGGTTTCCTGGAAAAGGGGCCAAGAAAGAAGAAAACTCATACCTTAATGTCGTTCAACACTTGTTTCAATGCTGCCTATTCCCACAAAGGCTCGAACCCGGGTCGAGCAAAATTTTGCTTAAATGGTCAATTTCGTCCACTTCTACAAAAGTTTCCCCTTAACTAAGGTAATTAAAGTACTACCCTTAGCCTGGAAAACCCCATTTTACCTCGAGACCCTCCAAACATAAGATTACCCCTTTTCAATCCGAGTAAGACTCATCCGGGTAAATCTTCATATTCGGGTGCCCAACATGGCAGGAAAAACCTTTCCTAGATCAACTAACTCACCAAGTTAGTTGGCTTGCCTTTTGCAGAGGTTTAGAGGTCTTGTTCTACGTGCATCAATCCGTGTGAACGCGGTCTAATCTAGGTATTCTAGATAAGTTGGATTTACTTAGTATTGTCTTTTTCAGGGTTGTTACACATGTTTTGGTACTACCTTGGCTAGTAATCCAACTTCTTTTGGTGCAGGGTCTTATGACACCAAATTCCACACTATCTCATGTGATCTATGTTGGTTAGAGCAAGATGTTCCCAAAAATTGAAATGAAATAAAGGACTTCAAGTCTAACAAGGATAATCTAAGGGGTCTAGCATAGTCAAGGTAGGGGTATGGGACTCTACCTAAGCATTGAACTAGTTAGCCTTGAGGGGAGTCTTAGGAGCTATATAAGTTTTATGCCATAATGTGATATGATATTTACATGATGAGCTTGCACATTGTTGATAATGTATGTTTATTAGTTCACTTATGAATATGTGTTCGGTTATATTGGTAAGAAAACGTGAAATATATATCTTAATGTTATATTATATGAAGTTGGACATTGGTTATGGTTTTTGTTGAGGTCACTTGATTGAGTACGGTTATGGGGCTTTGTTTGATCATTGCACTTGTTGACTTGATATGGATTCATGTGTAATTGTCTTGCTTTAACTGATATGATTCACCCTTAACCATATTTGTGATGTTATTCCTTGATGGTAGGGTTGTAGTAAATTATGGGTTCAACTATGTTGGGAGACATATTACTTGTTTGAGTTAGTAAGCATGTTTGTTTGATTGGTATGACTTTCTTGGTTATGCATGTGATCATTAAACTTGTAAAAAGGCGTGTTTTGAGTAAAAGTACCCTTTTATCATGTTTTGACATTATATGTGCATATGGTCTCATACTTAGTACATTTGGAGTACTAACTTTATTTTCTTAAATTTTTCCCAACATTTTAGGTTCTATTCGTTGAAATATTTTTGGAAGTCTACATTGAAGAAGTCTTGCATTTCCTTATTCATCAAAGTAGGGTATGTCCTCAACTTCTGAGGGCAATGACATAGTCTTGCTTACAGACTTGTTATGAGCTTAAAGACTCTTCCATTTCTTTCCTTTTCAATTAAGTACTATACTTTTGTATAACCTATATAAGGTCTTGTTGGATTGATGTAAGGTCTATGCCCAAATTTGATATAATCTAAGTAGATGGTTATGAGATGAGACAACTTTTATTAAGAAGATATTTTTTATATAATGATGTGCAATAACAGTAGAAGGGCTATGTAAACTTCCTATACAAACAATCAATGCATACTTGATACGACTATATTATGTGTATGTATAGCTCTATGAAAACCTCCAAGAAGATGTAATGAAAAGTTTTAATTTTTTCCGCGATTTCGACCTATGAGTGTAATGACATGAAACTAAGAGGCTAGTCTTAATCCATAAAGAGGACGACGATGCCGGTTATGTCTAGGGGGGTAAATCCGGATGTGACAAACTTGATATCAGAGCCTGAGGTTGAATATTGTTGATTTACGTCTCTCTATCTACCACGTCTATATAGGTTTATCCTCATATTTGTGAAGCGCGCCACACCTATGAATAAGAATCCATGTGTTGCCTAGAAATCACTCTCTTTTTTGGAAATCTAATACCGTGCAATTAGAGTAAACTTATCTAATCCTATTATTGTACTTATAGGAAGAATGAACACAAGAATGAACGTGACATGAAGACTTGAGGAGGAAGTTGCAAATGCGGGAGATCTTTCCTATGGTGATCAAGTACCTCCACTTAAAGAAAAAATTAACATGGAGAAAGCACCAATCAATCCTCCTCCTTTAACGAATGAGAATATAAGGACCGCTTTTCTCCAAGCGGACCAATCTATCACTACTCAAGCACAAGTGGGCACGTCTAGTGCCCAAAATATGACGGCCCAAGAAAACCGGAAGGTTGTGCCCCATCCTCATCAACAAGTCACTATTATGGCTTCCCTTCTAAGTTACTTCACTCAAATGAACCCTCATATGTTCTACGGGTCTAAGGTTTATGAAGACCCCCAAGAATTCATCGATGAGGTCTACAAGATACTATTGGCCATGGGGTTGTCCACATGTGAAATCGTTGAGTTGGCCACATTCCAATTAAAGGATGTAGCTCAAGCTTGGTATTTCCAATGGAAGGTTAATAGGCCTCTTCGGGGTGGGCCAGTGAATTAGGAGATCTTTAGGAATGCATTTGTTGATTGTTTTTTTCCTAGGGAAATGAGGGAGGCTAAAATGGTTGATTTCATCAAGCTTCCTCACAAAGGTATGAGTGTTCATGAGTACTCTTTGAAATTCACTAAACTTTCAAAATATTCTCCTTCCTTGGTTTCCAATTCTGGAGAATAATTGTGCCGCTTTGTGATAGGGGTGTGGATGACTTGCAAGAGGAGTGTCACTCGGCTATGTTGCATGACAATATGAACATATCTCGTCTTACGGTTCATGCCAAACACATCGAAGAGGAAAGCACAAGAAGTAATAATAGGGATGCTAAGAGGGAAAGATCTTTAGATGGAAGTTCTTCAAATAATAGGCTTGAGATAGAAGACAAGCCTAGGTTTAAGAATCGGGTTTCAATCAAGTTCCTACTAGCTTCCCAAAGGCTAGTGGTGACAGGGTGTCTAATCCAAAATTCAAGAAGGGAAGAGGTACTAATTCACAACCCGAGAAGCCAACTTGTGGAAAGTGTGGGAGAAATCACTATGGTTATTGCCTCAAAGGGATGGACGATTGCTTTGGTTGTGGTAAAAGTGGGCACAAGGTTAGGGATTTCCAAAATGTGAGGGGTCAAGACAAGGGTAGTGGTCAAGCTTAACCAAGTGGTTATAGTGATTCTCCAAAGAAGAACCGCTTATATGCTCTCCGCTCTAGGGGTTAGCAAGAGAGTTATCCCAACATGGTGACCGGTATGTTGATGTTTTTCTCTATTGATGCTTATTCCTTACTTGATCTCGGTTATACTTATTCATTTTTTACACCTCTTGTAATAAAAAAGTATGAAATTTTGCCCGACGTCTTGCATGAACCTTTTATTGTGTTTACTCCAGTGTGTGAGTCGGTCGTTGCAAAAAATGTGTACTAAAATTGTCCTATAATGTTGCCCAATGTAGTGTGTCATGTTGATCTAGTAGAACTTTATATGTTTTACTTTGATATTATATTGGGTATGAATTGGTTGCATGCGTGTTTTGCCTCCGTGATAATAGGAAAAAAATGGTGAGGTTTAACTTTCCAAATGAACCCATTGTTGAGTGGAAAATGGGAAGTTCTATTCCTAGAGGTCCTATCATCTCTTTTCTAAAAGATTGCAAAATGATTTCAAAGTATTATCTATATGACATACTAAGAGTCCAAGATTTAGATTCTGAAATTCCTCCCATTGAGTTGGTACCCATAGTGAGTGAGTTTCCGGAGGTCTTTCGTAATGACCTTTTTGGTATTCCTCCCGAATGGGAAATTGACTTTGGCATTGATTTGCTACTGGATACAAATCCCATTTCAATTCCTCCTAATCGGATGGCTCCGACCGAATTGAAGGAGTTGAAGGCCCAAGTCAAGGATTTGCTAGACAAGGGCTTTATAAGACCTAGCATTTCTCCTTGGGGTGCTCCAGTGTTATTTGTAAAGAAAAAACATGAATAATTGAGAATATGTATTGACTACCGCTAACTTAAGAAGGTCATCATTAAGAGTAAGTACCCTCTCCCTCGGATTAATGACTTGTTTGATCAACTCCAAGGGGCGAGTTACTTTTAAAAGATAGACTTGAGGTCGGGGTATCATAACTATAGGGTGAGAGGTGAGGAGGTACCAAAGACGACCTTTTATTCTAGGTTTGGGCACTATGAGTTCGTGGTAATGTCTTTTGGTCTCTCTAATGCTCCGGCGACGTTTATAGACCTACTGATTAGGGTGTTTCAAAATTACCTAGATTCAATTGTTATCGTATTTATTGACGACATTTTGGTATATTAGAAGAATGAGGATGATCATATGGGTCATTTGAGGGAAGTATTGCACACACTTAAGTAACATCAATTATTTGTAAAATATAATTGTAATTTTTTGTTATGTTCGGTGACATTTATTTGGCACATCATCTCTATTTAGGGAGTTGAGGTAGACCCAAAGAAAACGGAGGTGGTGAAAAATTGGCCTAAACCATTGGCTCCAACAGACGTTATGAATCCCTTGATGACTTTGAGCCAAAAGTGTACGAAATTTGAGTGTTCGGAGCAATGTGAGAAAAGCTTCCAATTGTTGAAAGATAGGCTTACTTCCGCCCTGGTTTTGACCTTACCGGAGGGTACAAAGGGGTTTCTTGTGCATTGTGATGCATTATGTGGGTTTAGGGTATGTGCTTGTGCAACATGGGAAGGCTATAGCCTCTGCCTATAGGTAACTTATGGTGCATGAGATAAACTATCCCACTCATGACCCCGAATTAGCGGTTGTGGTGTTTGCATTGAAAAGATGAAGGCAATACTTTTATGTGGTTCATGTTGATGTTTTTACCGACCATAAGAGTCTCCAATATGTGTTTAACCAAAAAGATTTGAACCTCCGACAAAGGAGGTGGTTAGAATTATTGAAAGATTATTATATAAGTGTCGTCTATCACCCCGGAAAAGCTAATGTCGTATCAGATGTCCTATGTCGTATGACTATGGGTAGTGTATACCACAATGACGAAGCTAAGAAATACATAGTGAATGAATTTCATGGGTTGGCTAGGTTGGGGGTGAGGTTGGAATATTATTTGCATGGTGATTTCATGGTTGGTAATAACTCCGAGTCATCATGAGTAGTTTAGGTGAAGTCCAAAAAAAACCTTGACAAATCATTGATGGAGTTCAAAGAAGCGGTACTTGGAAAACTTAATGAGACATTATACCTGAGGGGGGTGGTATTTTAAGATGCCTAGGGAGACTACGTGTTCCCAATGTGGATAAGTTGAGGGACCGGATCCTTGAAGAAGCCCATGGGTCCTGCTACTCCATTTATCCGGGTTCTACAAAAATGTACCATGACCTAAGGGAAATATATTGGAGGGAAGGTTTGAAGAGGGACATAGAGGAGTTTGTCTCTAAGTGTCCAAATCACCAACAAGTAATGGTGGAACATCAAAAGTCGGGTGGCTTATATAAGACATCCAAATTCCTACTTTTCAGTGAGAAGACATCAATATTGACTTTGTAGTTGGTTTACCCGGACTCAAGAGTCATATGATTCTATATGGGTGGTTATGGATAGATTGACTAAGTCCGCTTGCTTTATTCCCGTCAAGTCTACTTATTCAGTGAAAAATTACGTAAGGTTCTTCATATATGAGATTGTGTGTTTCCTTTGTATTCCGTTATCCATCATACCATATCGGGGTGCACAATTCACATCTAGGTTTTGGAGTTCGTTCCAAAAAAGGTTGGGTACGAAGGTGAAGTTGAGTATCGGTTTTCATCCTGTAATGGATGGTAAAGAGGAACGCACTATTAAACCCTTGATGATATGATTAGGGATTGCATTATTGATTTTAAAGGAATTGGGATAAGCATTAGCCTTTCGTGGAGTTTGGTTATAATAATAGCTTTCATTCATCCATTTCCATGGCTCTGTACGAAACCTTGCATGGTAGAAGGTGTAGGTCTCCAATAGGGTGGTTTAAAGTGGGTGAGCCTTCCCTTCTTTCTCACAATTTTATTTATAAGACCTTGGAGAAGATTCATATCATAAGGAAGCGGTTGCAAACGTCTTATAGTCGGTAAAAGTCATATGTCGATCATACGAGAAGAGATTTGGAGTTTGAAAAAGGTGATAAGGTGTACTTAAAATTTTCACCAATGCAAGGGCTGGTTAGATTTGGCAAGAAGGGGAAATTATGTCCTCGTTATGTGGGTCCCTTTGAAATTTTGCAAAGGTTGGTAAGGTTGTCTATGAATGGGAACTCCATAGTGAATTGGCTTTGGTTCATCCGGTTATCCATTTTTCTATGTTGAAGAAGTGGATAGGTTATCCCGAGTCCATTCTTCCTATTGAGGGTCTTGGTTTCAAGGATAACTACTCTTATGTGGACTTTCCGGTTCAAATTCTCTATAGGCAAGTAAAGAACTTAAGGAACAAAGAGTTGGTTTCCGTAATGTTGTTATTGAAAAATCACCTAGTTGAGGGTGCGACATGGGAGGCTGAGGGAAACATGAAGTCCCATTGCCCTCATCTTTTTTACAATTGAGGTTGGTTATTATTTTTAATAATATAAATATGACTAAGAATTGAAGTTTCTTGATTTTTTTTGTGATGTTTTGCAAAATATGCATTTTTGAATTACTTCACAGTGAGGTTACAGTAAAAATAGGTGCTTTTAACTTGAAAGTTTGCCTTTTTTTTTTGAGTTATGTCGTGCATTTTGATATGGTGAGTCTTTATGAAATTATATATAGCATGTTGATAAGTTTATTTTTTTGCTAATTGATTCATGTAAAGTATGTTGAGCTCATGTGTGTTGTGCAAAGGAAATATCTCATGATGATGTATTTTAAGCCGTATGTGTGGTAATTGGAGTTTTCGAATTTCGTCGTTCAAATTACATTATTTATGTTTATTAGATGTTGTTGATTGGTTGGCTGCTAGTCTTGAGTTTATTACTTCTTTCAAAAGAATTTTGTTGTCATTCAGGGATGAATGTTCCTATGGGGGGATATTGTAAAACTTTGAAAATCACAAACGTGTCGTAAAGCCTAACATAGGTATAAAGAGGTATAAGTACTTTTTTTAAGTCCATTTTAATTAATTTAGTTCATTTATGATGTTTAAGAATCAAAACATCCAAGAACATCCATGACATCTAGATGTTGGTACAAAGAGGTACTAGCATGCCTTTGTCTATTTGACTAGATTTTAGGAGTCAGAAATGTATGAAAATTTGTAAAAAGGTAGCTAATATGTTTTTGAGTTTCTTCATGGTCGAAAAGTCCGGTTATGACTCCTCAAGGACTAACCATGGACCCTTGAGGAGGACGCCTGCTGGTTGAGGCAACAATGCCTGAAGCTGTGTGAATCGAGGAGGCAGTCAACGGCCCGTGTGTGGACCAACGGGGCGTTGATGCCATCAGTGGCACACACTTAAGCAATATAGGGAAGACACTTGCCTGCACAATCTCTGAACTCATCGATGAACTGCAGGACGGAGGGGCTAAGTCCATAGACTTAGAGACGGCCAATCAGTGGGGTTCCGTCTGTGAGGGTTGATTATCCTGCACATTTTAATGTTAAATCATTTAATTAATGACGTTTTTTAGGGGTTATTTGGGGGTTCAGGGGAGACTAATTATCTAACTTAACTCCAATATAATGGCCCCGACCCCAATTAACCTTATCAAAACTCGCAAATACAAACTCTCTTTCTTCTCACTTCTTTCTTTCTCTACTCGAACTCACCATTCAATACTAACAAGGATTAGGGTTTGGGGGATGTAAAGGGAACAATTCACCATCAATTCTTCATCAAATATTAAAGTGTGGGACCTAATTCACCTTTGACACTCATTCCTCAAAGGGTTCCTTTAGAATTCATTTCAAATGTTTAGTTTCGATGTGGATTTCATCAATTTATGAATATGATGTTACGAATTAAGTAGTTAATTGTTTATTTAAGTTATATTGAGTAAATTAACATGTATTTTAACTTTATTGTGGTAATTGTTGATGTTTTGGTCTAAATTGAAGAACATGATCCTCAACCCCTACCCATTGATTCTGATCTTTACCAATATTTTATTATGATCATTCATTTGACCTAATTATTGATTAGTTTATTATACTACGGGGTGATTATGAATAAAATTAATTTGAATTTTATGCCTATCAATCTATTATTGAGATATGTTTTAGGTTATGATGTATATTGTGAATGTGCCTATTATCATGTCTTAAGCTATGATCTAGTATTGAATTGTGTTATAGAGATGCAATTGGCCTTGTTATCTTATTGGTTATAATTGTGTGATGATATCAATCCCCTAATAGGGTTGAGTTATTGGTTTATGGTAAGACCTTGATGATGAAGTATGAGGAAGACTTGGTAAGTCTTAGAATCTATATTTTTACTTCCAATCATGATTAGTTGTGCTTAAGTCGTGATATTACATTGGAGGATTGAAAGGTTTGTATAATATTTAATTTAAATGTGTTGATTATGGTTGTGAGGTTGTTAATATGTAAAGGTTGTAAGAGTGGTGATGTATACTAATGTGCCTTATTATGAAATGCTATGCAATGTGTTAACCTAACCTCTATAAATTGTGATGAACGGACTAACACTGATACAATTCTTATTGAGCTATTGACTATGATGATTATACAAGGGGTAGACCCCCTTACCTGAACTAAGCTCTGTTTAATAATTAAAGGCTTACAGAATGCTGCCAAAAATAAATTTCCTGAATTTTTTAAATTTGTTCACCCTCTTTGAAGTCCATTTCCTCAATTTTTATGTTTTAGATTTAGGAAAAAATTTCGAGTAGCATCTAGTGCATCTTTAGGCGAGTTTCCATGGTTACTTTCTGGAATTGAATAACCTATTTGATGAATTAAATATTGCTTCCACCAATTTAGTACGAAAAATTCCATTCTTCAAGCCGAGAACAAAATCACAGTACACATGTGCACCCACAAGTTAACATATCACACATTTTGGGAAACACTTCTTTCATTTCAACATAATTACGCGTAAACATTAAAACACATAATAACAACCAGCTCAAAAATCATCTACTGGAAGTCATACCAATGCATACTTGAATCTTTCAAAGGATCTAATGACAGGGCATGCTACAGGAACAACCTTAGTTTTTTATTGTGAATAGTCTGATCCTTAGGAGTCTCTTGGAAAAGGGACCAAGAGTGAATAAAAGCCATACCTTGATGTCGTTCAACACTTGTTTCAATGCTGCCCATTACCACAACAACACTGCCTCACCACCAAAATCCCAAGCACAATCCGTGGAGAAGAATGTTTTTTTTTCATTTTTAGCTTAGTTTTTCGTTTGAGTTTTTTTTTGTAATTTCTTCAAAATTTGATGAAATTTATTTTCTGTTATTTTATTGATAAAAATCGCGAGAGAGAGTCGATAAAGACGTGAGAATGAGATAGCTTAGGATTAGGAGATTTAAGTGGATATTTAGTCAAACTATAACTTCTCATTAATTAATAAAAACTCTGATTTTTCCTTTACATATATAATAAAATTAAATATTGCTTCCACCAAGGCTCGAAGCCGGGTGGAGCTAGATTTCTCATAAAGGGTCAAATTCGGGCAACTCTACCCGAATCGCCCGTTAACCATATTAATTAATTGATTAATTAATTAATTAGTGTAATTATAATACTACCCTTATCCTGAAAAAGGACATTTTACCCCTAGACCCTCTAATCTTAAGATTACCCCTTTCAAGCCCGGATAAGACTCATCAAGGT
Organism: Solanum pennellii; assembly: GCF_001406875.1. Lineage (NCBI taxonomy): Eukaryota > Viridiplantae > Streptophyta > Magnoliopsida > Solanales > Solanaceae > Solanum > Solanum pennellii. Next base: position 47,164,691 of record NC_028643.1, on the reverse strand, counting down.
GAATCTTCATATTCGGGTGCCCTACATGGCTAGACCCAACTTTGCCTAGCTCATATAACTTACCAAGTTGGTTGGCTTGGCTGTTGCATAGGTTCATAGGTCTGGTTCTACGTGAATCAATCCGTGTGAACCCGGTCTAATCTTAGGCATTCTAGATACATTGGGCATTACTTAGCATAGTCATTTTAGGGTTGTAACACGTCATCACCCTACAAGGGCAATCATGATATCCTTTCTTCTAAGACCAAGCGTATTCAAAAGACTCTAATCCATGTAAAAAACTCATGAAGGTTCACACTCTAGCAAAAGGAAACATTTGAACCATTATACATATATAAAGGCAACAATGAACACTTTTAAACACATATACTTAGGAGAACATGCTTCCATAGGTGATAACTAAGCTTTTCTTTTTCAAATCATAACCTTAGGCTCCCATAATGCAAAACCATATAGAAATACTCCATTCCATAAGAGACTTATTTTAATTATTAGAACTTCTAACATGTTTTAAACATATCACAACACATAATTCTACAAAAAACACGATTTTCCATATAGGTCTCATTTATAACTACTAAGGACATCATATCAAAAGAAAATATCAAATTCACCTTCACACATACTCATCAAAACCATATAACCAAGATAAGCATCAAAACTCACATTTTCTCCCTCAAGCATAGAGTACTGTCTCTTCTAAGCAATAATATCTAAAGACTACCCAACAAGAAAACATTGAGAGAGATCTTATAGTATTAAGTTAATGGCACGGCATGAGAATGATGAAGAAGTAAAACTCTACCGTCCTCTAATCTAGCTAATAGGTGTCGTGACTCACACCGATAATGGAGACTCTACTAGACATGACAATTTAGGAACGTAAAACCACATTCATAAACTACATACTTTGATACCACGTTTGTCACAATCTGGGAGCACCCTATAGAAGTAACATGGTGTACATAACCTCTCGAACGTCTTATACAAGCCCATAGGTATCATTCATCGCATTCGCATAGGAAATTAGCAAATAATTTATAACTTTCTTAGCACATCATATACCATAACAACACTTTAATTAAATGTAAAATATCATAATACATAGTTAAAGACTCTAGAATCTTTTGTCATCCTAAACTCAACATCATAAATGTACTTTTGGGACACGGCTATTAAAACATAATACATAAGTACAACAATATTAAATTTTACGGTAATCCATAATGTAGGATATCCTTGGACGTAAGTATTCCTTTCGTTGAGTTTGGGAATCACAAATCAGCATTCTCATCTGTAACACTTCGAACGTCTAAGACGTGTTCTAGAGCCTACAATGAGTGCAAAAAGGATTAGACACTATATTAAGGTCTATTTTAGTGAATATAAATCATTTATTAAGTATACAAATAAATAAGTAAAGGAATGTCCATGACGTCCGAAAACTAGTTCAAAGAGGTGCTAGTGTACCTCATCCTATTTGACTAAATTTTAGGAGTCGGAAAATGATAAAAATTGGTCGAAGAGTTTCTAACTTTTATAAGGGTTAATTCATAGTTAAAAAATCCGAGCATGATTCCCCAGGGACTAACCAATTTCCGTTAAGGAGGACCCTTAAATTTCAGGGTCCAAGGCTGCTCAAGGTAGTGTACACCAGTGGATGCAACCAATGATCTGTTGTCCAATCGACTGGGCGTGTACTGCTTCCGTCGATGGAAACTTAACTAAATTTTTTGAAGTCTTCAAATGACAGTCTCTGAACTTATCAACGAGTGTGCACGACGGAGGTGAACAGTGCCTTTCAATGGACACATGATCCGTCGATCGTGTTCTCGTCTGTGGAGCCACTATGTAGCTGCACATATTTTTATTTAATTCATTTAATTAGTTGGCTCAGGTAGGAGGTAAATAAGGGATATAGGGAAGACTTTTTTGGTCAATTAAATTATATAAATACCCTAACATAATATGACTAACCTTAGCTCTCATGATTCCAAAAGCCAAAACTCTTTTCCTGCTCTCTTCTTTCTCTCTGAAGTCGATGAACTCCATACAAGTAAAGGTCAAGGTGGGTCCTAGGGCTAAAATCAATAAATTTTCTCAATAAATCTTATTTAAACAATAAGGTATGGGATTATTTTTACCTTTGAGACTTCTTTCCCTAAAGGGTTCTATCTAATTGATTCCAACATAACGAAATTCAAGTGGATTTTTTCCAATCTCAAAACTGATCTTTCAAAATTATTTGTTTATGGTTTATTTGGACTTTATTGATTATATTATGATGAATTATTACTATATTACACTACTTATTGATGGATTGGTCTAGTTTGTAGAAGATGACCTATTCCCCTTAACCCTAGGTTGTGATCTTGAAATGAATTGTGTAATATTGGTTAAATTAAAATGTTTATTGGTTGAATTACTACTAAATGATGTTATTATATAAACTATTAACAGATTATGATGAATTATAGTCCTATCATGCTAGTTCTTGAGTAATTAATCTAGGTTGTGACTATGAACTAAGTGTCTTCTCTTAAGCTATAAAATAGTGGTGGATTGTGACTAGTGGTTCAATTGGCTTGTTATCATTATTTATTATTGTTGTGTGATGATATTACACCCTTATTTTGTTGATTTAAGCGTTGATGGTAATACATTCATAATGGATGATGAATGAGACTTGGTAAGTCTTGTGATATCAACACTTTACTCCAATTATGGTTAATTGTGATGTAAGTAATGATGTTGCATTGAAGTATACCTTGTATTAGGTTTGATAGTATTAGTAGGATGTTAAATTTAAATGTCTTATCTATTGTTTGTGTGGTGTTTGAAAATATGTGAATTAGATAAAGATGGTGATAACTACCAATGATCCTCATCATGATATATTTATGTAATTGGGTTAACCTCACTTATATGAATTGTAATGAAAGGACTATCAACATGCAATTATTATTGAGTTATGATGATGATGATTATATAAAGGAGAGACCCTACGACCTATATTTAACAATCATGATTAATAAAGACACTAAATACATATCAAAAAGGGATTTAGCTTAGCACCGAGTGAACTTACCAATGGGTGGTGTTGAGTTCACATATAGGAAGACTCATCCTATACTTCCACATGAGGTGTTGACTGCCCTATGAGGACTACTCATTGTATGTATTCCCATGAGATGAGGCTCCAATTTAAAAGTGGCATGTAGAGAGTTCATACCAATCTCTTAAATCTTGAAATATGTTGCCCATGTAGGAAGACTAGCTAGTAGATCCACCTAGGAAAGCTACATTCATGTTTGGTTTTACTTAGGCTGTAAGAACACTTTCCATCGGCGTAAGGTTTTACAACACCGGATTCCACACTCAGATCTTGTGGTCAATGTTGGTTAAGGCAAGTGTTCCTTAAACTAAAATTAAGTAATGAAGTGCAAACTAACTAAGGTGACTTAAGAGGTTTGACTTAGCTTATCTAGGGTTATGAGACTCTACCTATGCGTTGAACTAGTTTGACTTGAAGGAAGCTTTTAGAAGGTTGATCTTACATATGAATATTCATATAATTGTACATGTTATGTATAAGATGATCTTGCGCATTGATGATACTAAATGATGACTGGTTTCACTTATGAACATGTGTTGATCTTTATTGGTAAAGTATGATGATATGTACTCTTAAATTATATGTTATGTTAAATTTGATATTAGTCATGGTTCTTATTGAGTTTACTTTATTGAGTAAGGTTATGGGGCATTGCGTGGGCATTACACTTGTTGAATTAATGAGGGTTCATTGATAATTGTCTTCATTTGATTATGTAGTAATAAACGCTTAGTCATGCTTGTTGTTAGTATAATTTTATGATAGGGTTGCTTTGACTATGTGTTCAATTTTATGATATGCATGTTGACTTGAATAGACTAAACATTATTGGTCTTGTGATGTACATGCTTTTGACTTAATGAATATGTCTTAATGATTGGTATGATCTCCTTGTATATGTATAAAGCATTTCAATGAAAATTGTATACTCTAATGAATTTCCCCTTTTTAGCATGATTTCATAAAATGTGTGCATAAGGTCTCATATTTAGTACAAATGGTGTACTAACCCCATTTTTCTCCCTTTTGCCCAAACATTTAATGTTCCGGTTGTGGAAAGGCTTTGAAACGACATTAAATAAGTCTTGGAATTCTCAATCATCAAAGTTGGGTAGGTCCTCAGTTTACAAGGTCAATGCCAATATAAAGCTTATGAATTTATTCTAGTTTTAAGACTCTTATGTTCTTTCCGTTTCATTTGAACAATAAACATTGTATAGCCTATATGTGGCTTTATCACGTTGATGTATAGGGTAGGCCCAAATTGATATACTCTTATTAGATGGTTATGGGATGAAACATCCAATTGGGACTATTTTATATCTTATAAATATATGTGCAATAAAAGTAGACGACTATGTAATCTTCCTATACGAAGGTACTATGTATACTAGATATAAATATTATGTGTACGTAGAGGTCTATGTAAACTTTAGTGTTTAGAAGTGATTTATAATTTCTTTTGTATTTTTGGCCTATGATTGTAATTATATAAGCTAAGAGACTAGTCTTAGTCCTCAAAGAGGACGACGATGCCTGTTACATCTAGGGGGTGGTCCCCGGATGTGACAACATCTATTAAGGACATCCCTTAAGCATTCATTACCTACACATTGTGTAAAAAGTACAGAAGAACGGAGTTCGTACAAAACTGTACAAAGTATTGCAACCATGCAAAAACATGGATTTAAAAGGGACATTTTTCTTGAAATCATACTTCATGCCTTTTTGAGAAAATCTTCATAAAACATTTATACAATAATCATTTTATTATTTACATAGTTAATATTTTATTTACCAAAGATAGACTTCATATAAAATCACACATAGAATGTAAGATCCATCCTTTTAACTTCTTAATACATTATAGAAACATTTAAGTCAAGAACTTATTGGCAGTACAGTAACCCTATTCAGAGTGCACCAATACATATTTCACTTAGCATAAAACCTTATAATAACTTACTCACAATCCCATGCTAGTGTAATGCACATGTAAGGCCACATAACCTCACACGTATTTAGTAGACCTATTAGGAGACCACAAGCCTTATCATCCAATTCATACATCAACATGTAAGTGAATAAAACTCCATTAATGTCAAGCAAGACCTCTACATATAGTCATTAAGACCAATATAGTGCATATAACAACAAGACCACATAACATAGATCCATTAGGACTCATACCATGCACTTCATCACAACAAGTAGACAATTACTACAATGTCATATATATGGAACATGTACATAGACATACACATTAGTACATCTTCCTAGGAATTCCCTCAAGAGCCACTTGTACAATTCATAGGTGAAGTCCTATATCCCTACCTACACTAAGCAACTACCCTTAGGTTATCCTGGTTAGGGTCCTTAGTTTACTTCCGTTGTACATTTTACTTTAGGGAAACTTTAGTCTTTACTAACTCTAAGACCATAGGTGCTACATTGAATTATGTGTTGTAGAGCCTTAAAAAAATGGAAGGGATCTTACCTAGAGAAGGTAAAACATTACAACATGCTAGCATACTAGTGAAATCACTGTCTATATCCTATGTGGCAAGCATACTTTATGGAAATAAGCGATATACATCACCATCTACATGCTCATTAGCATCGGAGCCTCATCTCATGAGAAACCATGGGTGAATCTTCCTCAAGGAAAGTCAACACCTCTTGTGGAACCATAGGTTAAGGTTCATCCAAAGGAAGTAAACACCTTATGAGAACCCAATGGTGAATCTTCCTCCAAGGGAAGCCAACACCTCTCATGTCAAGTTCACTCGGTGCTAAGTTAATTTCCTTTTTATTGAAAAGACATTATTAATTACATTATAAATTATTATTCTTTAGGATATTGGCTCCTCATATACTTAGCTCATAGTTCATAGATGACAGTTCATTAACCTATATCATGTAAGAAACAGTTTAACATGGACATAGCATGGTAAGCACATATATAGTTTAGCGTACACTTGAACACACCTTTAAAGGTCAATCCATTGAGTACATAATCACAAATGTGTGTGTATATACTTATATGTTAGCAACCCTTTCACATAACACATAAATGTCAAACATGTTCATATATCAATGCATAAGTCCATAGGTATAACTATGTGGGCAATCCTTTTCAAATAAACACACCAAGACCCTATGCACATTCATACTTCATCATATCATATAATTAAAAACATAGCATATAAGTCATATTTGTCATGACCGGAGTCTAGACCCTAGTCGAAACTGGCGTCGTTGACCTCTCAAAGATCGCAGACAAGCCTACATACCTCATCGTTACATCATCTAGATAAATTTTAGCTAAAAAATTTAACTTTTTTTTAGTTGAAGTATACCTAGACTTCACAATAGGAAACATCGTATTCTAATAAGATCATCTACATAATTTCATATTCGTTCACAACAACCATCTAATACAAAGATACTAAAATGAATAAAATACTTCATAACCGTGTTAAATGTATACTTGCAAAAATGGCACCAATACAATGTCTAAAACAAGTGATAAAGAAATACTAGTGGAACATCCTCCAATAGCTCATGCTATCCTGTCTGTGCTCAGTATAAAGTTCCATCAAATTGATCTCGTACATCATAGAAGCTGGCTTCTAGCATGAGGCATCATTTATCATTAGATGATTTCTCATCTCATCATTACGTATTAAGTATGAACTGTCCTAACAAATACATATAGAGTGTGATTGAGACTTGTCTCTTAATATTCAACACTCTCTAAGGTGATTACTTTGGGTGACATTATATAGGCGTAGGTAGAACTTGTCTCGCTTGCACTAGCCTCATATTATGGTGTCACCGTGTTCACTCTAAACATATTTTCGTTTCATCGTTACTCACCTTTTCATTTCATGTTCATCGTATAACATACATATTGTTTCTTGGAGTTTACACTGAGGTATATTGATTCTTCGCAGAAATACAACGTGTATCACTTGAACTAGCCTATCGTCATGTAGCGACTGTTACTTTGCTTATTCATCATTTATTGTATATATACTTTCTTAGAAATTTCATTTAGTGGCACTGATTGTTAGGCGTAAATGTAGATTATTTCACTTGCACTAGCCTATATTCATGTAGTCAATCTTTTCTTTACATATTAACTATGAATTTACACTTAACATTTTGTTTTGGAGTATGCTTGAGATTTGACTTTACATCATTCTACACTCCCCTTATGTGAATGTTCATATCGTCATATGCCAATGCACTTGGCCTTTTAATATGTTTCACACTCTTAAATAAACCTCCTAGGTTGACATCATTTCATTACATATATCTTAGGTTCGCTTACTTTTAAACGTACGCTAGACTTATGGATCCATACGTACAAGCCATTAGGCTTCATTCATAATTTGTCTAAGTGACTCATACTTAACCAAGAATATATGGTACAAGAATTATCCATCTTCTTGGTATGCCAATATCTTGATTTCGATACTTAGAGGTACCATTAATTATTTATTTGTTCACGTACGACTTATGTATCAAAATCAAAATTGGGTAAGGGAACCCGAATTCGAATCTCTTGAGCAACACTTAAACTTATATTAAACTTGATGATTGCATTTTTCAGATTTGGGGCACCCTAGTTTGATCCCCATCACTCTCATGATATTTCCTTTTTTTTCGTCTTCTTTTTTTCGTTTAAGGGAAAAAGGTTGTGGGTCAATCCCCCACAAACTCATTCTTTTTTTCTTAATTTATCTCTTAACTTTCTCAACTATGAAAGAGGTGGTGGGTTCAATCCCCACTAACCACATTTATTTTTCTCCTTAATATTTCTCCTAACTCTCTCAACTATTCAATAGGTTGTGGGTTCAATCCCCACTCACCACATTTATTTTTGTTCTTTAGTTTTTCTCCCAAGTCTCCAATCTATTCAAGAGGTTGTGGGTCCAATCCCCAGTCACCACATTTATTTTTCATCTTTATTTTTCTCCTAACTCTCTCATCTATTCAAGAGGTTGTGGGTTAAATCCCCACTCACCACATTTATTGTTCTCCTTTATTTTTCTCCTAACTCTCTCATCTATTCAAGCGGTTGTGGGTCCAATCCCCACTCACCACATTTATTTTAACTTTTGTTTTTCTCATGAAATTTTTATGTAATTTGAATTTTGTGAGGTCTTGGTTTCAATCACAAATGACCTCACATTTAGATCAAATTTTAAAATATAGCTCAAACTTCAAAATATAGGTCGAGGCCAACATTTCCAGCAAGCTGGAAGGTCCTCTTTCAATTCGTTCTTCTCTCATTTTTTTAATGTTTATTCTTGGATTATGTTGTGTGACATTTATTAAGAAACATTAAAATTATATGAACATCACACTTTTAACATATTCGTACACGTAAAATACAACATTTTAACATGTAAATTTCAGGCAACAAAACATAGTTAATACACGGCACACACATGTACAAACAGTTAACTTAATACACTTTACCAAAACACATCTTTCATTCCTTACATAATTTCCGAATACATATTCAAAAATTTAATCCCAACCAATCCTAAAATCATCCACCAGAAGGCATACCAACGAATACTTCAAATCTTTCAAAGGATCTAATGACAGGGGCATGCAACGTGGACAACCTTAGTTTCTCTATTAGAATTTAAGCAAAACTCAGGGGTCTCTTCGGAAAGGGACAAGGATATAAGAAAGACATACCTTAATGTCGTTCAAAACTTTTTTCAATGCTGCCAATTTGCCACAAAACCAAGCCTCACCACGAAAATTCAAGCACAATCCTTACAAGAACTTTATATTGCTTTACGTTTTTAAACTAAATTTTGTTTTGACTTTTTTTTAGAGTTCAAGTTCTTGATGAAATTTTTATTTTGTTGTTATGTAATTTTAGATAAAAATCAAACGTTAAAGTGAGATGAGAGTAAAGTGAAACGTGAGTTTGAGTGGATTAGGATTAGGAGTGTTAGGTGGACACTTAGTCAAACTAGAACTCCTCATTATTTATTAATATTATTATTACTAGTTTTATCTTTTTTTAATTAAAATTATTATTTTCCTTTAAGTAAGTTAGAAATTTAAATATTAATTAATTTAATTAATATAATAAATCAATTAAATCCTTGCTTCCACCAAGGCTCGAACCTGGGTGGAACAAGATTTCGCTCAAAGGGTAAATTTCGGCCCTTTCAACCCAAATTTCCCTTCCATCATATTAATTAATTAGAAAAAATAATTTAGGGTAGTTACAATACTACCCTTAGCTTGGAAAAAGACCATTTTACAACTAGAACCTCCAAACTTATGATTTCGCCTCTTTAAGTCCTGTTAAGACTCATTTAGGTAAATCTTCATATTTCGGTGCTATATATGGCAAGAACCAACCTTTCCTAGCTCAACTAACTCACCAAGTTAGTTTTCTTGGCTGTTGTTGAGGTTCAAAGGTGTGTTTCTACTCGCATCAATCCGTGTGAACACGGTCTAATTTACGCATTCTGCATACGTTTACATTACCTAGCATAGTCATTTTTAGGGTTGTTACATAATCCCCCCTTAGGAACATTCTTTCCTGAATGACACTACACATCATTTTAAAATAAAGAGGGTGATTTTCAAAAATATGTTAATATACTTGAGACTTTACTTTGTGAATTTCTGGGTCATACTTACTCTGGAGAGTGCATATTACTCAAGCTTATCCGAAGCTCATATTTGAGATTGAGGAACTTCCTTCTCAATCTAACTTAACTTGATGCACCTCACCTGTCATGCAACACAGAAAAAAAATCATGTCCACGCTATACAAAAACATCAACATGACATGAAAACATGAATTCATTTTAACTCACAAAGAGCAATTATTACACATATGATTTTTGACTTACAACACAAAGTAAACTATTGCACTAAAACATAGAGTTTCTTAAATAAAATCAGCCATAGGAGGATTATATCTAACCCCTTGGATAAGATATTGTTGGCATTAAGATTTGAAATTATATGGATTTGTTGGATTGACCCACGTCCTGCCCATTTATACCCTATCTCATTTGGCAACTGAAACATCACTACCTTGGATTGATAGTCTATGGTAGCATAACACTTATGGAGAAAATCCATACCTAAGCTTTTCAATGCTTTTTATTGCTGAATATCTGATTTACATATTAGTAGGTTGGTGCACATACTTGAAACCTACTAGAAGCTTCGCATTAATAGACTAAGGAACTCCTTCCTAAACTAGTCTCATCAAAACATACTACATAAATAAACACATAAGTTACCTATGTCAGCAACCAACATCACGTCTCCAACATATTAAGTTCATACTTGTGCATAAAACAATACACATGAAAAACAAACTTAGGCTACGCACTGGAGATATCACCAGCGGTGTCTTCTCCTACCTCCCTAGACTTGAGTGCAAAGAAAAGTTGCCTCCTTTGAGCCTCTTCACTTGAACCATTCGGTTGAACTTTCTTCTTCCCTTTTTCGCGACCTCTCATATATGGGCAATCCTTCGTCATGTGACCCAGTTTGCTACAACTAAATCAAGCATTAGAGACCCTCCTACTCTCTCCTCCATGCAGTTTGCCATACATCCTACAAGGTGACCTCTCCTCAGGTTTATCTACTTCACTGTTTATCTTAACTCTGGGCTCGGATTCGCTATCATAGCAACCCTTGGATGAACATGACTCTCCTTTGTGGGAGAGTCCCTTCTTAAACCAGGGCTTATCACTGATTTCAGAACTACTCTTCCTAGAAAAATTCTTCTCAGCTTGCCTTGACCTGTTCCCTTCACTAGTATGCTTCCTCTTCCTACTTTCCTCCACTTTTTGGACATGGACCATATTCCTTGAAAGATCCATGATATCATGCGTCATAGATGCCCTACACTCCTTCTCGATATCATAAACAATATTATAACTAATGTAAACGGGAGTATTCACCCTCGTGAAGTCCCTAAACTGCTAGCCGTAGTGCTGGAAGGTGGGTTCTCCCTGGGAACACCTTGTTGTTGCATGGGCTGTCATAGCCTGAGCTTGTAAAGTTATAGCTTTGGCCATCTGTATCACGGTTTTCCTCAGTTCTCATTCTGTCAACCGAGTTGGGTTTACAGGCATCTCCATTATAGCAGCTGGACCTTGGGGAGGAACATGATTTACCCTAGCAGCTGCTACTCCAATCTCTCCTCCTGCATTTCCCCTCATATTCATCATTCTGAATCTCAAATGTTTATGTTAGATACTCTCTTAACAACAACAAAGAAAACATTAGAGAAGGCACAATAAGATCAGAAGACGGGTATTTTCCTACGCATCATGCAGTCTCTGAATTCGGATAGTGTTGCACTTCACTACCATGACTTAGAAACTACTCGATGTGGTTTATGTGAACTTATTACCCTCAGAATTTAACCTATGAATCTAATACAAACTTTGTCACGACCGAAGTCTATACACTAGTAAAAACCAACATCGTTGACCTCTCAGAGGTCGCAGACAAGCCTACACACGTCATCGTTACATCATCTAATAAATTTTTACGGAAAATTTGAACTTTTTTTTTAGTAAATATATACTTCGACTTAATAATAGGAAACATCATATTCGAATAAGATCATATGCATAAATTCGTAATCATTCACAACAACCATCTAATACCAAGATACTCAAATGAATGATATACTTCATAACTGCATTAAATGTATACTTACAAAAATGGCACCAATACAATGTCTGAAAGAAGTGAGAAAGCAATTCTAGTGGAACATCCTCCACTACCTCATGCCTACATCTACTCTAGAATATAAATGATAGGCATCCTCGAAAGCAAGAGTGCCTACCATGTCCGGTGGATGCTCCACGTACGGGTAACTGCAACGTAGTCTCGTAATGCTCTAGCGTTCACCTGCACATGCACCTAAAAGTAGAGAGTTGTATGGGATTAGTACACACTTGTACTAAGTATGGGAATACGCAAGCACACACCAAGGTGATTCATGATTAAGAAGAGCTCTCTCCTAACTATATGAATTATGGAAAGTCAAATTAGTGGACTTGCTAAAATAATATTAGGAAAGACATGCTATGAGAGTAATATTCATCATCATAGGTAACATATTGCATACAACACATAACATATTGCTTATTAGCATATAACATAGTTCATATCGTTCAATCAGACGCCATGAGACCTTCGAATCATGTACTTGACATTAAGACTACCCAAAATGAGGGCTCAACATATGGGACCTCAACTAGGAATCCTTCATTAGCAAACTCAGAGTCTGCTTCATTCATTCATACGCTCTTCATTTTCATTCGTTCATAAGATAGTGTAAACAACAACCATAGCTAGGATGTAGTTTATGACTTTCATCAGGTTCGTTGTGCAATGACCGAGAATGACTTAGTGTCATTAGTTAAATCTAGCTCACCTCTTTTTTATCCTATGCTAACACCTTTGGTATCGTTAATTTCATTATGTGCATTACTTGAGGCTGGCCTCATTCTTTCATTGGGAACTTTAACCTTAACCGACATAGATCATGTGAGCATCATTAAATCCAGTGTTTAACAACACAACGAATATAGGTAGAATCACCAGCAAAAATGAACCAAAACATGATATTGTATATAGGTAATTGAACCTTGCTAGAACCCTCTATTGGCAGTATAGGTTCAAAGACTAGGAGATATAAGGAGACCCATAACCGTATAGACGGACAATCTCATCTCATGTGAATTACACGAACCACTACCTTCCCTAAAGAAGGAATCGCAACTCATAGGTAGCTTATCGGTGCTCAGTATAAAGTTCCATAACATTCATCACATACATCATAGAAGCTGGCTTCTTGCATGATGCATCACAGATCATTAGATGATTTCTGTTCTCATCGTTACGTATTAAGAGTGAATTGTCTTTACAATTACATATAGAATGTGATAGAGACTTGTCTCTTATTATTCAACACTCTCTGGGGTGAGTATTTTTGTTGACCTTATGTAGGCGTAGGTACAACTTGTCTCACTTGCACTAGCCTCATAATATGGTGCCACCCTGTTCACTCTAAACATATTTTCGTTTCATCGTTACTCACCTTTTCATTAAAGTTTACACTGAGGTATATTGATTTTATGCATAGATACAACGTGTCTTACTTGTACTAGCCTATCCTCATGTAGCGACTCTTACTTTGCTTATTCATCATTTATTGTATATATACTTTCTTAGAAATTTCATTTAGTGGCACTGATTGTTAGGCGTAAATGTAGATTATTTCACTTGCACTAGCCTATATTCATGTAGTCAATCATTTCTTTACATATTAACTATGAATTTACTCTTAACATTTTGTTTTGGAGTATGCTTGAGATTTGACTTTACATCATTCTACACTCCCCTTATGTGAATGTTCATATCGTCATATGCCAATGCACTTGGCCTTTTAATATGTTTCACACTCTTAAATAAACCTCCTAGGTTGACATCATTTCATTACATATATCTTAGGTTCGCTTACTTTTAAACGTACGCTAGACTTATGGATCCATACGTACAAGCCATTAGGCTTCATTCATAATTTGTCTAAGTGACTCATACTTAACCAAGAATATATGGTACAAGAATTATCCATCTTCTTGGTATGCCAATATCTTGATTTCGATACTTAGAGGTACCATTAATTATTTATTTGTTCACGTACGACTTATGTATCAAAATCAAAATTGGGTAAGGGAACCCGAATTCGAATCTCTTGAGCAACACTTAAACTTATATTAAACTTGATGATTGCATTTTTCAGATTTGGAGCACCCTAGTTTGATCCCCATCACTCTCATGATATTTCCTTTTTTTTCGTCTACTTTTTTTTGTTTAAGGGAAGGAGGTTGTGGGTCAATCCCCCACAAACTCATTCTTTTTCTCTTAATTTATCTCTTAACTTTCTCAACTATGAAAGAGGTGGTGGGTTCAATCCCCACTAACCACATTTATTTTTCTCCTTAATATTTCTCCTAACTCTCTCAACTATTCAATAGGTTGTGGGTTCAATCCCCACTCACCACATTTATTTTTGTTCTTTAGTTTTTCTCCCAAGTCTCCAATCTATTCAAGAGGTTGTGGGTCCAATCCCCAGTCACCACATTTAATTTTCATCTTTATTTTTCTCCTAACTCTCTCATCTATTCAAGAGGTTTTGGGTTAAATCCCCACTCACCACATTTATTGTTCTCCTTTATTTTTCTCCTAACTCTCTCATCTATTCAAGCGGTTGTGGGTCCAATCCCCACTCACCACATTTATTTTAACTTTTGTTTTTCTCATGAAATTTTTATGTAATTTGAATTTTGTGAGGTCTTGGTTTCAATCACAAATGACCTCACATTTAGATCAAATTTTAAAATATAGCTCAAACTTCAAAATATAGGTCGAGGCCAACATTTCCAGCAAGCTGGAAGGTCCTCTTTCAATTCGTTCTTCTCTCATTTTTTAATGTTTATTCTTTGATTATGTTGTGTGACATTTATTCAGAAACATTACAATTATATGAACATCACACTTTTAACATATTCGTACACGTAATATACAACATTTTAACATGTAAATTTCAGGCAACAAAACATAGTTAATACACGGCACACACATGTACAAACAGTTAACTTAATACACTTTACCAAAACACATCTTTCATTCCTTACATAATTTCCGAATACATATTCAAAAATTTAATCCCAACCAATCCTAAAATCATCCACCAGAAGGCATACCAACGAATACTTCAAATCTTTCAAAGGATCTAATGACAGGGGCATGCAACGTGGACAACCTTAGTTTCTCTATTAGAATTTAAACAAAACTCAGGGGTCTCTTCGGAAAGGGACAAGGATATAAGAAAGACATACCTTAATGTCGTTCAAAAAATTTTTCAATGCTGCCAATTTGCCACAAAACCAAGCCTCACCACGAAAATTCAAGCACAATCCTTACAAGAACTTTATATTGCTTTACGTTTTTAAACTAAATTTTGTTTTGACTTTTTTTTTAGAGTTCAAGTTCTTGATGAAACTTTTATTTTGTTGTTATGTAATTTTAGATAAAAATCAGACGTTAAAGTGAGATGAGAGTAAAGTGAAACGTGAGTTTGAGTGGATTAGGATTAGGAGAGTTAGGTGGACACTTAGTCAAACTAGAACTCCTCATTATTTATTAATATTATTATTACTAGTTTTATCTTTTTTTAATTAAAATTATTATTTTCCTTTAAGTAAGTTAGAAATTTAAATATTAATTAATTTAATTAATGTAATAAATCAATTAAATCCTTGCTTCCACCAAGGCTCGAAACTGGGTGGAACAAGATTTCGCTCAAAGGGTAAATTTCGGCCCTTTCAACCCAAATTTCCCTTCCATCATATTAATTAATTAGAAAAAATAATTTAGGGTAGTTACAATACTACCCTTAGCTTGGAAAAAGACCATTTTACAACTAGAACCTCCAAACTTATGATTTCGCCTCTTTAAGTCCTGTTAAGACTCATCTAGGTAAATCTTCATATTTCGGTGCTATATATGGCAAGAACCAACCTTTCCTAGCTCAACTAACTCACCAAGTTAGTTTTCTTGGCTGTTGTTGAGGTTCAAAGGTGTGTTTCTACTCGCATCAATCCGTGTGAACCCGGTCTAATTTACGCATTCTGCATACGTTTACATTACCTAGCATAGTCATTTTTAGGGTTGTTACATAATCCCCCCTTAGGAACATTCTTTCCTGAATGACACTACACATCATTTTAAAATAAAGAGGGTGATTTTCAAAAATATGTTAATATACTTGAGACTTTACTTTGTGAATTTCAGGGTCACACTTACTCTGGAGAGTGCATATTACTCAAGCTTATCCGAAGCTCATATTTGAGATTGAGGAACTTCCTTCTCAATCTAACTTAACTTGATGCACCTCACCTGTCATGCAACACACAAAAAAAATCATGTCCACGCTATACAAAAACATCAACATGACATGAAAACATGAATTCATTTTAACTCACAAAGAGCAATTATTACACATATGATTTTTGACTTACAACACAAAGTAAACTATTGCACTAAAACATAGAGTTTCTCAAATAAAATCAGCCATAGGAGGATTATATCTAACCCCTTAGATAAGATATTGTTGGCATTAAGATTTGAAATTATATGGATTTGTTGGATTGATCCACGTCCTGCCCATTTATACCCTATCTCATTTGGCAACTGAAACATCACTACCCTGGATTGATAGTCTATGGTAGTATAACACTTATGGAGAAAATCCATACCTAAGCTTTTCAATGCTTTTTATTGCTGAATATCTGATTTACATATTAGTAGGTTGGTGCACATCCTTGAAACCTACTAGCAGCTTCGCATTAATAGACTGAGGAACTCCTTCCTAAACTACTCTCATCAAAACATACTACATAAATAAACACATAAGTTACCTACGTCAGCAACCAACATCACGTCTCCAACATAGTAAGTTCATACTTGTGCATAAAACAATAAACATGAAAAAAAAACTTAGGCTACGCACTGGAGATATCACCAGCGGTGTCTTCTCCTACCTCCCTAGACTTGAGTGCAAAGAAAAGTTGCCTCCTTTGAGCCTCTTCACTTGAACCATTCGGTTGAACTTTATTCATCCCTTTTTCGCGACCTCTCATATATGGGCAATCCTTCATCATATGACCCAGTTTGCTACAACTAAATCAAGCATTAGAGACCCTCCTACTCTCTCCTCCATGCAGTTTGCCATACATCCTACAAGGTGACCTCTCCTCAGGTTTATCTACTTCACTGTTTCTCTTAACTCTGGGCTCGGATTCGCTATCATAGCAACCCTTGGATGAACATGACTCTCCTTTGTGGGATAGTCCCTTCTTAAACCAGGGCTTATCACTGATTTCAGAACTACTCTTCCTAGAAAAATTCTTCTCAGCTTGCCTTGACCTGTTCCCTTCACTAGTATGCTTCCTCTTCCTACTTTTCTCCACTTTTTGAACATGGACCATATTCCTTGAAAGATCCATGATATCATGCGTCATGGATGCCCTACACTCCTTCTCGATATCATAAACAATATTATAACTAATGTAAACGGGAGGATTCAACCTCGTGAAGTCCCTAAACTGCTAGCCGTAGTGCTGGAAGGTGGGTTCTCCCTGGGAACACCTTGTTGTTGCATGGGCTGTCATAGCCTGAGCTTGTAAAGTGATAGCTTTGTCCATCTGTATCACGGTTCTCCTCAGTTCTCATTCTGTTAACCCAGTTGGGTTAACAGGCATCTCCATTATAGCAGCTGGACCTTGGGGAGGAACATGATTTACCCTAGCAGCTGCTACTCCAATCTCTCCTCCTGCATTTCCCCTCATATTCATCATTCTGAATCTCAAATGTTTATGTTAGATACTCTCTTAACAACAACAAAGAAAACATTAGAGAAGGCACGATAAGATCAGAAGACGGGTATTTTCCTACGCATCATGCAGTCTCTGAATTCGGATAGTGTTGCACTTCACTACCATGACTTAGAAACTACTCGATGTGGTTTATGTGAACTTATTACCCTTAGAATTTAACCAATGAATCAAATACCAACTTTGTCACGACTGAAGTCTATACACTAGTAAAAACCAACATCGTTGACCTCTCAGAGGTCGCAGACAAGCCTACACACGTCATCGTTACATCATCTAGATAAATTTTTACGGAAAATTTGAACTTTTTTTTAGTAAATATATACTTCGACTTAATAATAGGAAACATCATATTCGAATAAGATCATATACATAAATTCGTAATCATTCACAACAACCATCTAATACCAAGATACTCAAATGAATGATATACTTCATAACTGCATTAAATGTATACTTACAAAAATGGCACCAATACAATGTCTGAAAGAAGTGAGAAAGCAATTCTAGTGGAACATCCTCCACTACCTCATGCCTACATCTACTCTAGAATATAAATGATAGGCATCCTCGAAAGCAAGAGTGCCTACCATGTCCGGTGGATGCTCCACGTACGGGTAACTGCAACGTAGTCTCGTAATGCTCTAGCGTTCACCTTGCACATGCACCTAAAAGTAGAGAGTTGTATGCGATTAGTACACACTTGTACTAAGTATGGGAATACGCAAGCACACACCAAGGTGATTCATGATTAAGAAGAGCTCTCTCCTAACTATATGAATTATGGAAAGTCAAATTAGTGGACTTGCTAAAATAATATTAGGAAAGACATGCTATGAGAGTAATATTCATCATCATAGGTAACATATTGCATACAACACATAACATATTGCTTATTAGCATATAACATAGTTCATATCGTTCAATCAGACGCCATGAGACCTTCGAATCATGTACTTGACATTAAGACTACCCAAAATGAGGGCTCAACATATGGGACCTCAACTAGGAATCCTTCATTAGCAAACTCAGAGTCTGCTTCATTCATTCATACGCTCTTCATTTTCATTCGTTCATAAGATAGTGTAAACAACAACCATAGCTAGGATGTAGTTTATGACTTTCATCAGGTTCGTTGTGCAATGACCGAGAATGACTTAGTGTCATTAGTTAAATCTAGCTCACCTCTTTTTTATCCTATGCTAACACCTTTGGTATCGTTAATTTCATTATGTGCATTACTTGAGGCTGGCCTCATTCTTTCATTGGGAACTTTAACCTTAACCGACATAGATCATGTGAGCATCATTAAATCCAGTGTTTAACAACACAACGAATATAGGTAGAATCACCAGCAAAAATGAACCAAAACATGATATTGTATATAGGTAATTGAACCTTGCTAGAACCCTCTATTGGCAGTATAGGTTCAAAGACTAGGAGATATAAGGAGACCCATAACCGTATAGACGGACAATCTCATCTCATGTGAATTACACGAACCACTACCTTCCCTAAAGAAGGAATCGCAACTCATAGGTAGCTTATCGGTGCTCAGTATAAAGTTCCATAACATTCATCACATACATCATAGAAGCTGGCTTCTTGCATGATGCATCACAGATCATTAGATGATTTCTGTTCTCATCGTTACGTATTAAGAGTGAATTGTCTTTACAATTACATATAGAATGTGATAGAGACTTGTCTCTTATTATTCAACACTCTCTGGGGTGAGTATTTTTGTTGACCTTATGTAGGCGTAGGTACAACTTGTCTCACTTGCACTAGCCTCATAATATGGTGCCACCCTGTTCACTCTAAACATATTTTCGTTTCATCGTTCCTTACCTTTTCATTAAAGTTTACACTGACGTATATTGATTTTATGCATAGATACAACGTGTCTTACTTGTACTAGCCTATCCTCATGTAGCGACTCTTACTTTGCTTATTCATTATTTAGTATATATATACTATCTTAGAAATTATGTAGGTGCAACTTATCTCACTTGCACTATCCTATAGTCATGTAGTCACACTTTTTTTTACATATTAACTATGAATTCATTCTTAACACTTTCTTTTGGAGTATGCTTGAGATTTTACTTTACATCATTCAACACTCCCTGTACGTGAATGTTCATTTCTTCATATGCCTATGCACTTGGCCTTTTAGTATGTTTCACTCTCTTACATAAACCTCATAGGACCACATCATTTCATTACATACATCTTAGGTTCTCTTACTTTTAAACGTATACTGGACTTATGCATACATAAATATAAGCCATTAGGCCTCATTCATAATTAATCTAAGTGAATCATACTTACCCAAGATTATGTGGTACAAGACTTATGCATCTTGTTGGTATGCCAAGCTCTTGATTTCGATCTTTAGAGGCAGCATTCATTATTTAATTGTTCACGTACGACTTATGTATCAATACGGAATTGGTCAAGGGAACCCAATTTCAAATCCTTGAGTAACACTTAATCTTATACTAAACTCGATGATTGAATTTTTTGGATTTGGGGGACCCTAGTTCAATCCCAATTACTCCCACGATCTTTCCTTTCTTTTCCTCATCTCTTTTTTTTAAGGCAAGGAGGTTGTGGGATCATCCCCCACAAGTTTATTTTTTCCCTCAAATTATCTATTAACTTTCTCACCTATGAAAGAGGTTGTGGGTTCAATCCCCACTCACCACATTTATTTTTCTCCTAACTCTCTCATCTATTCAACAGGTTGTGTGTTCAATCCCCACTTACCACATCTATATTTCTTCTTTGTTTTTTTTCCAAAATATCTCATCTATTCAAAAGGTTGTGGGTTCAATCCCAACTCACCATATTTATTTTTCTCCTAACTCTCTCATCTATTCAAAAGGTTGTGGGTTCCATCCCCACTCACCACATTTATTTTTCTCCTAACTCTCTCATCTATTCAAAAGGTTGTGGATCCAATCCCCAATCACCACATTTGTTTTTCCTTTCGTTTTTCTCATGAAATTTTTATGTACTTTGCATTTCGTGAGGTCTTGGGTTCAATCCCCAATGACCTCAAATTTTAAATAAAATTTTAAAATATAGCTCGAACTAAAAAATATAGGCCGATACCAACATTTCCAGCAAGCTGGAAATTTGGTCCTCTTTCAATTCATTTTACTCTTATTTTTTTATGTTTATTCTTGGATTATTTCGTGTGACATTTATCCAGCAACATTACACTTATATGAACATAACACTTTTAACATATTCGTAAATGTAAAATACAAGATTTTAACATGTGAATTTCAAGGAGCAAAACATATTTTATTCATCGCACACACATGCACAAACAATTAACTTAATAAACTTTTTCGGAACACATCTTTCATTCCTTACATAATTTCCAAATACAAATTCAAACATTTAATCACAACTAGAGCTTAAATCATCTGACAGAAGACATACCGACGCACATTTTGAATCTTTCAAAGGATCTAATGGCAGGGGCATGCAACAGGGACAACCTTAGTTTCTCTATTAGAATTTAAACTGAACTTAGGAGTTTCTTGGTAAAGGTACCAAGATAAAAAAAATCCAATCCCTTAATGTCATTCAAAACATGTTTC
This sequence comes from Solanum pennellii, assembly GCF_001406875.1. NCBI lineage: Eukaryota > Viridiplantae > Streptophyta > Magnoliopsida > Solanales > Solanaceae > Solanum > Solanum pennellii. Next base: position 47,143,476 of record NC_028643.1, on the reverse strand, counting down.
AATGCTGCCAATTTCCCAGTAGATGAAGCCTCAATGAAAATTCAAGCACAATCCCGTCACGAACTTTGTTTTGCTTTACGTTTTTAGACTAACTTTTCTTTTAAGTTTTTTTTAGCATTCAAGTTCTTGATGAAATTTATATTTTGTTGTTATGTTCTTTAAGAGAGATATCAGACGTTCAAGTGAGATGACAGCACAGAAAAAGGTGAGTTTGAGTGGATTAGGATTATGATAGTTAGGTGGACACTTAGTCAAACTAGAACTCCTCATTATTTATTAATATTATTTTTTTATTATCTTTTTTATCGAAAATCTTATTTTGATTTAATTAAATCAGAAATTTAATTATTAATTAATTTACTTAGTTCACTAAATACAATAAATCAATTAAATCATTGCTTTCCCCAAGGCTCAGACCCGGGTGAAGTAAGATTTTGCTCAGAGGGTCAATTTCGTCCCTTTCAACCCGAATTGATCCTCCACCATATTAATTAATTAATTAATTAATTATATAGGGTTATTAAAATACTACACTTATCCTGGAATAAGTCCATTTTACCACTATACCCTCCAAACATATGATTACCCCTTTTTAAGTCCAGTTAAGATCATCCGGGTAAATTTTCATATTCGGGTGCCCCACATGGCTGGACCCAACCTTTCGTAGGTCAAATAACTCACCAAGTTAGTTTTCTTATATGTTGCAGAGGTTTAGAGGTCTAGTTCTACACGCATCAATCCTTGTGAACCCGGTCTAATCTAGGCATTCTAGATACGTTAGACATGACTTAGAATAGTCATTTTTAGGGTTGTTACATTCATAGCATGTTCATACAATCCTATGCATGTTCTTAGAAGACCATCCAAGGAACAATTTTTCACATCTGGAATATCCCCCAGACGTAAATGGCGTCGTTGTCCTCTTTGAGGACTAAGAGTAGCCTCTTAGCTTGCATCATTACATTCATAGGTCAAGTTTTGACAAAAATTTAGAACTTTTCATTAAATCTACTCGAAGGTTTACATAGACCTCTACATACAAAGAGTATATATATATCGAGTATACATAGACCATTCGTATAGTAAGATTCCTTAGTTTCTACTTTTATTGAACATAGGTATATAAAATCATCTAATGTAACAACCATCTAATAAGAGTGTAATAACATGGGCATTGCCCATACATCAAAGTAATAATGCCTCACATGGGCTATACAATGTTTCATAATAAATGAAAAATAAAGAACATAATAGTTTTAATTCAAAACAACTCCATTAGCTAGAAAGTGGCATCGACCTAGAAAAGTGAGGGACCTACCCTAGTATGATGAATACGAGATCTATGCCCTCTTCAAGTCGTCTTCTAGCACTTCAACATCCGGAACCTTAAATGTTGGGAAAAGAAAGAAATATGGTTAGTTAACCACTTGTACTAAGTATGAGACCATAGGAACAAATACTTTGAAAACATGCTAATAAAAGGAACATAAGGGACATTTCATAAAGGTATGCAATTTACATTGAAAAAACTTACGCATATTCAACAAGACCATACCAAATCAATAAGGCATATTCATGAAGTCATAGGAATGTGCTTAACAAGACAAACAACATCAAAAGTAGTCAATCCCACTTATATATCTTGTAATTAGACGTATAGTCTAAGTAAATCTACTATCAATTCATAACCACAACTGTCATGAATAAGAGTTCATTTAACATAACAAAAGCAAGACAATTACCTAACGCACTATCAAGTCAACAAGTGCAATGACCCAGAAAAGCCCCATAACCTTCCTCAATCATGTAACCAAACCAGAATCATGACTAGCTTCCTACTTCACATTGAATAGAATTGAGGAGTACCTACCATCGTACTTTAACAATGTAGACAAACACATATTTACTAGTTACACCAATCACCATATAGTATCAAAAATGTGCAAGTTCCTCATATACATATCATATATCAACACAGGCATATTAATACATCCTAATAGTATCCTAAATTTACATTCAACGAAATATAGTTCAAGGCATAGGTAAGGTCTCATACCCTTACCTAAGCTAACTCAACCGATCAAGTCACCTTAGTTAGTTTATACTTCATTGCTTCATTTTAATTTTAGGGAACACTTGGCTTAACTGACATTGACCACAAAGGCTATATGTGGAATACCGTTTTGTAAAACCTTACACCGAAGAAAGGTGGTCTACCGGGCAAAGTAAACCCCAACATAAACGTAGCTTTCTAGGTGGATCCACTTGCTAGTCTTTCTATGGGGGCAACATAATTCAAGAACTAAAAGATAGGTATAATAACTCTATATAACATTTGGTAATTGGGGCCTACTCTCATGGGAATACAATGGATAAGTATCCCTCATAGGGGAGTCAACACCATATGTGGAACTATAGGGTTAGTCTCCAGATATGGGAAGTCAACACCTCCCAATGTCAAGTTCACTTGGTGCTAAGCTAAGTCTCTTTTTGAAATGTATTTAATGTCTTTATTAATCATCATTGCTTATTGTAAGTCATAGGGTCTAACCCTTGTATAAACATCATTATAATCATCAAAACTCAATAGATTTTTATGAGTGTAATCCTTTTATTATAAGTGAGGTTAGAACATTAACATTCTCATATCATGATAAGGCACATTGGTAAATCATTCACCATCCTTATTACATTTACATATTAACCTAACACCTTACAACAATAATTTAGACATTTCAATTCAGCATCATACAATCCTATTAATCCTAAAACAAGGCATACTCCAATAAAACATCATGACGTAATCACAATTAACCATAATTTGAAGTAAAGAATAAGGGTTACAAGACTTACCAAGTCTCCTTCATAATTCATCATCAAGAAATTGCTATCAACCCTTAATTCAGCCCAATTGGGGTATACATCATCATAAGTCAAAGCCCAGTAGATAATTGATGATTGCATCATCCCATTTGATTTATTATGTCTCTATTTGACAATATCTCTTGCTACGACTAGGTAGTTACAGCGTAATTTTACTTTTCTACTAATTCTCACCACCACTCCATGTGAAAATAACCCTAATCCGTTGTTGGGTTACTATACTACGGTACAATTGTCGGCACTTGCATTGGTAGTCATTTTTATGATGTCATAACCATAAAAATGGCTCTACTTCCGATAGTGTTGTTATATGAATAATTTTAGATAAGTAGATTTATTGTTCTTCTTAGTTATAGTTTACCTACCTAACTTCTATTTTTGCTTTTTGTGTTTGTGTAATTACATCATGGAATATTAGTACAAGCGGTGAGAATAGATTTTAAGTACGCAATCCAGAGGGTTGTGCTCTTCGTCAAGAAAACACAAATATGTTAATAGTGTCTATAACCCTCAATGAGTGGATAAGATGGGTGGAATTTTCATGCAACAAGGCGATGTAAATGCAATGTTTGTATGTAAGAACTCTTTAAATGAATTAAGGTGCTTAGAGCCTAACATGTATCTAATAATGTTTAAAATATTGTAAATATGTGATTTACAGTATGAATTTTTAATTTGAAAACATTGGGAGGTCAAACGTACAATAAAGTTAGACGATGTTTAAAAGTTATCCTTGATACGTGCATGTGTGTCTTGGTGTATCTTGGCATGTTTTACGTTTTTGTTTTGGTTGAAACTAATGTGAAAAGTCCCTAACATGTATTGAGTGTATTTAAGTTGGAAACGTCTGGGTACGACTCCCCAAGGGCCCCATAAAATGCCCTCAAGGAGATCCCAAAGGATGCCTACACACTATCTTGGCATGTCTACCTACAAGCCTAGAACGACGCATCGTTTGTATTTCTATGTCCTATCGATGGGGTGCAGCGTTCCACACTTAGCGTGGGAGATTAAACCCCAAACTTGAAGTTGCAGTCGCAAACCAGAAATGTGCAGGACGGGCATTCGTTGAACCAATGCTCTGTCAACTATTGTCCATCGATGCAACCTTCCAACTACCTGCACAAACTGTTTAAGTAATGGGGTGAAAGATAAATTTACCCCACATTCCTAAATTACTATTGACGGTTATTATGGAATATTTAAGGTATATTAAGTTAGTTAATATCATGAAAACCACATTTCCAAACCATTCTTCAAATTTAATGTTCCCTCTCAAAAAGACACCTCCATAGAAAGCTCCATTGGAGATGAAGCTAAGGAACAATTATGGTGATGGATTCTCAAGATTTATTCACCATGTTTTAGTGGTTCTATCCTAAAATTAGGAATGGTTATCCTTCATCCTCAGTCAACCTTTCTTCTTAGGTGTCCCTTCAGATGTTTTGAATGAAGATTTCACGATCAAACCTCCAATCTTTAAACATAGCCATGGGTTTTTTCTACAAATTGTATTCAAAAGAATTGTTATATCCAATGGATGATTAGATACTAATATTCATGTTGAACTAAATCAAATTACACGATGAACCCATGTTCCCTCTAATTCTTAAATTAGCCTATATTATGGGCGTCGTGATCTTGAATTTATGTTAATTGAATAATGAATATAGCATGTTGAATTGCTTATATCTACTTCCTATAATTTATATTGATAGTTAATTATTTTTATTTTAACAATGTTGATCAAGGTGTGAAGAATTGGTACGGATTGATCTATGTTTTCCTACTTTCTATAGATTTTTAGTGTAGTGAATTCAATGTGATATTCGATCTTATAGTAAATGAAGCATCATTTCGTTTATATGATGATATATTTAGCTACTTTACTTTATTGGTATTAATGACTAATTATGAGTGTTGATCATTGATGATCAAAACAAAGGAGATTGGGTAAGATTGTTGTATTCCTCTGGTTTTCTATATTATTGCTAGTAGAATTGGCCTTGTATGGTATTGTGTTTTATGGTCCACTTATGCTGGCGGTGTTTACTTCTTGTCAATCTATATATGTGTTGATCATGGCTTTGAAGTAAACTTGATTTCATATGAGTGTGTGGTTATGATGATCACACTAGATGAAGCACATGCCTAGTCTGCCATTCTAGTTATTATCTTGGTTGTGTTGCCAATATTATGAGCATTGGAATGACTATTTTAGGGTGAGGTTTAGGTGAGTACATTGATCAGCTATAATGTTTAATGACACCTTAACTCTGTCCCCCCTACATGAAGGTCTGATTAGCTAAGGGTAGGACTCTTATATGTAATGTGAAATATCTTGCCTCCTATGCTATAATTTTTGTGTGGCCTATGCTTGACGGTGAATTATTTTATTTAGAGGGTGGATGCCAAAAAATGTTTTTGATAGCCATTATTTGATCATGTTGACCCAATATACACACACCTACACCTCATGCAAGCTTACAAGTAGTATAGGTTCATAGTGTCTAATGAAAGGGTGTTCTCATATGCACTTGTGTCTACTACTATGAACTTAATTTATATATCTACGAGTTATGCTATGTGTCCCTAAACTAGGATGACTTATAGTTGTACTAGTATGGACAAAGAAATGGGAACTTTTCTATGCATTGAACATGTGTGCCTTGATAGGATAATTTCTATGTTTTTGTTCTATGTACATGAATATGAATGAATGAGCAATGAATATGAATAGTATGCTATGATATTAAGTATATGATATGACGATGTATGAATAATAATAATGTCTACATGTGTTTATATGAAAAGTATTCTCATATAAATAAATCTATACACTTATGCATGAATTATATGAAGTATCAATATGTATGGTCTAAGGTGTATATGTGAAAGATTTGTTCACATATATGTATACACACACATGAAAACATGTTCATTTTGCATGTATGATGATCTAGTAAATAGAGAAGCACTCGAAAGGTGTACTCAAGGGTATCCTAAACTAGATTGTGCTTCAATATGCAATCTCAATGTGAAATTTCTTCTCACATGATTTACATTGATGAACTCTCATATAGGACCACTGATCTAAGCATATGGTGACTCAATCTTCTAATGTCTAGATTTTAAAAGTAATTATAATAATGGATTTTCAAAAAAAGGGAACTTAGCTTAGCACCGATTGAACTTGAAGTTGAGGGGCGTCCCTTCCCAATGTGTGAATGTAGGTTCACCATAATTCTCACGAGGTTGATAACAACAATCCCTGAATAGGAATAAAGAGGGTTTCCATATATTCCTACAAGTTCCATGAACTAAGCTTTCCCCATAGGATCTAGCAAGTGACATCACCTAATATGCTAGCATGATGTTATGTTCTACTTTGGCAAGGTAGAGCACCTTCCTTTGGTGTAAGGTTATACATGACAATATTTCATTATTAGCACCCATGGTCTTAGTTTCGGTGAAGAATGTAGTTTCCAAAAAGTAAAATGGACAGTGGATGTAATGTAAGGATCCGTACATAGGATAACCTAAGGGAAGTTGCTTAGTGTAGGTGAGGCTATGGGACTTTACCAATGCATTGCACAAGTAGCTCTTGTAGTGAGTTATGGGAATTTTTTCTAGTGTATATGACTATTTTTGTTCCTTATGCATGACATTGTAGTGTTGTCTACTTGTTGTGATGATATTTATGACATGAGGCCTAATGAGTCTATATGATATTGTCTTACCTTATATGCATAATGTTGCTCTTATTGACTATTTGATGAAGGTCGTACTTTGCATTTATTAAGTAGTCTATACTTGTCTTGTTTATATATGAAGTAAATTGTATACTTGTGGTCTATTTGTGAGCTTACTATTAATGTGTGAGTTTATAAGACTACACAAGTACATTGCACTAGTAGGCTTTGATTAATATTATGAGTAAGGTCTTCGGATGTCTATGTTAGGTGATGATTAAGTATACTATTGATTGACTAATGTTTCTTATGTTGATATTTGTAAATATTGACTTGTATGTGGTCTTGTACTGATTTTTTCAATGTGGTCAATAAAAAAATTTGGTCAAATGTGAGTTATTTGACTTGTTAAATGAAATCGTTTTATATATGCATGTGTTTGATTAATCAAGGTTGCATGCATGATTTCTTTGTGTCCTTAAGGTGATTCTTGAGTGTGGATAGTGTAATGAGACATTATATATACATTTCACAAAATGTCAGTAGAGGGTTACTTGGAAAGTTAAGGACTTGTGAAGAAAGAGGTTATTGTGAAATAGAAAGGAGTTGAGTGTAAAGGGGAAGATTGTAATTTTAAAGTGATTATAATTGTGCCTAAACGGAAATGTATGGTTTTATGTGATGTTTTGACTATTTTATATGCCTAAATGGTGTATGTGAATTGTATGATGCTTGTGGTATAAATGTTTTATTAGGTTTCACAAAAAGGCATTATGCGTGGTTTTAAAGTAAAATGTCCCTTTTAATTTCATGTTTTTGCATGGCTGGCATACTTAGTGCATTCTTTTACTAACACCATTCTTCTTTACCTTTTTACACAAAGGGTAGTTTATGGATGCTTAAAAGATGTCTCTAAGGTTAAGGTCTTGATATGTGGTTCCCAAGCATAATGAAAGACATCCTTAAGTTCAAGGATTTTGCTATGTCACGTTTCTATAAAGTCTTGTAATAGTTTAATTTGTTATTTTACGTTATAAGGTCCCTAATGTACTCTAATGATGTTGATTCTATGATGGACAAGATACTTAGAGTCTAACTATGTACTTATGTTTTTTTATATATAATGGAAGCGATGTTCTAGGATATGATGTGCTATAAAATTTACCTATCATAATTCGATGAATGATAACTATGGGTCAAGTACACAATGTTACTTCTAGGGGGTGCTCCCCGGTCGTGACATATGTTGTATCAAAGAATGATGTTTATTGAATAGGTTCTAGGGTTCAATGTCTTATATTGTCACGTCTATTAAAGTCACGTTCATCGGTGGTGAGTCGCGACACATCTATTAGAGAGAGGCTAAGGATGATAAAGTTTCCCTTCTGCACTATTCTCATGTCGTTCCATAAAACTTAACTCTATAATATCTCTCTCTTATGTTTTCTTGTCAAATTGTCTTTCAAATGTGATTTCTTACATGAAATGGTAAATATTCTTGAGGGAGAAAAGGTGAGTTTTGATACTTATCTTGGTTTTATGGTATGAAGAGTATCTATTAAGGTAAACCTTGAAATATGTTAATGAAATGCCATTTATCGCTATTTATGAGATCTATGAAAAATGACATGTTATGTGAAGATTAATGTCATGATATGACAAAACTTTTTAAAATTTGTTATAGTTGATTTGAGCATACTTTTTGAATAATGAATTTATTTATGAGTATGCATGATAGTAGTATAAAGCTATGGTTTAGGGTGGAAATTCTTTGAAGAAGTTGGTAAATAGCTAAAAATGCATGTTGCCCTTCGTACATGTTTAATGGTTCAATGTTGCCTTATTATGTGTGTAATGCCTCATAATTAGATTGTATGGAATTGACTCCTTTGTATCGGGTTGGTCTATGAAATGAAGGTAGTGTGTTCTTACCTTGTAGGGTGATGATGTGTTTGAATGACCTAGAAGTTACCTTACCTTAGTATTGAAAGAAAATAAAGAGGCCTTATGGCTAAGTCTCCTTTATTGTTCTCCCCTAATGTTTTATAATCCATGGTATTTATGGTATATTTGAAACATTATGTGGTTGAGTTAAGTTGCTCTTGTATGACTTTACCCTAAGTGAAGGAAGATGATGAGATTGTTAAGCTTGTTTTAATTTCTATCTTCTCCTTCTGTTCTTTGATGAGCTGAAAATAAAGAGTTACTAGTTGCTTGTTCATGAGGGTAGTCTTGCATAAAAGTATTTTCATATCCGAGAATTACCCCCTAGATGTAACCGGCGTCATTGTCGTCGGAGAGTACTAATACTATCCTCTTATAATGCTGCATTACACGCATTAGTTAAAAGTGTGGAAAATTTAAAACTTTTCATCTTAAGCTACTTCACGAGGTTTTCTTAGACCTCTCATTTACACATAATATACTTATATCGAGTATATATATACCCTTTGTATAAGAAGATTTCATAATCTTCTACTTCTATACAACATATAGACAACATACATAATATAGTTTTAAAAGGGATATCTTGTATTAAACCATCTAAACGGAGTAAAATCAGCATATGCATAAGCCCTTAAACAATCTAGAATTGTCACATAGGGTTTACAACAATATCTTGAAAGAACGTGAATGAAATGATTGTCTTTACACTATAACAAAGAACCATAGCTAGAGTTATAGTAAGGCATCATCCTCAGACTTGAGGACATAGCCACACATGGAGAAATTATCCAAGCATTCCTTTAGAGTGGTCATAAAACTTCAACAACCGACACCTAAAATGTTTGAGAAAAAGAGATAAATGGGGTTAACACATCACATGTACTATGTATGGAATCATATGCATATACAATATAAAAATTATGCTAAAAAGGGATACTTCATTAAAGTATGGGAATATAATTTTAAAATACCTTATGCATATTTAAGAAACAATACCATTCAATAAGCACATATTTCTTAAGTCAAGACCATGTACATCACAAGACCAAAATACCAAGTGTAGTATTGAGTTTTCTATACTTTCTAATCGTGGTCTTGTGTTGTATATAGCCTTTACTTAAGAGTTGTCATGACTGGGAAGCACCCCCCTAGAAGTAACATGGCGTACTTGACCTCTCGGCGGTCTTATACAAGACTGTAGTTATGATTCATCTCATCGACATTGTAAATTTAGCGAAAAATTTTAAACTTTTCATACCACCTCATATGCTAGAAACTTTACTTCGTATACATATAAAATATAAGTCATAATACATATATAGACTCTAAGTCTCTTTTCCATATTAGACTCAACAACATTAGAAAACATAAGTGATAGGACCCTTAAGACATAATACAAAACTATACAATATTTAATAGACTTTACAATAAGTACACATTAGGACATCGTTGGACATAAGGATTCCTTTCCTTGAGCTTGGGAATCACCTATAAATCTCTTCACCATTCAAGACATCTTTTAAGAATCCATAACCTACACTTTGTGTAAAAAGTAGAGAAGAATAGGATTAGTACAAGAATGCACTAAGTATGGCAACCATGAAAAAACATGCATTTAAAAGGGACATTTTCTTTGAAATCAAACATCATGCCATTTTGAGTAAATCATCATAAAACCTTTATCAATAGAATATATATCATTTTCATACTTCATAGAAACACAATCGAACGCCAAACATTATAGAAAAACACTAATAGTATTTAAGTCCAATTTGACCTTACAGTGAACTCATTCCTCTTTACAGTGAACTCTTCCTTTTAATTCATTGGTCTCCCTAGTAAGCCTTTAGGGATACTTGGTGCGATGTATCACCTTAGGACGATAAGGAAAATCATACATATCATCTACACAAGATAACACATACCATCATAGAAATATAATACCACATAGAAATAGTTAAGTCAAGACCTTCATCATATAGTCTACAAGATCAACATCATGCATAAAGACTCATATCTTGCACATCATCATACATAGTGACATGCATTAGAACACCTTCCTAGAACGTCCTAAGGAGCTACTTGTGCCATGTCTACATGGGTTCATTACTTCCACCTATCGTAAGTAACCTCCCTTAGGTCATTCTATTTAGGGTCCTCGTCATTTAACTTCCATTGTCCATTTTACATTAGGGAAACCATATCCTTTACCGACAAAGACCATGTGATGCTAAACATGGAATCCGCTGTCTTTGAACCCCACACTGAAAGGAGGTGGCTTACAGGCCAAAGTAAAACTAATTATGACATAGCTTTCTAGGTTGATCCACTAACTAGTATCCTATGGTGGCGACATCGTAATGGAACTTGGAGGTACATCTTAAAACCCTCTTTAAGCAAAGATTAGGCATTGTAGTTATTCACTTAGGGAAAACATTTTTATGCCCATTGAAGCATTGTGGTTATCCACTTCATGAGATTTATGGTGATCTACCTTCCTACAATAGGAAGGGATACATACTCATATTCAAGTTCACTCGGTGCTAAGCTAAGTTCCCTTCATTGAAAACCTTTACTATATTTTTACGTTACAAATCATAGGTTCAGGAGAGTCATCCCCTTATATGCTAAACTCATAGGTCATAGATTGAAGTTTATCAACCTAAATCATGTAATGAATCAATTCGCATAAACATATCAATGTAAAACATCATCTAGTTTAGGGTACACATGAATACACCATTCAAGGCCCCTCTCTTGACTAGATCTTCTTACATGTGTGTGTGTATACATATATATGTATGCAAACCTTTCACATAACACATTAAGTCACACAAGTTCATACATACATATTCAAACATATAGAAACTAATACTAGAACTATCATATCAAGGTACACATTAGCAATGCATGGAAAAGTCCCTTACCTTTGCCCATACTAGTACACCTATCAAGTAATTCTAGTCAGGAATACATAACATACATCACATGCACATACTTTACATGCATAGTAGTAGACATTACTGAATATGAGAACAACCTTTAATTTAGACACCACGACCTATACTACTTGTAACATGTTTGCGAGTGTGTGTGTGTGTGTACATTGGTCAATTTGATAACATAATAGCTATCAACAACATATTGAGGCATCCACCCTATTAGACCAAAATATACCTTCAAGCATAAACCACATAACACACAATAGCATAGGAGACAAGCCTACTTCATCTTACACTTAAGACTCCTAACGTGTGTTATTCGTGCTTTAACATAGTGTTGTACATAAATAATGGATTACGTAAAAAATTTTAATCATCAATGGCAGCACGTATACTTCACCCTAACATGGATTTATACATTCTTACACAATATCCATAAAACCGAAATCACAACTAGAATAGGAAAGTGGGCGTAAGCTTCACATAGAATCATCATAAGCACGTGCTCATATATTCATCAATTTTCCTGCATGTTCTTGGTAAACACATATAAAATAACAATAGATTAAACACCTCCACCGTAAGCATACCATACCACACAATGTCATACAAAGCTTCATTAACATTTCTATAAAGAATAGAGAAGTAAAAGAGTAGAGGAAATAAGCATTCTTACAAACTCCTGAACCTTTGATCCTGATAAATAATTACACCTTGTTTACCAATAATTAATGTATATCTCAGTTGATAAATTTCATTTTAATATATAAGAAACCATGTACAAGTCGCTACAAGATTATACTATAACATAATACAAGACATTAACATACTAGGAATGTAGAATAACATAGATCATTAGCTAATTTACCTTGCATTGATTTAGATCATATTTCATACATATTATAAGTTTAATTCAGTATCTAAACCTGCATTTAACCATATTGAAATCATAATTTCATACCTTCAAGATTAATGTTACAACATAGGAATTAGGCTTATCGATTTGATAGAGTATAGAGGACTTCACCAATACTATGAACCCTCTAAGGATTTGATCATCATCAATATTTTATGAAAAATACCATCATTAGTCATTAGCTAATTAGATAATAAATCGAGATGAAATCATGGTCCATCTAATCACTATTCGAGATCCTTCACACACTTAGCTTTTTGACTTCATAGCCTAAAGGAATCTAAATCAATCCATGCAAGTCTTTTTTAATTTGATCATTAAGGATTTATACCTAAAAATTCATACATTATATCAACCTAAAATAGTATCTACAACATTTAATACATAATAAAAACTCTACACAACCTATCTCACAATCGACTTCAAGGCAACATGTAGGAACATAGGCTATTCATGTAAAAATCTTCATACATCTATCCTCATGGATCGTTCAACGTAAATTCAACATCATTTCATGTAAATAACAGCATATACAATCACTTCAATGTAATAGAATCATAATTCAATCGATAGAAATTCAAGATCACAAAGCCCATGCAAGGCTAAATAGTTTTGGTCAAGATGCACGGGTTCATCATTCAATTGGATTAAAAACCACTTCCAAATAAGTAGAAAATAATAAATACATTCATATTATACCTTTGTAATAAGTTTAAGAAAGAACCCATGGCAGATTCAAGAAAAAGAACTTTGATCATATTTTTTCTTCTATGAAATCTTTGAGAATGGCTCTCTAAATGAAAAGATAACTAGAGATAAAGATAACCATACCTTTCTGTAGTTGAAAACACCTAAAAAATTATGATTCATCTATAGAAAAACAAACTCCAAGAAGTTCTTGAGCTTCGACAACAATGGATGTTTGACGGGAAATATTTATGAGGGAAAGGCTTCAATTGTGTGAGAGGATAGTAGAATGGTGTGGTCACGTTTTTGATGACTTATATGCACCCAAAATAGCTACATAAACCTATTATTGTCAGTTTAGGACGTGGGGTGAATTTCCCATTCACCCCTTAAATGAAACAGACGTAGGCTAACAGTTGCCAGCAACCTTCGACGATGGTATTGACGGGGCGTCTAGGCGTGACGGGCCTCCATCGCCAAACACATAGCAATAATTTTCTCAAGACCTGACCAAGGCATGTACACCTCGATGATACCTTCTCTACGGGCTGTTGGTAGATGAATGATCCGTTGTTTGGTCCGTCAATGGACACTGCCCAGGCAGTGTCTTAGGTAGTTTTGGTCCTTCTTTTGGGGCCTCTTGTGGGGCCCTTTAGAAGTTGTACCCGGACGTTTAAAATGTGATTTTGAACCTTGACAAGTTATACACTGTCAATATCAATTTCATACAAAAAAAACACCTATAAGACGTCCAAACAGTCCAAGCCCCATCATGACATACGATGAACGTCTTAGGGGTATCTTTCGAACGCCTTGGACGTTCTTGTGCGTTTGACCTCCAAGCTTCACAAAACTTTTTATAAAAAAATTAAGCATAATTTTAACCATTTAAAGACTTATTAGACTAATTTCGTACAAATTTAAGCATGTATAGACACATGAGGAGAAAAAGCGACTAGTTGTCCAACGTCTTGGTCGTCCCTTGACGTTCGACTTCCAAATCACATCAAACTATGTACACTTCCTAAAAACATATAATATGACATTTTATAAACATATAAAATTATGAAAAACAATAAACACATATAAGCACATATTAGCCATCTAGGTGACTTAGTCGTCGAACGTCTTAGTCGTCCCTTAACGTTTGACTTCCCATAACTCTAATATTTTAGCTACTGCCTATATACTATATTTTAAGCATATTTTGGAAATTATAACTTTAAGAAAAATATGATAGGCTATAGAAACCTTACTCATTTCCGGGGTCTTACAATATGCCCCACTTGGGATCATTCGTTCTAGAATGATACTTAGGTCTCTTTAATCACAACAAGGACGTCAATGCATATAACAGTAGTTCATAACATATAAAATATCATCAAATCATTTTAGCACTCAATGCATACAAGCAAGAAAAACCATTACCCACTCACTCTTGAATGCGTCAAACACAAAGGTCCTATTCATGATCATAGGAGAACATCCTTCTCCTAACCATAACATGATCATTGCATCTTAATTCATTACAATAAATTCATGAAAGATACTTATAGGCAGATCATAACCCATACACAATGTTACGTAAGCACTCATACTTCAATGCACATAAACTTGAGTTAGTTCAATCACAAAGATATTCATTAGTTAGACCTAGTACCATGAAGGTCATACTTAACCATATCGTGCTTAGTTGTGTACATGGAGAAATGTCTTGCTCCTCAACACACTTTCATGTATTATGAGTTCACACCTTAACAAAGTACAAGGTCAATTCCTGTTAAAATGAGAAATTCTCAACTTTCATGCCAAGATATGCATATTTTTTTTTCTTAGTGATGTCTAAATGGCAAGTTACACCAAGTACATCACAATAAAATAGGAAGCCATTCCACAAGTTTCTTTTCTTAACATAATACCCACCCTTATAGTGAGCCTCAGTTTTGAAAAATAACATAAATTATAGGAACACACAGGGACACTTAGATAAACATTCTTTCACTTTTCAAGAATGATCCTACAACTATTCATTTCAAATCATAAGTCATATATTTTAAAGAAACTCAACATAATTCATTTTAAGACTCAACTTTTCAATTTAAGGCTAAACAATCTACCACACAAGTGACTATTACCAAGTTCCTAGTCTTATTTCATGAATTCAAATGCACAACTAGCATATCAAGATGTAATTAAACATGAGAAAACATGTAATTTATCAAAAATTTCCTTTCATGCTCTTTGGAAAATTCACCACGTCTCCAAGATGATGTCAATCTATTTAAACCAATCATAATAAGGTCGTGCAATTCACACTTTATGCAAGACTATATTCATGAAGAATCTTATTAAGAATTCATTATTTTCCAATTCAAGTAAGAATAAAAGGACAATGTGGACAATTTTTACAACTTCACTACTCAATCACCATCCCTACTTAGGGTAAACCGAATTAAGAGCAACTTAACCCAACCTATAGAGGATCTTAACTACACAACCTTCATTTTAATCACTTAAAGTGATTACTACTTTAGACGGAATTTTCATTAATTCAATTTAGCAACAATAGGGCATTCAAAACGTTATCATTTTAGAAGAATCATCCTCAACCATCAACTTTTATCATTCTATTCAATTCCAATAAGGTCTTCTTACAATGCAATAGACACTAAGGTCATACATCATTTGAGGAAAATAACTAGGAGGTTCATAACACAATAAGAAGCTTAGAAATAATTCTACGACTCAACATGTCATAAGATTCTCACCCTTTATTTCCAAATAGCAAAACTCCTTTTCACATTCATCAATTATACACATATTTCAACAACATCTAACCAAACGACAATTTAGTTGGTTCTCCAAACATGTTACAATAAGTTTCCTAGTCTTTATCGTGAGTATGCTTCCAAATATCCACAAATGCAACAATTAGACATTTATGGAACAAGCGTGGAAATATAAGATACAAAAATTACAAACTCATCCTTCGTAAGCATGCATACTATCTTTACAACTAGGATCAAGTCTCTACAAGGGACTCCAATTTAAACTAGCAACTTATGAAGTTACACATTCCACGTTCAAATCCTAGTATTTGGATACAATCATACAAAACCATATAGGAATACAACAATCGAAGGGAATTCCCTTTAACCACCATAACTTCTAGAATGCTTTAACTATATCATGACATACATTATTCGACATATCTTGCTATTTCACATAGATTTTATACATTCCATAATTGGCATCACATCACCAAAAAGGAGATATTTCATACATAGTAAAGTAAGATGACCAATCATAATCCCCATAGAGTTAATATGTGCAATGATCAAGCAATGTTCCATAACCCTACTTAATCAAGTAACCCAACAGGAACTTGAATTACACCATTCTCCACTAATGTATAATCTTCGTGCATGCATAACTCCATATAGTAGCACACTAGGCTATTTACATGTTTATAAGCATCGAGATCATAATATAAAGAAATTATATTTATCATCATACACATACATAATATTAACCTCCTAAGGTCTCCATCAAGGAGAAGTGGTGCAGGACATAGGTAGAGTCCCATACCCCTACCTAAGCCTACTTAACCCTTCAAGTCGCCTTCGTTAGTTTATTCATCATCAAATAAGGACAAGTATCACGTTCACACATACTCATTCAAACCATAAAACCAAGATAAGCATTTTAAACTCACCTTTTCACCCTCAAGCATAGAGCAATCTCATCCATGTAATCGCATTTAAAAAACCACAGGACAAGAAAACATAAGAGAGAGATCTTATAGAGTTAACTTCCATGGCACGATATGAGAATGATGAAGAGGGAGACTCTATCGTCCTATATCCTCTCATACCATTAAATGTGTCGCGACTTACCACCAAAGATACAGGATTATACTAGACTTGGCAATATGAGACTTCTTGGATGCTAAACAACTTTTAAAAACCTCGTGCTCTTATACCACATTTGTAAAGATCGGGGAGCACTATCTAGAAGTAACATGGCGTACTTGATCTCTCGGAGGTCTTATACAAGCCCATAATTTTCATTCATTACATCGACATAGTAAATTTCGCTGAAAATATAAAATTTTTCATAGAACCTAATATGCTAAAAACATAAATTCATATACATATAAAATATAAGTCATAATACATATATATAATTTAAGTCTCTTTTCCATCTAGACTCAGCAACATTAGAATAAATTAGGGATACGACCCTTAAGACATAATACAAAACTATACAATAATTAATAGACTTTAAATAAGTACACATTAGGACACCCTTCGACTTAAGGATTCCCTTCCTTCTGTTTGGGAATCACCTATAAAGCTCTTCACTATTCAGGACATCTTTAAGCATCCATAACCTACACTTTGTGTAAAAAGTAAAGGAGAATGAGATTAGTACAAGAATGAATTAAAAATAGCAACAATGCAAAAACATGCATTTAAAAGGGACATTTTCTTTGATATAATACTTCATGCCATTTTAAGTGAATAATCATAAAACCTTTATCAATAGCATATATATTATTTTCATACTGCATAGAAACACAATTGAAGGCCAAACATCATAGAAAAGCACTTATAGAATATAAGTCCAACTTGAGGTTACTTTATAGTGAGCTCATTCCTCTTTACAGTGAACTCTTCCTTTTAATTCATTAGTATCCAGAGTAATCCTTTAGGGATACTTGGTGCAACGTATCACCTTTGCACCACAAGGAAAATCATACAGATCATCTATACAAGACAACACATACCATCATAAAAGTATAATACAACATAGACATAGTTAAGTCAAGAACATCATCATATAGTAAACAAGATCAACATCATGCATAAAGACCCATATCATGCACATCTTCATAAAAAGTAGACAAATACTGCAATGTTATGAATAGGATACACATTCATAGTGACATGCATTAGACCACCTTTCTAGAACTTCTTAAGTAATTCTATTTATGGTCCTTGTCATTTAATATTCATTGTCTATTTTACTTTAAGGAAACTATAGCCTTAACAAACATAGACCGTGTGATTCTAAACATGTAATACCGTGTCATAAAATTCCCCAACGAAAGTAGGTGGTCTACCGGCCAAAGTAGAACAAAATGTACATAGCTTTCTTGGTGGATCCACTAGCTAGTATTCTATGGTGGCAACATAGTTATGGAACTTGGAGGTACATGTGAAAACCCTCATTATGCCAAGTTAGGCATTGTAGTTACTTACATATGGAAACCCTATTTATTCCCATTGAGGCATTGTGATTATCCACCT
The DNA here is from genome assembly GCF_001406875.1 of Solanum pennellii. Classification (NCBI taxonomy): domain Eukaryota; kingdom Viridiplantae; phylum Streptophyta; class Magnoliopsida; order Solanales; family Solanaceae; genus Solanum; species Solanum pennellii. Next base: position 47,125,097 of record NC_028643.1, on the reverse strand, counting down.
CATGAGATTTATGGTGACCTACCTTCCTACGATAGGAAGGGTCACACACTCATATTCATGTTCACTCGGTGCTAAGATAAGTTCACTTCATTGAAGACCTTTTTATATTTTTACTTTATAGATCATAAGTTTAGGAGAGTCATCCCCTTATATGCTCAACTCATAGGTCATAGATGGATGTTCATCAACCTAAATAATGTAAAGAATCTATTCACAAGAACATAGCATATGTAAAGAATCTATTCACAAGAACATAGCATATGTAAAGCATAATCTATTTTTGGGTACACATGAATACACCATTCAAGTCCCCTCCTTTGACTAGATCTTCATACATGTGTGTGTGTACATATATGTGAGCACACCTTTCACATAAAACATTAAGTCACACAAGTTCATACATATAGAAACAAAAACTAGAACTATCCTATCAAGGTAAACAGGTGCAATGCATAGGCAAAGTCCCATACCCTTGCCCATACTAGTACACCTATAAAATCATCCTAGTAAGGAATACATAACATACTTCACATACAAATGAGAAAAACCATTTATTTAGACATCATGACCTATAATACTTGTAACATGCATGCGAGTGAGTGTGTGTACACTGGTAAACATGATCACACAATGGACATCAACAACATATTGAGGCAGCCACCCTCTTAGACCATATTATACCTTCAAGCATAAACCACACAACACACATTCGCATAGGAGACAAACCAACTTCATATAACACTTAACACTCCTAACTTGTGCTATTCATGCATTCACATAAGGGTACATAGATAAGGGATTATTTAACCATTTTTACTCATCAATATCAACACCTATAATCACCATAACATGGATATATACATGCTTACACAATAGTCACACGACCAAAATCACAACTAGAATAGGAAAGTAAGCATAAGTTTCACATAGTATCATCATAAGAACATGCTCATATATTCATCAATTTGCCTTCCTAGACATGGTCAACACATATATAATGACAATAAATTAAAGACCTCCACCATAAGCGGACCATACAACACAATGCCATACAAGGCTTCATCAACATTTCTATAAAGCAGAGAAGTAGAATAGTAGAAGAAATAAGCATTCTTACAAACTCCTCAACCTTTGATCCTCATTTATCAATACATATTGTTTAACAATAATTCATATATATATATCTCATTAGCTAAATATCAGTTAATCATATAATAAACCATGTACAAGTCGCTACAAGATTATACTATAGCATAATATAAGACATCAAGATACTAGGAAAGTAGACTAACATAGATCATTAGCTAATTTCCCTTGCATTGATTTAGATCATATTTCATACATATTATGAGTTTAATGTTGTAGCTAACCCTGCATTTAACCATATTGAGATCATAATTTCATACCTTCAAGATAACATAGGAATTTAGGCTTATAGATTTGGTGGAACACCAATACTATGAACGCTCTAAGACTTTGATCATCATTCATATTTTATCAACAATACACTCATTAGTAATTAAATAATTTGATGATAAATAGAGACGAAATAATGCTTTATCTAATCACAATTCGAGATTTATCACACACTTAGCTTTTTGACTTTATAGCGTAAAGGAATCTAAATAAATTCATGCATGTCTTTCTTAGTTTGATCATAAATTATTTATAACTAAAAAATTTATCCATTATATCACCCTAAAATGTATCTACAGCAGTTAATACACAATAATAACTCTACACAAACAATCTCACAATCGACTTCAAGGCAACATGTAGAAACATAGGCTATTCATGTTCAAATCCTCATACATTGATCCTCATAGATCTTTCAATAAAAACTATACCTAAATTCATGTAAACAACAGAATATACGTTAACTTCAATGTTATAGAATCATAATTCGATTGATAGCAATTCAACATCACAAAGCCCATGCAAGGCTAAATCGTTTTGGTGAAGAAGCATGGGTTCATCATGCATTTTTATTTAAAAAAACTTCCAAATCAGTACAAAATAATAAATACATTAATATTATTACTTTAAATCAGCATAAGAAAGAACCCATGGTAGATTCAAGAGAAAGGACTTTGATCATATTTTTTCTTCTTTGAAATCTTTGAGAATGGCTCTCTAGATAAAAATATAACTAGAGATGAAGATCACCATACCATTGTCTAGATTAAAACCTCTAAAACATGAGGATTCATCTATAGAAAATCTAAATCCAAGCAGTTCTTGACCTTCACCAACAATGGAGGTTTGAAGGAAAATATTTTTGGAAGGAAAGGCTTCAATCGTGTGCGAGGATTCTAGAATGGGGTGATCACGTTTTTGAAGACTTATATACAACCAATAAGAGCTAAATAAACCTATTATAGTCAGTTTAGGGTCTTAGGTGAATTTCCCATTCACCCCTTAAATGAAATAGACGCAGGCTGCCAGTTGCCAGCCACCTTGGACGATGGCAATGACTGGGCGTCGATGCCATGATGGGCCGTACCTAGCCTCTGTTGCCTAACCCTTAGCAAAAATTTACTTAATACTTTCCCAAGGTATGTATCCCTCGATGAGACCTGCTCGACGGGCCGTTGGTGGTCACTGCCCAAGCAAAGTCTTAGGCAGTTTTGGGTCCTTATTTTTGGGCTTCTTGTGGGGCCCTTTAGAAGTGGTACCCGTACATTTACAATGTGATTACTAACATTAACAATTTATAAACCATCAACATAAATTTAATCTAAAACAAACACCTATAAGACGTCCAAGCAGTAAAAGCCACATCATGACATCCGATGAATGTCTTACGGGCTATCTTTCGAACGGCTTGGACGTTCTTGGGCGTTTGACCTCCAAACTTCACAAAAATTCATTAAAAAATATAAAACATAATTTCAAACCATTTAAATACTTATTAGACTCATTTCTATAAATTTTAGCATGCATAGACACATGAGGCACATAAGAAACTAGTCGTCGAACATCATGGTCATCCATTAGCGTTCGAATTCCAAATAACATCAAACAAAGTAAAATGCCTCTAAACCATATAATAAGACATATTAGGACCTTATAAAATCATGAAACACACATAAACACATAGAACCACATATTAGGCATCTAGGTAACTTAGTCATCGAACGTCTTAGTCGTCTCTTAATGTTCGACTTCCCATACCTCTAATATTTTATCTACTGCATAAATTATATATTTTAAGCATATTTAGTAAAATATAAATTTAAGAAAAACTTTTTATGAACTATACACCTTATCTCATTTTCGGGGACATACAATAGTTATATATTAATTGGTTTATATAGGTTCTTGGATGTTCATAAGGCTTTTCAAAGTATATTGGCATGTTTTGAAGTCCTCTTTAGCTTTATTTCACAATGTTTTATTTCCATATATTCATATTTAGAATAAGTGTGTACTATACCTATTTTTATGTTTACTACAAATTATAGGGTCCAAACGTTAAGCATAGTTCAAGATTATTGAAGACTACTTGGACATTTCCCAACTGTTTCGGTTGATCCTCACCTTCCGAGGACGATGCCACAGTCTTGATTTATGATATTGATTTTTCTTAAAGACAATTTTTAGTTCATTTTCTTTGCTTGTTTACTTTATATATGCCCATATGAGTCATTTATTTTAATGAAGTATGGGATCAACCCAAAATGTTGCATTTGACTCAGATGGTTTAATAGGAGACGTATTCTAGACTTCTTATGAATCTACAGTGCTATATTATGTATGTAAAATAAAAGTACAAGACTATGTAATCTTCCTATAAGAAGGGTCTGTGTATTCTCGATATAACTATTATGTGTATGTAGGTGTTTATGTACACCTAAATGTAGAAGTTACTAAAAGTTTTAAATTTTCCGCATTTTTAACCTATAAATGTAATGATGTAGGCTAAGAGTCTAGTCTTAGTCCTCAAAGAGGATGACGATGTGGACTATGTCTAGGGGGTGCTCCCAAGATATGACAAAAATGACCCTTTACTTAAAATGTCTATGTGAACACCGATGGTGGCAATCGACGCCCCGTCTATTAGACGACACCTCATCGCCTGCAAGTCATTTATGGCTACTGTATTAATACAAGTTTAATCCAAACTGTGAGGGTCCTCCTGAAGAAACCTTTTATTTGTCCTTGGGGAACCGTACCTGGAGATTTCCACCCTAAAAAAACTTTAATACATGTTAGACACCTTACTACGAAATTCCATTGAATTCCGACTCCTAAAACCTTGTCAAATAGTCTAAGGCACACAAGAACCTCTTGAACAAGTCTACGAACATTATGGACGTTTCTTGAAGCTTTTATTCTAGAACATTCTAAATATCTTATATACATTATATTTTTGGTAATAACCGTAAAAATTTATATGCTAAGTAAAGCTTAATGTGTGTAGAATTCTTACGATTAGACCGGGATCACAAGGATTGATGCGCGTAGAACCGGACATATGAAACCTTGCTAAAGTGAAGCCAACTAACTTGGGGAGTTAATTGAGATACGAAAGGTTGGGTACAGCCATGTAGGGCACCCAAATATGAAGATTTACCTGGGTCCATCCATGTAGGTCACCCGAATACGAAGATTTACCTGGATGAGTCTTTACTAGACTTAAACAGTGGAAATCTTAAGTTTGGAGGGTCTAGGGATAAAATGGTCTTTTTCTAGGCTAAGGTTAGTATAGTAATTACCCTGAATAGGTAATTAATTATTTAATTAATAAGATGGGGGGGATAATTTGGGGATGGAGGGCCTAAACTACCCTTTTAGCAAAATCTTGCTCCACCTGGGTTCGAACGACCATTCGGAGAATCTTCCAATCTAACACCCAAAATAGGCAACCTATTATCATATTTCACTAGATCTTTATTGGCTTCTTCTACATGAAACACACTACCCATGGTCATACGACTCAGAGCATCCGCAACAACATTGGCGTTGCCGCGGTGGTAGAGAAAACTCATGTCATAACCTTTCAACAATTCCAACCACCTTCTTTGCAAGAGATTCAACTCCTTTTGAGTGAACAAGTATTGAAGACTCTTGTGGTCTGTATACACATGCACATTGAAACCATACAAATAATGTCTCCATATTTTCAAGGAAAGTACCATCGTCTCTAAATTGATATCACTAGTATGATAATTTTTCTCATGCAGTTAAGTTGTATAGAAGCATAAGCTACTACTTTCCCATGTTGCATCAGGACACATCCTAAGCCCAATCGGGATGCATCACGAAATGCTACGAAACCCTTTCTAGTTTTCGTTAAATTCAACACCGGAGTAAAGGTAATCCTCTCTTTGAAGATTTGGAAGATTCTTTCACATGCATCAAACCACTCAACGTTCTTACTCGTTTGGGTAAAAGTAGTCAAAGGAGATGCAATGGACGCAAAACCATCCATGTAATACTCCGAATGTCTGAAGCCTAATCTAGAGCCTAACATGAGTGTATAAGAGTTGTAACATAGTTTTAAGGCAAAATATATTGTGTATATGTCATTTAGAATTTTTTATAATCACAACGTCAAGGTTCGGCCATGACTTCCGGAAACTAGTTCAAGAGGTTCTACCATGCCTTAGTCTAGTTGAGAAGGTTTTAAAAGTCTGAAAATAATCAAATTTGGTGAAAAGGTGGCTAACAAATATTAGAGTTGGTTTATAGTAGAAACATCCAGGTATGACTCCCCAAGGACAAACCATCGATGACTTGCAGGTGATGAAGCGTAGGCCAATCAATTGGGCATAGACTGCCACCTTCAATGTTCAATTATCCAAATCTTTGAAGAGGTTATTTGGAAATTCAATGGCCAAAGTGATGGATATTTTAGAACGGGGGGGGGGGGGGCTTG
>NC_028643.1:47112440-47118677 GCF_001406875.1 Solanum pennellii | reverse complement strand
GGGGGGGGGGGGGGCTTGGCCTTCGACTTACCTAAGACCCGTAGGTTGATGTTTCATAGGTTAGCTCTGTATTCAGCCTTTTCATGTTAGGCTACTTAAGTCAATTAACTAATTTGTTATTTAATTAGTTAGTTGTTAAGGGAGGTCTAATTAATTTAATTAAGTACCTCTATATAAATATATAACCTAATTAAACTAAACCCAACTCTAATTATTCCCAAAACCCAATTTGCTCTTCCTACTCTCTTCTTTCACTCTCCCAACGAAACTCCATAGAACACCAATAAAAGGAGAGTTATAGGGCAGAAAGAAGACTAATTTTCTCAATTAATCTTAATCAATTAACTAGTTATCTAATTCCTTTCACCTTTAGGATTGTTTCACCAAAGGATTCCTCCTAATATATTTAGAAAACATGTGTTTCTAGTGGGTTTTTTCTTCTGTTACGAATGTCACATTATAAGTTTCTTTGATTTTTTATTTATTTAGATAATTTTGGGTATATTATAATGTATTGTAATTTAATTATGCTAGTTATTGATGAACTTAAAAAAGGTTTTGATGTAGATCATGAATTTGACCTAAGTCCTTAATCCTAAGCTATTAACTATTGATCAAAGTTTGTGTAGTGATACAATTGAAATCATTATTGTGTAAATTACTATTATTTTTTCATATTAAACCTACTGTGGGGTTTAATTGAATGGTTGATGGTAAAACCTTTGATATTGCTTGTCAAGGAGATTGGTGTAATTCTTGTGACCTTTATACTTTACTTCAATTATAATAATTTGTGTTTAGTTAGGAATTTATATTGAAGTATACCATATGATTAGATTCATTAGGGTTGGTATGATGTTGAATTAAAATGTCTTTATTTAAGGATTGTGATATTATGCTTGAGATGTAATCATATAAGGTTGGTTATGAAGTACCTATGTACCTTACAATGATATAATGACGTTAATGTTCTAACGTCACTTGTTTAAATTGTAATGAAAGGACAATAATCATGCAGTTTCAATTGAGCTATGATTATGCCTATAGAAGGGATAGACCCTATGACTTAAACTAATCTATGATGATTAAAAAAGGCTTAAAGACATTACAAAAAGGGATTCTAGCTTATCACTGAATGAACTAGAGTGAGGACTGCCCCTTCCCACATAGGGATGGTAGTTTCAATAATGTACTCATGAGATTGGATACTATAATACATTTAACATAAAGAGGGTCCCAACTACATCTCCTAGTTCATGAACTATGTTGCCACCATAGGAATACTAGCTAGAGGATCAACATAGTTTTTATGTTCATGTTCTGGTACTAGTCCGCATTCTCTTTATTTACGGTTCCATGGACACCGGATTCCAATTAGCTCATGTGGTCTATGTCGGTTAAGGCAACATGTTCCCGAAAAAAATGAAGTAACGAAGTGAACTCTAACTAGGATGACCTAAGGGGTTTGACTTCATCTCAGTAGGGGTATGAGACTCTACCTATACATTGCAGTAGTTAGCCTTGATGAAGTATTACAAGGATGTTCATATATGCTTATGTGCTTATATGCTTATCAGTGTAAATGATATGTATATGTTGATCTTACATGTTGATGACACTATGTGATGTTGGTTTCACTTATGAATATGTTGTTGGTCTCTATTACTAAAGTGCGATGATGTTTACTCGTAATGGCATAGTATATGAAGTTGGGCATTGCTTATGGTTCTTATTGGGTTTACTTGATTGGGTAAGGTTATGGGGACTTACTTAGTCAATGTACTAGTGGACTTAACGGGGGTTGATCGAGCTTTTTTGAATTATGTGCTCAATTATTATTATATGCATGTTGACTTGAATAGATTTGATATTGTTTGTCTTGCTATGTACATGGTCTTTACAGAATGAAGATGTGTTATTCACTTGTATTGGTTCTTGAATGTGCATAAGGCTTTTCAAAAGTAAATTTTCATTCTTTGATGAAATGTCCATTTTTAGCATAATTTCTATGTTGTATCTACATATAAATTCATACTTAGTACAAGTGATGTGCTAACCCATTGCTTTTACTTCCCTAACATTTTAGGTTTCTGTCGTTAAAGGGTTCGTGATAACTTTTTAATAAGACTTGATCCTAATTCTTCAAGTTGGGTAGGTCCTCACAACGTCGAGGATAGTGCCACTTTTTAGTATTGGATGTTGATTATTCTTAAAGACAACTAGTTCATTCTCATTCATTGAGTATTAAGATTATCTAGCCTACATTGGCTTTTATTGTATTGATGTATGTGCTATGACAATTGTTATACTCTTGTTTAGATGGTTATGATATAACGCATCCGTTTGAAGACTATATCATATCTTATATATGTGTGTGTTCCATAAAAGTAGAAGACTATGTTATCTTCTTATACGAAGTGTCTGTGTATACTCGATATCAATATATATTATATGTAAGCGACAGGTCTCAGTAAACATTATGAAGTAGCATAGATGAAAATTTTTAAATTTTCTGCATTTTTAACCGATGAATGTAAATATTAATGCTAAGAAGCTAGTCGCAGTCCTCTTTGAGGACGAGGACACCGTTTACTTCTAGGGGGTACTTTCTTGATGTTATAATCCACAAAACCTCCTACAATATCCGGGTAGACCCAAAAAGCTTCTAATGTCGGTTGGAGTCAATGGTCTTGGCCAATACTTGACCAGCTCGATTTTCCTTGGTTCTAATTGAACCCCCTAACTAGAGTTAAAATGACCAAGAAACGCCACCGACCTCAACAAAAACTCACATTTTCTTTACTTTACAAATATTTGATTCCCCTTAAGCACTTGTAACACCACCCTTAAATGGTCCATATGTTCACCCTAGTTTTTTTGAATATACCAAGATGTTATCAATGAAGAAAATTACAAATGAATCTAGGTAACTTTCAAACACCCTATTCATGAGGTCTATAAACGCCTTCGAGGAATTAGGCCGACCAAAGAACATTACTAAGAACTCATAGTAACCATATAATGTTTTGAATGCCGTTTTTGTCTATCCTCACCATTCACCCTAATTTGGTGATACCCCGATCTCAAGTAAATCTTACAAAAGTAGCTTTCCCCTTGGAGGTTATAAATAAGTTGTCAATCTAAGGGAGAGGATACTTGTTCTTTATTGTGATTTTATTGAGTTGGTGATAATCAATGCACATTCTAAGGGACCCATCCTTGTTCTTCACAAACAATATCGGAGCACCCTATTGACAAATACTAGGTCTAATGAACCCTTCGTCTTGTAATTCCTTTATTTGAGCCTTCAACTTTTTCAACTCAGTCGGAGCCATCCGATAAGGAGCAATTTAAATGGGGTTGGTATCCGGTAGAAATTCAATACCAAAATAAATTTTTTGGTCTAGCGGGTTATTATAGGAGGTTTGTGGATGTTTTGGCGTCCATTGCATCTCCCTTGACTACTTTGCCCCATAAAAGTGAAATTTGAGGGTTTGGAGGCATGTGAAAGAAGATCCCAAATATAGAAAGAGTGGCTTACCTCCGCTCCGGTGTTGACTTTACCGGAGGGTACCAAGGGATAGAATTTCCCCCCTTCCACTCTTAAACGGGTTCATTTGGGAAACTGAGCTTAACAATTCTTGTCCTATATTTAATAGAGGAAAAACAATCATGCAACCAATCCATCCTCAAAATGACTTCAAAATCGAACATATGAAGTTCTACAAATTAAACATTAGTAATCCTACTGGGCAACATTATAGGAAAATTTCGTTATACCCTCTTTGTAACCACCAGTTCACCTACCGGGGTAGTTATCATAAAAGGTTCATTTAGAATATTGGGAAAAATATTAAACTTCCTGGCTATCAAGGGAGTAACAAAATATAATGTAGCACCCGAATCAAGTAAAGCATAGACATTAATATCGAATACTTGTAACATACTTGTCACCACATGGGGAGAACTCTCCTGTTCACCACTAGAGAAAAGTGCATAAAAGCGATTCTTCTTCGGAGAGTCCATATTAGATCCACTAGCTTGAGCTTGCCCGCTACCTTTTTCTTTCCCCTTCAAATTAGAGCAAACCCTAACCTTGTGGCTACTTTTGCCATTCCCAAAGCAATTGTCCGTCCCAAAAAATAAATTCACCATAATGCTTCTTGCCATACTTGCCACAAGTTGGCTTCTTTCTTGGTGAGCTAGTACCTTTTCCCTTTTGAGACTTAGAGTTAGACACCCTATCATCACGAGCCTTGGGAAATTTTGAAGGAACTTGATTACAAAACCTCTTTTTTGACCTAGTTTCTTCCACTTGTTGATCATGAGACATTAGATGAGAAATATTCATATTATCATGAAGCATAGCCGAATGTCATTCTTCAAAAAAGTCATCGGACACCCCAAAAGAAATTGGCTCATTTCATCCCTTGGGATTGACATAACGGATGAAGCATACTTGGAAAATTTAGTGAACTTCAAAGATTAATGAAGTACACTCATACCTCCTTGACGAAGGTTGATGAATTCTTCCACCTTAGCTTCCCCCATATATCTAGGAAAAAACATATCAAGCAAAACCCTCTTGAAGATCTCCCAAGTCACAGGACCACCTTTTAGAGCTTATTATCTCTCCATTGGACATACCATATTTTAGCCACATCCTTGACTTGGTAAGCCGCGAACTCGGCATTCTCAATTTAGGTCACACACATAACATAGAGAATCATATAGACTCATTGAGGAAATCTATAGGGTCCTCATATGACCTCGACCCAAAGAAAAGGGCAGACTCCTTCTAGTAAAGTCTCTAATGCTAGACCATAGTTTTATCATGTTGAGGACCTCGAGGTCCAACCTCACTATTCACTTAGGTCGTCATGGATTGAACTTGAGAAGTAACAACAATATTTGAGAGGTCATGACATGAGACAAAGTGAGAAAGGCATACCTTATCTCTCCATCGTTCTTCGGTGGAGGACCATGTAGAACTTGATCACCCATAGCAACTTCTTCAAGTTGAGTCACTTGGTTGTCTTGAGGAGGCACTTGATTTTAATGATCTCCCACATTATCCATTTCTTCCTCAGTCCTTCAAGAAGCTGCTCTTCGAGTATTCATACCTATAACAAGGATACATGATTTAGGTGAAAGCACATAAAAAGACTCTAGATGCACGACATAGGAATACAAGAAGATTAGAGTTTCTAAGCATCACGTAGTCTCTCATTCATAAGTATGTCATTGTTAACAATTATGAATAAGAATCAACATAGACGTGGTTTAATGAGACATTGTTTCTAGGGATATTCAATATCATGTGCTGATACAAACTATTTCACAATCGGGAAGTACCCCCTATATGTAACAGGTGTTGTCGTCCTCGGAGAGGATTAAGACTATCCTCTTAGCATTATTTATTACATTCATATGTTAACAAGTGCAAAAAATTTAAAACCTTTCAACTACATCTACTTTATGAGGTTTACTTAGACCTCTCTCTTACACATAATATATTTATATCGAATATGCATAAACCCTTCATATAAGAAGATTACATAGTCTTCTGCGTTCATGACACATATAGACAACATACATAATATAGTCAAAAAAGGGATGTCTGGTAATAAACCATCTAGATCGAGTCAAATCAACGTGGGAATAATCCCTTAAACATTGTAGAAATGCCACATACAACTTACAACAATATCTTGAAAGAACGTGAATGAAATCATTGTCTTTAGAGTGTAACAAAGAATCATAGCTAGAGTAATAACACGGCATCATCCTCGGACATTAGGATATACCCACCTTAAAGAAATGATCCAAGCTATCCTTCAATGTGGTCACGAACCTTGAACAACCGGAAACTAAAATGTTGGGAAAATGGGAGAAATGGGACCAGCACATCACTTGTACTATGTACGGAATCATATGCGCATAAAACATAGAAATAACGCTAAAAAGGGACATTTCATTAAAGCATGCTAATTTTACTTTGAAAACACCTTATGCACATTCATAAAACAATACCAATCAATAATCACGTAGTTTTAAATTCATGACCATGTAAATCACAAGACAAACAATACCAAGTCTAGTCAAGTCAACATGCATATCCATATAATTGAATACATAATCAAGACAAATCTCTAATAAAGTAATAATAGCAACGATAATCCAGAATAGTTGATAACATCATAACATAATCAAGACTATCAATTACCCCCCCCCCCC
>NC_028643.1:47096525-47111981 GCF_001406875.1 Solanum pennellii | reverse complement strand
TACCCCCCCCCCCCCAATTAAGTCCACTGCTGAAATGACAAAGTAAGGTCCCATAACCTCACTAAACCGAGTAAACCCAACAAGAACTATAAGAAATATCAACTTTACATACTTAATTATTAAGACTAAGCATCATCATACTTTAGCAATAGAGACCAACCACATGTTCATAAGTGAAACCAATATCACACAGTGTCACTTACATGTAAGATCAACACACACACACACACACACACATATATATATATGTATGTATGTATGTATAAGCATATAAGCACATAAGAACATCTTTGTAAGAGTTACCTAAACGCTAACTACTGCAATGTATAGATAGAGTCTCATACCCCTACATAGACTAAGCAAAACCCCTTAGGTTATCCTTCTTAGAGTTCACCTGTTTACTTCATTTTACGCTTAGGAACATCTTTCCTTAATCGAGATAGATCACATGAACTAATGTAAAATCTGGTGTTAGTGGACATCTAAATATAAAGCAGGCGGACTACTTGCTAAGTTAGTACCAAAACATGAACATAGAATGTATGTGGATCAACTAGCTAGTATTCCTATAGGGGCAACATAGTTCAAAAACTAGGAGATGTAGTTGGGACCCTCTTTATCATACATGAATTATAGTGTCTAATCTGATGAGTACATTATTGAACATACATTTCCTATGTGGCAAGGGACACTCCTTACTTCTAGTTCACTCAATACTAAGCTAGAGTCCCTTTTGAAATGTCTTTCATTAAAAATGATAACTTAGTTAAGGTCGTAGTGTGGTCCCCTTATAGATTCATCACTATATGTCAATTGGAACTTCATGAGTATTGTCATTTAATTACAATTCACACATGTCAGGTTAGCACATTTATATAATAACATTATGATAATGAATAGAGGCAAGTCATCACCATCCTTCAATCGTTATGTTATAGCCAACAACTCACAAGTTGTAAATCAAGGTATTCCAATTCAACATCATACCAACCCTAATCAATCTTATCTTAAGGTATACTTCAATAGAACTTCAACACTAAATACAAGTAATCATAATTGAAGTAAAGGATTGAGATTCCAAGACTTACCCCATCTCCTTCACAAGCGATCATCCAAGGTTTTACCATAAACCATCTTATTCAACCCAAAACTGGTGTAATATAATCACACAATAGTAATCAACGCAATAATGAAGTCAATTGAATCAGTACACAAGAATTCATCACTAGTTCATGGCTTAGGGTTAGGGACTTGGTTCAAATTCATGATCTACTCAACAAACTAGGTTAATTAATCAAAAATGGCTTAATTGAATCATAATACATCAAAATTTTATCATAATAATCTAAATAAACAAGAAAAAATCAATTTAGAATATCAAATTTATTGTATGGATTAAACTTGAAGTATTTCTTCCATATAACCTACCTTGACCTTTGTCTACTATGGAGTTTTTTTAGGGACAGAGAAAGCAGAGAGAAGGAAGAGCAATTGGGTTTTGGGAATTATGAGAGTTGAGTTAGTTTAATTAGGTTTTGGGCTTTACATATGTCATTAACTAACATAATTAGGCCTCCATTAACCACTAACTAATTAAATAACCACATAACTAATTAATTAATTAATTGGACTAATTAAAACATGGTACCAAAAAAATGAACCTCACCTACGAGACCTCGACCTACGGGTCACAGGTTAATTGACGGCTAGGACCCCACCGTCCTGTGCACTCATCATTTTTTTCAGAGACTTGGAAAAATGTCCCCTTCCTTAAAGTTGCTAAGTTACAATCTATGGTGGAAATCGACGCCCCATCAATCGGACCACGCTTCGTCGCCTGCAAGTCGTCGATGGCTATTGTCTCAAGAAAATTTTTAACCACAATGTAAGGGGCCTCCTCAAGGACTGTTTGGTTGATCCTTGCGTAGACGTACCTGGATGTTTAGAACCTAAAAAACGTTTAATACATGTTCGACACCTTACTACCAAATTCCATCAATTTTTGACTTCTAAAACCTTGTAAAATAGCCTAAGGCACACTAGCACCTCTTGAACTAGGCCGAAGATGTTATGGATGTTTGTTGACGCTTTAATTCTAGAACTTCTTAAATTTTACATACATTTATTATATTTGAACTTAAAATAGTGTTACACATCTGATACTAACATGTTAAGATCTAGATTAGGCTTTAGACATTAAGAGTATTGCATGTATGAGATGCATGTTCTCCATATGTTATATATTCCTTAATAGATACTATATTAAGGATGTTTTGAAGATTCTAAATTGTATGAAAAACGATTTGTTGATCAAATTAATGTTTTCTAAAGTTGATTGTGAAACTTGATGTATAAATTGTGCATTAGACTTCACAAGACAAGGTAATGAGCATTATTGATGTAACTTTTTATGTGTGGTATTTTAATCCATTACTGAGAAATGGGGACTCCTGAAATTGAAAAATGATGAGTCTCTTGAAATTATGTGACTTTTATGACTTGTCAAGTATGAATGTATTCTCATTCTTCAAAAGTTAAAATATATTTACTCAAAGTCCTTGTGTGTGCCTATTAATTATATTAATATCCGTAAAATGATGCATGTTTATGAAAGCTAGTGTTATGATAGAAATTGTAAATATGTCAAATGAAAGGTGTGCTTTACCATTTTTACTTCAGTGGGAAGGAAGTATGATCATGCTTCGGTTAAAAGTTGAGAACTTCTCACTTAAAATGAATTGACCTTTTTGCATTGCTTGTGTATGAACTCATGAGACATCTAAGTTTGTTGAGGAAAAGGACATTCCTTCTTAAATATAACTAAGCATGGTAAGGTTGAGTATGGAATAAATGGCATTATGTCTAAATGATAAATATTTTTGTTATTATAATAGGTTTAAATCTATGTTTATTCAAATATAAGTGCTTATTTTCTTCTTGAGTTATGTTGAATTTGCATGAGTGTGACTTAAAGTTTTTTGCATAATGAGATCTTAATCAATTAACATGGAAATACCATTTTATGATTAGGAGAAGGATGGTCCTGCTATAAATATGACAAAAGCCTATGTGTTTGATGTATTTTGAAAGTGAGTGAATAAAGGTTTTGCTTGATTGGGTTGCAGTGAGTGCTAAATTGTTTGAAGATTGTGTTCCTTGTACATATGATTCATTGAATTCTATGTGATTATATTATGAATGTTGTGAACTTCTATATGGGTTATTGAAATCCTTATTGTGTTTAAAATGTTCCAAGTGTCATTCGAGAACGGGTATTCCTAAGTGGGGGATATTGGAAGGACCTTCAAAATTAATAAAGGTGCTTAAAGACTTACATTTGTCAAAAAAGGTTTAAAATATGTTAAATCAGTTCTTAATATTATGCATACTTAATTTGAAGTCATTTGGAGGTCAAACGTCCAAGAACGTCGGATGACGTTTTAAAGTTATCCTTGAGACGTGCATGTATGTCATGGCATGTTTCACATGTTGGTTTTTGGTGAATCTTATGTGGAAGTCCCAAAAATGTTCATGAGTGTATTTATATATATTTGAAACATCCGGGTGCCACTCCCCAAGGGCCACACAAAAGGCCCTCTAGGAGGACCCAAAGGGCGCCTAGACACTCTCTTGGTAGTATCCACATACGAGCCTAGAACGACACTTTGTTAGTTCTTTTACTCCCTATCAATAGGGGGGTCGCCCCACACTTATCCTGGGAGCTTAAGCCCCAAATTGCAGCTGCAGTCACAAACCACGGAGGTGTAGGACAGGCCGTTGTTGCACCAACAGTTCGTCGACTGCTCGCTGTCTATGCAGTCTGCAAATTGCATGCATGCACTGTTTCATTAAAGGGGTGACTGAAAAATTCACCACACGTTCCCAAAATTATTATGGACAGTTATTTAAGGGGTACTTAGATATATTAAGTTAGATTATAGCATGAAACCCCTACTTCCAAATCATTCTTCACAAAGTTTTCATGGTTCTCTTTTACAATAAGGTATGATGATCCTTCATCCTTAGTCAACCTTTATTCTAAGGAGTCCGTTCAATTGTTTTCAATAAAGAATTCATGATCAAACCTTTAATCTTCCAATCTAGCCATGGGTTCTTTCGCAAAATTTTTTCAAAAGCATGCTTATGCCAAATTGATGATTAGCTACTATTTTTAATGTGAATTCAATAAAATTTCAAGTTGAACCTATGTTCCCTACAATTCTCAAATTAGCCTTTATTATGGGCATTGTGATCTTTACTTTATGTTTATTTAATTATGATTCTAGAATGTTGAATTTTTTATGTCTAATGCCAATTATGTATATAGATGTTGAATTATGTGTAATTTATCATTGTGTATCAAGGCAAGAGGAATTGTTAAGGATTGACCTATGTTCTTCTACTTTCGATAGATTGCTAGTTAGTGAATTCATTGTGATATTTGATCCTAGGGTAAATGAATCATCATTTCATTTATGTTATTATATATTTAGCTACTTCCCTGTAATTGTATTATTGATGAATTATGATTATTGAATATTGATGATCAAATCAAAGGATATTGGGTAAGATTTCTCTATTCCTTTACATTTCTATAGTATTGCAAATAGAATTCACCTTGCATGGTATTGTGTGGTATGATCCACTTATGATGGCGGTGTTTGATTCTTTTCAATCTATATATGTATTGATCATGGCCTTTAAGGCAACTTGATGTTATATGAGTGTGTGGTTATGATGCCCACACTATGTGAAGCATATTCTTAGTCTTCCATTCTAGTTATGATCTAGTTTGGGTTGCTAATGTTATAATCATGTGAATGACTATTTTAGGGAGGGTTAGATGCTGAAATAGATGATCTATAATGGTTATTGACCCCTTGCCTATGTACTCCTACATGAAAGTGTGGTTAGCTAATTTTAGGAGTCTTGAATGTAATGTGAAAGTATCTTGCCTAATATGCTATAGTGTGTTGTGTGGTCTATGCTTGAAGGTGCGTTATTGTCATAAGAGGGTGTCTGCCTCAATATGTTGTTGATAGACATTATTTGATTATGTTGACCTATGCACACACACCTACACCTCATGCATGCTTACAAGTAGTATAGGCTCATGGTGTATAATGAAAGGGTATTATCACATGCACTTGTGTCTACTACTATCCATGAAATTAATATGTCTATGAGGTATGCTCGTTGTCCTTAAACTAGGATTACATGATAGGTGTACTAGTATGGACAAGGGTATGGGACCTTGTCTATGCATTGCATATGTGTACCTTGATTGGATAGTATGAGGTTTATGATCTATGAAAATCAATATGAATGCATGGGCATGTTATAAATATGACTTCTATACTATTATGTTATGTATATTATATTCTAAACTATGAATACACATATTGTCTAAATGTGTTTATATGAAAGGATTGCTCACATAGTAACACGTATACACTTATACATGAATTAAAAGAAGTATAAACATGTATGGTGTAAGGGTGTTTATGTCCATTATGCATGTATGATTATCTAGTAAATAGGGGGGCTCTTGAAAGGTGTTCTCAATGGTATCCTAAACTAGATGGTGCTTGAATATTCTATGTCCATGTGAAAGGTCTTTTCACATAATTGTGGTTGATGAACTCTAATCTATGACCTATGAGCTATGCATATTCAGAGTCAATCTCCTAAATACTACTTTTATAAAGTAATAATAATAAAGGCTTTTCAATAAAGAGAACTTAACTTAGCACCGAGTGAACTTGAAGTTGAGGGGTGTCCATTCCCAATGTGGGAAGGTAGGTTCACCATAAATCTAACGAGGTGGATAACTACAATTCCTCAACAAGAATAAAGAGTTTTTTCTTATGAGCCTCCATGTTCCATAAATGATGATTGCCCCATAAGATCTAGAAACAAAATTCAAAGTTTAGCACACATGGTCTTAGTTTAAGTTAACGCTATAATTTCCTTAGAGCGAAAGGGACAATAGGAGTAATTAAAGAGCCCTTACTACGATAACCTAAGGGAAGTTGCTTAGTGTAGGTAAGCGTATGGGATTTTACTTATGCATTGCACAAGTAGCTCTTGAAAGGAGTTCTAAAAATGTGTTCTAATGTATCTGACTATGTTTATGTTCCTTATGCATGACATTGTAGTGATGTCTATTTGTTGTGATTATATGAATGACATGAGTCCTAATGAGTATATATGATATGGTCGTACCTTATGTGCATAATGTTTGTTTTATTACCTACATGAAGAAGGTCTTACTAGGGATGTATGAGTTCCCTATACTTTTGTAGTTGATGTATAAAGTAAATAGTATGCTCGTGGTCTCTTTGTTAGTTTACTAGCTATGTGAGAGGTTATGGGACTTCACATGTACAATGAAGTATTAAGCTTAGATTGACATTATGATTATCATGTTAGGACGTCCAAGTGAAGTGAAGTCAAAATATGCTATTGATTTAGTAACGCCTCTTATGATGATATTTGTATGTATTGACTTGCTTGTGGTCTTGTAATGAGTTCTTCTCTGTGGTCAATAAAGAATGTTGGGACAAATGTGAGTTATATGAAGATTGTATGCATGATTTCCTTGTGGTGTTAAGGTGATGCTTGAGTGTGGAAGTTTAATGGGACATTATTTATGATTGAACCAAGTGTCAGTAGGGGGTTACTTGGAAAGTTAAGGAGTTTGGAAGAAAAAGAGGTTACTGTGAAATAGAACAAATCTTACTGTAAAGGGGAAGGTAGTTAAAGTAAAGTGAATCTAATTGTGCCTAACATGCAATGTATGACTTTATGTTAAATTGTGACAATGGTACATGCCTCAAGGATGTATGTGAATTGTATGATGATTATGGTATAAAAGTTTTATAAAGTTTTCACAAAAAGTCATGATGCATGCATTTAAAGTAAAATGTCCGTTTTAAATGCATGTTTTTTCATGGTTGTCATACTTAGTTCATTCTTGTACTAACACCATTCTTCTTTACCTTGTTACACAATGTGTAGGTTATGAATACATAAACGATGTCTCTAAGGTGAAGGGTTTGATATGTGGTTCCCAAGCTCAATGAAAGGGATCCTTAAGTTCAAGATTTCCTATGTCATGTTTCTATAATTTCTTGTAATAGTTTAGAATATTATTTTATGTTATAATGTTCGTGTCCCTAATGTACTCTAATAATGTTAAGTCTAACATGGCAAAGAGACTTAGAGTCTATATAATTGTGTTATTTTATGTATATGGTTGAATTAATGTTCTAGCGTATGATGTGCTACGAAAGTTTTAATTTTTTTTCCAAATTTACCTATAATAATTAAATGAATGATAACTATGAGCTTGTATAAGACCTCCGAGAGGTGAAGTATGCCTTGTTACTTCTACGGGGTGCTCCTCGGTCATGACATTGAACTTACTAGCACAACACTATATTTGATATATACAAGAGTCTTAGGTGATGGTTGGAACATGAAGATTCACCGGAGCACATACGAAGTTTTGTGAAAGTGTGCACCCCTTTACCATTCAAGATCTTATCCGAAGACTCTATACGACTTTTCCAATTTCAGTTATCGTTAACCAAGAAGGCCACTAAATCGTTAGTTGACATTCCAAATAACCTATCAAGTCATGGGAGGAGATGGTTACGACTTTTCAGAAAGGATTCTTTCCTCCATAAAAAATGATGAAATTGAGGGAGGAGATTCAAATTTTTAGAAGGAAGAGGGCCAAGCAATTAACCAATCATGGATAAGGTTTCAAAGTCTCTTGCGAAAGTGATCAACGCATGGGCTGACAAGTGAATTATTGCTACAACACTTTTACCGTAGTCAGGACTCAGAAAACAAAGGGATAACTTATCAATTGGCGCAAGAAGGAATAATTTTACAAATATTTGAAGTAGAATCATTTTTTCGTAGATAGACTGACGAGATTGAACTAAGCATGGTACAAAGAAAAATATGGAGTTTACCTATTATTCTCCATAGTGTTTCAAGTACAACTCGATAAAGAAAAGGAGATGGACGAAAAAATCAAAAGATATTATCTTAGATTGAAATCCTAGAAGAATACACGGTTTACTTGACGTATAGTTGGTATTGTACAAGCCATTTTGACATCATTCGTTGAATACATGTATGAAAAGTAGTGCGAAATTGAATGTTTTCGCACAAAATAGTAATTAGAATATCTTTCATTAAAACATAAGGAATCAGGTTATTTCTAAAGTCACTATCTTAGACACGTGAATACTTGGGACACAGCCCATAAAACAGAAATATAGAAACCTAGTCTATTACATTACTTTGAATATGAGATGTCTAAAGATAGTTATGTCCTCGAGTCAAGTGAGGACATACTTCAACTTTGCTTGAAATAGTCTAGATAATAAGAATTTCTTAAAAACACCTCTCACCTGCTAGACACACCTTTAGAGAAAGACAAAAATTATGGAATCAGTACATTGCATGTACTAAGTATGGTGTAATGCATAAAATCATGATAAACTGACATGTGATTCGAATATTCTCTTTTAGGTTAAAACTTCATATCCTAATATATATGAACCACACCAACATCACATATAAGCCACATATCACAAGAGAACATAAAGAACACATCAAAATTGATAACATGAGACCCTCATACCAAAGGTGAGTATGAGGTTCACTTGGGTGAGTTAGAAAGCGACATCCCATATAATCCCTTCAGACACACCAAAGAGATCCTTTAGACTGCCTATGATTTGATTATTCCTATTTCATTAATCAAACACCCTACCTTGAATTACTCTAAGACTCACCTATGTAAGACTAGAAGAAAACGCCCATACGCCCTCTCCTAACCTACCTAGACAATCCTCAAAGCTACCATAGATAGAAACCTTTTAAATTAACATACCTTAACTTAAGTCATAAAATTCATAAAGTCAATTAGAAGACATTCAACACTTAACGACATTCACATAATGAACTTGAAGAAGACCTAGGGCACTCACAAACTAATATATTCAAAGCCTATTTGTACAATGTCCAGATAGTGTCCCATTCCACTACCTAAACTTCATAGTTTTTATCCGACACTAGAATGTATCCCACATGATGAGAATAGGCAATAACCGACAAAAAACATACTATCTAGGCATGGAATCCAGAGTCTACCCTACACCGATGGAGGATGTTCTACTTGCCAATGGTAGAACTAAGACACATCCCATGTACGCACATGGTTACGAAATATGAAGGGTTTCTTCGTACTCTAGACTAAATTTTAACTAGATCTACTCCCCAAACCATATTCAGTCTGTGCTATCCTTTATTCTCGTATAATTTTTTAATAAAGGATTGTATGAAGAGGTTCCATATCTAGTTCATAATCAAATCACATTACATCTTACTAAAGTGGTCCCATAGGGTTGTCTTACAATGGTTAAGAGGATAGATCAATGAATTTCCTAAGGATGATTTCATTTCATTCAAGCCAATCTACCCTAAGTCCATCATTGACACAAGAAGGATACCATTACGAATTTCGACATCAAGGATATCATAACCTTCTTTCCCAAAGGTTCCACATAAATGACATTCACTACTATAATAAAGATAAAATTCATTTCATACATATACATTCATGAAAAGGGTTTTCTAACCTACTAATTCAACGATTCTTATTCATTCAAGTATCAAGCAAGGTACATAGGTCTAGCTAGACAAGACACACTGCGCTTTATATTATCAAGTGTTAGGGCCCTCAAAATTAATTAAGGTTCTTACTTAGCCTTGAAACATGCATGTATGTCGTTTGGTGTCTTATATGTTTTAAGTGTTTGATTGGTTGAAACTTTTGTGGAAGGTCCCTAGTATGTTAATTATTATATTTAATTTGGAAGCGTTAGGAAAGACTCCCCAAGGTCCCCGCAAAAGGCTGTCAAGGAGGACGCAAAGTCTCCCTAGACACTACCTTGGTAGTGTTTACCTACAACTACAAACGACGGCAATTAGTCTCACCTACGCCCGGTCGATTGGAGGATAGATCAATACATAGATTGGTGATCCTCACGTATCAAAGGAGGAGATTCAGTCACCACCGATTGAGAAGTAGGATAACCAGTCGACTGTTGTTCGTCGATGGTTCCTACAATTTGCTGCACGTATTATTTCATTAAAAGGGTGAATGGGAAATTAACCCCACGTCCCTAAATTAATACATGCAGTTTATTTAAATATATTTGGGTACACTAAGTTATTTAAAAACATTAGAACCCCAAACATAGTACATAGCTCAAAATAAGACTTTCGTCTACAAAAGAAACCGCTTTAGAAACCTCCATTGGAAATGAAGCTCAATAACAGCTTGGAGATTGGATTCCCATGGATTGTTCAATAATTTTTCATGAATTTCTCCTACAATAAGGTAAGGTGATCCTTCATCCTCAGTTAACCTTTCTTCAAAGGAGTCCATTACAATGTTCTCAACGAAAGTTAATGATCAAACCTTCAATATTCACATCTAGCCATCGGCTCATTGTCAAAATGTTTTCAAAAGATTTATTATGATGAATTGATGTTGATGTACTGATTGTAAATTTAATTTCAATCCAATTTAATGATGAATCCATGTTCCCTCCTATTCTCAAATTAGCCTGTGTTATGGGCATTGTTATCTTGATTATGTGTTGATTGAATTTTGATTCTAGCATGTTGAATTGCTTATATCTACTGCCTATAATGTAAATTGATTATAAATTATTTGTAAAGGATATAATTTTGATCAAGTATTGATTATTTGGTATTATTGAATTATGTAATTCTATCTTCTATTCATTTTTAATGTATATTTCTTGGTAATATTTCGATTGTAGGGAAATTGAAGTATGATTTCGTTTAGATTGTGATATATTTAGATACTTCCCTATATTGTATTATTTATGCAATATGATTATTTATCATTTATAATCAAAGGAAGGGAGATTTGAAGAGATTGATCTATGTTCTTCTATCCTCTATAGATTTATCATGCAATGTACACATTGTTATCTTACTTCTAGGATAGATGAAACATGATATCATTTATGTTAATATACATTAGATACTTGTTACCTATACTTGAATTGCTAATTAAATATAATTATTGATCAATGGTTATCAATGGTTGATGAATTGATAAGATCGTCTACTTCCTCTACTTTTCTTATAGAAATGGTAGATGATTGGCCTTGCACGGCATTTGTGTGGTATGGCCCACTTATGGTGGCGTTGTTTACTTTATTATAAATATATATGTGATTTTTTCGTGTCCTTAAAGGAAATTGTACTTTTAACGAGTTGTGGTGTTGATCGCCCAATGTGATGATTATTCGTAGTATTCAATTCTAGTTATGATCTAGATTGTGTCGCTATTGTTATAAGCATGTGAATGACTATCTTAGTGTTAGGGTTAGGTTCTGCCACTAGTGAGTTATAATAGTTAATTACCCCTTACCTATGTACCCCGGCATGAAGGTATCAGTACACTATTTTAGGCCTAAACCACACTAAATCAAGACAACTCTTCTAAAGTGTTGGCTAAGCCTTTTAAGGCTACACTTTAATAGTGTAGCCTTAGTTTCATCTTTTGACAACATTAATATTGGCAACGCTTGAAAAATGTTCTCTTTAGTAGTATAGTATACACCTTATAAGTGTTTTAACATCATTATATAATTGACCACACTTATTTAAATATATGACTACAATTTTAAAGTGTACCTTTATTATAATTATAAAAACAACATTTACCAAATGTGGACTAATAAGTTTCACTAAAATATTTTATTCCCTCAAAAAAAATTCACTCTCCCTCCCATTTTTATTTGGTAAAAAAACAAATTACATAAAAAATGAAAAAATCTTTTCAAATCTATGAATGAAATTATATTTGCCCTGGATCTGATACAAAACATATATAGATATTTGTTTGTACAAAACACAAAGTGATAATTTTTCAAAAATCAAATGAAGAATGATTTCATAATACTTGTATGATTTTTCACTTACGAGAAAAGAAAATTGTATTTGATGATTTTTTAGCTCCATTCATGATTTTTTTGTTTCTGGCCGGCTTGAAGAAACCCCTTACAATTTTATCGTTTTTCACCTATCTTGTCCATGAAAAGAAAAGAGAAAAGAGGGGTGAGGAATCTGGCGGAGACGATTGACACAATTTTCTTGGAAACTGGTGGAAGGATAAGAATTCTAGAGACTACAATGGTGGAAAGAACGAGAAAGTTCAAAAATTGCTTAAAAATTGCGGATAAATAAGTTCAGAGCATATGATTAAATTTTCCTTTTAAAAATTAATAAACAGAACAAGAAAGATAATATCCTAAAGCTTCATCACCTTTTATCAGAATTGATTTATTAGGTTAACATTTCTACCTTTGAATGTTTGGATTTGTGGCATATAGGTTTATTGTGTGGTGTTTGATCCTGATTTTCTTGTTTTGTTTATTTTCGGGATTCTAGCTTGTATATGTTCACTTATAGTTCCTCATTTGAAGTCGAGCTTCCTCCTGGTCATAATGATATCTCGATGTTTTCTTTCTAAGGAGTGTAAAATATATCCTCTATTTGTGGAATGTTTTTTTTAACTGATTGTAGGAACAAAAATCACGACATATTTCTTTAGGGCAAGTGAGTCGTAGAATCATATACTTAGAGAAGTTTCAATTTCAGTATTTCAGATTTTGTTTGAGAACCTCATTTCTACATTTCAAGGCATGACTATCATCAGTGAGTTCCTTATCTATACGGTCTTGACTGGTTTGTCAAGAATGATTATAACGTCTTCCCTAAAGTCTGGCACATCCAGGTCTATTGGACAGCTCTAATATGAAGGAGAAGATGTTTTAGCGAGACTGCATTAGGAACCACTTCGTCGTCCATTGTGTTTTCTTCTCTTCTCGATCATGCTTCCTAATCTTTATTCTATTATGCATTGTTAGGATTTGTTGAAGTTATATGCTTTTGTAGTTAGTAAGTTGGTGAAGAAGAATAAGATGTTGAATATTCTGAGTGTTTGAGTAGTGCAGGCGTATAAGAGAAGGTGATAGTACTCAAAGGTTGTCAGCTCCTGAGTCAATTCTATTTGTGTAGTACTGCAGGCCAGTAGAGCAGGTGATGAAGTGTGTATGTTGACGTAGTGGGATGGACGACAAAGTAAAAGTACAAACTGCACACAAAGTTGAATACTTAAGAATCAAACAAAATATTGAGTGATTAAAATATTTAATTGTAAATAACTTGTTTGGTGGTTGACAAGTTTCTTCAACAGATAAACGTCTAGCCAGTAAATTTTCACGTTCAACCTATTAAGTTATAAGAGTTTTATGATTAGTTCGAATGGCTACTTTTAAATCCGGTCTTTACTTTAACAGAGTACAAATGTGTATTATGTCGACCTCATATAATAGAAAATGAAAGCACATATTAATTATGTTTGTCCAAAGAATGATCTATTGTTTTATCCTCGCATACATTGTTAAAGTAAATAAATATTCTCTTGATTTATTAAAGTAATGTTGAATCTTTTTTTTTCTAACCCAAATCTTCTGTTGATTTTTTGGTTTTGTAACTTGTACATAGAGTCTTTGGGCTACAAGTTCTTATATCATAATTGTTGTTATTGGTTAAAGCGTTTTATATTTTGCTTGTTGTAGCTCAACATGGTAGGATTGATTGTACTATTGTTATGCTTGAATTCTCTTTGTTACTTATTACATCATATTTGGAGTAATAGAAATCCATCTTCTCACAAATTCAAGAATTTGATCAAATTTGACGGCTTTCAGTCGTTGTTGATTTAACAGATTTGCTACTTATTACATCATACTTGACGGTCGGTCTAGGTTTAGGCATTGCTCAAATAACACGTTTTTCATCTTCTAGCCTACTATTGCAACATTTTTTGAGAGTCCGAGAAACATTGGAACTTCTAACTTTTATGTACCTTTTTTATTTGACGAAACTCGATAATTTGAGGATGTTTAACTTGAGTTAGAATTTCAAGCACATGAAATGCAAAAAGTTTGGCGAACTTTACAAGCACATGAAGTTATTGCTTTTGCGAATTCTTACTCCTTCATCCTTATGGAGATTCAGGTAACGATATAGAGCATTTTTCATTCATTAATAATAATTTTATTTGATATCATATTAATTTTCCTATCTAAGACTGGAGAAAATCAAATCACCACCCTCAGAAGCCTAGACAATGAAAAATGCAACTCTACTTAGTTTATGAGTAACTACAATTTGCTACATGCTCTATGGCTGTTTTTTCTATGCAGCATTTGGAGTCCATGATCGTGAAAATTTACCAATTGATTTTGGATTATACGCGTTGTTCTTCTTGTATTGTTCGGTACAAAAGGAAATAATGTAATTAAAGAAGTTGTGGATGTTTTGAATAACAAGATCAAGTTATTTTTTACCCCACTTTTGTCAATGTGAATGATCTGATTCTTTATTTTTGGGGTTTTTAGTTGCAAAATGAATGTAAAAATTTGATCTTTATGGAAGTTTTAGTGGATTCTGGAAATGATTTACGCTTATTATGCAGAAATTCAACAAGGGGTTATCCACGTTTAAGAATTTTTTTATTTGTTCTGATAATTGTGGTGTTTGAGCAAGCTTGCATAGACCTCAACTAATTTTATCGGTACTTACTACATCTTACAAA
The DNA here is from genome assembly GCF_001406875.1 of Solanum pennellii. Classification (NCBI taxonomy): domain Eukaryota; kingdom Viridiplantae; phylum Streptophyta; class Magnoliopsida; order Solanales; family Solanaceae; genus Solanum; species Solanum pennellii. Next base: position 47,097,250 of record NC_028643.1, on the reverse strand, counting down.
TATAGGCATCAGATTAATTTCTACCGCCAAGTCTATGAATCGAGGTTTAAGATTCTTAAGAAACATAGTTTTAGTTATCTTTTGCCTTAGCTATGTTAGTATGAGTCCAACCTTTTGGTCTTATTTCAACAACAACAACATCAAGGTGTAAGATTCATGAAGTTGAACACTTGCTCATGTATACCTTAGTGATTTTTCCTTGTTGGTTCAAGCAAAAATAAGAAATTATTTTAAAAGGTTAATGAAACTAATTAATTTATAGTTACTTATCTTCTAGGAGTTTTCTATTGAAGAGATGCAATATAAAAACAATAAACATTCATTGAATTCTATAGTCCATCATACAAAATATTGTGTGGATATGACTAGGTTAATGATTTAGAAAGTTAATAAAATATAATACTGGGAATGTGGGTGGTTTGTACTTGCTTAAAAAATTGATCGATTCCTATTTGTTGGTTCTCTTTGGTATATTTTTTTCCACCTCCCATAGTATTTTCTAACTGGACTAGGAATTTGTAACGACCTGTTTAGTCGTTTTGAGCAGCAGATTTTATTTCTGAAAAACTGTGTGAGTCGACGGAACCCACGACGGACCGTCATGGGCACGACGGGCCGTCGAGGGGGTCTCGTTCCAAAAGACTTAGACTTCTGAAATTTGGATACTGAAATCGACTCTCTGAACTTGGCGACGGACCTGCAGGACGAACCGTCGTGGGCACGAC
>NC_028643.1:47082235-47085641 GCF_001406875.1 Solanum pennellii | reverse complement strand
GAGAAGGAGTTTAACGCCAGAAGGAAGTGAATCGAGAGGATCCACCTCGGTTGTCATGGCTGCCGCCGCCCAAGAGAAGAGAGGGAACGATCGGTGCCCTAAAGAGAGAAAAAAACTAGAGAAAAAAAGATCTCGGTTTTCTGGATCTGATACCATGAAGGAATATTGATTGTATTGAACTGTTAAGGAAATACATGGGAGATATATATAGGAGATATAGGAAGGAGTACTAATCCTAATAGGACTAGGATTAAGGAGTACTAATCCTAATAGGACTAGGATTAGTACACAATAAATACTAATATTATTTTATACTATTTATTTAATACTATCTGTTATTAAAAAGTATAAATTTTTTTCTTTATGACTAGGTAGAACTATTCTTTATAATGGGTTTATACTAATCATTTGAATTTAGGGAGGATGAAAAAACAAAAATGAAATGAATGTCATTCAGTTTTCTTTTTCAACTTCATTGTTTCAGATTAAGTGGTTAGTGTTACATTATATACTATTTTACTACAATAGAGATAGTGTTATGATTGAATGTATTTCTCTCTGTCGCAACAGTGTCTTTGTTTGGTAGTAACGTGTTTGATATTTTCTTCATTTGTTTTCTTCACGAAATTTGTAATCATCAGCATAGTGATGTTCTTTTTGATATATTGTGAAATGTTCAATATATTTTGGTTGCTTTCGATCGACAGATCCACATCAGGCTGCCTTCCATAGACAAATCCACATCAAGTTAAATCTAAACTTCCTTGTTTTATATGAACTTATTTTATCATTATTTCTTATCGACATAAAGAGATATATATCCGTTACTTGTGCATTCCACTATACTCTATGCTCTTTTTGACTCCAACAAGGATGTTTAAGTTCTGATACCAATTTAGCAAGTTTTTCTTGACTATTTTCTAAAGCATTTTGGTGTTTCCACTTAATCTATGGTTTCCAAATTATTAACTCTTTTTCTGTGGTAAAAGTAAGATACTTTATCTCTTAATGTTTGAAAGACTATCAGTTCTTACATGCAATAACAATCGTGTTACCTTTAATGCTAGGATAATTGTTGTTGTTGCATTATTACTCGTTTGTCATCTGCAGGTTAAAGACACTAGTGGCTATTCTTAAGGTTCAGTACGACTATACATTGTCAATTGGATGAATAATCCCATAAAGAAATCTCTTTTGCATTTTTTGATGGATCCAAGTAAATTTGTAGGTAATATAAATTCCTCCAGGTCCCTTTACAAATAAGTATATTATTTACTTACATCATAGTACGATTTTTGATTCATTATTTAACTTTAATAGTTTTGAATGTGTGCAAATACAAAGATTAGTACTTCCTTTTATTGTGAAAGCAAAAACATGCTACAATATGTAAGTCTAAATTAAAGTCATTAGGATTTCATGTTCCAATAATGTTGTTTTTGTTCCCGTAATTAATAGTTATATATACTTTTGATTCTTTGAACACTGATTAAAATTCTCATTATTGGACCATATGTACATACTTTGAATCACCAAGAATGATAATACAAACTACTGCAATCTGGACTTCTTTCCTCTTCAATTAATTTTGCAATATGGAACTGCTTGCCTCTTCTATAACCATCGCAATCTGATTTTTCTAGGGAAAGGAGGTGAACAAATTTGAAGTGGATGACGAAGAGTTTTTTAACTATTGTAAAAGTTTGATTACATTATATTTTATTTTGTGAAATATATTCATTGGTGGAATATATTGAACTATTGAAAGAGTACTTTTTGAACTATTGTGTACACATTTAGCATATTGCTTTATAAGTATGTGTATGTACACAACACTTTTTTTGTTTTAGTGTTTATGGAGAATCTATAAATTCTATTTACTTATTAGCTAATTTAATGCTTGAGATAATTTATTGCAAAGCTATATTGGTGGATTTGAATTAGAAATTGTGGCATATAAATTGTGTATGCATAAGGGCAAAGAATACACTTCAAAGTGTTTTCAAATATTAAATATAAAAGGGAACACTTCATAATTGTGGGAAATATGGAAGCAAAGGCCACACTTAAAAGTTGTTGGTAAGGTAAAACTTTTAAGCGTAGCTGCAATCTGTGACCTTTTGCCTATTATGATACGCTTGTAAGTGTAGCTGCTAAAGGCAACAGTTTTAAGCGTAGTCTTTTTGCCTTTAAGGTTACGTTTAAAAGTTTAGTTGATAAGGAAACACTTGTAAGCATAGCTGCAAAAGCGTGGCCTTTTTGCCTCTTCTTAATGCTTTTAAGCGCAGCTGCTAAGATAACACTTTTAAAGTGTTTCCTAAACTCTAAGGTTACGGGGCTTTCAACCATCCCTGAAAAAGTGTGTCTTAAAATCAAAAAGTGAGGCCTTTGATAAAATTCACATTTTTCTAGGGTGGTTGTAGACATAAAATGTTGTAGTGTGTGATTAGGTAATGCTAGGAGTCTTGGATGTAAAGGTTTAAGTTGTCTTGTCTCCTATGCTATTATGTGTTGCGTGGTCTATGCTTGAATGTGCAATATGCTCTTAAGAGAGTGGCCATAGTATGATCATGCTTACCAATGTACACACACTTACAACTCATGCATGATTAGAAGTACTATCGGTTCATGGAGTTTAATGAAAAGGTATTCTCATATGCACTAACATCTACTACTCTGAATGTAGAGTAGATGTCCATGAATTATGTTATTTATTTTATTAACAAGGAAGATTTGATAGGCTTATTAGTATGGAAAAGGATATAGGACCTTGTTTATGCATTGCACATATGTGCCTTCAGAGGATAGTTCGTATGTTTGTGATCTATGAACATGAATATGAATGTATGAGTAGGTTATGAATATGACTGTATGCTATGATGTCACGTATATGATATGACCATGTATGAATATATATAGTGTCTAAATTGTTTTAGATGAATGTATTTCTCATATAGTTACAACTATATATTTATGTATGAATGACGTGAAGTATAAACATATGTGGTCTAAAGGTGTTTATGTGAAAGGTTTGCTCACACATATGTATACAGACACGCATATGAAACATGTCCATTATGCATGTATAATGATCTATTCAATATAGGGGCTCTAAAAAGGTCTTCTAAAGGGTTTCATAAACTAGATGGTGCTTGAATACGATATGTCTATGTGAAAGGTTTTCACACATGATATAGGTTGATGAAAATACTCTCTCATCTATAACTTATGAGCTAATTAAAAGAGGGATTAATTCACTGTCACGACCCAAAACCGGGGCCGCGACTGGCACCCACAATTTCCCTCCTATGTGAGCGAACAGACCAATCTAACCCTTATCATTTTAACATATATCAACAGAAAATAATGCGGAAGACTTAAACTCATTAAATAACACAAATCAACA
>NC_028643.1:46986087-47073700 GCF_001406875.1 Solanum pennellii | reverse complement strand
CGTCCTGCAGGTCCGTCACCGATTACAGAGAGTCGATTTTCAGTACCCAATTTCAGAATTTCTAAGTATACTGAAACGAGACATCTGTGACGGGCCGTCGTGCCTATGACGGTCCGTCGTGATGTCCGTAATCTTAGCCAGTTTTTCCAGAAATAAATCTGCTGCTCAAAACGACTAAACAGGTCGTTACATTCACCTATAGCCTATATTCTATAAATTAATAATATTAATAAAGGATTTTCAATAAAATGAAACTTAGCTTAGCACCGAGTGAACTTGAAGTTTAGGGGTGTCCCTTCCCAATGTGGGAAGGTATGTTCACCATAATTATCACGAGGTGGATAACTAAAATGACTCAATTGGCATAAAGAGGTTTTCAATATATGCCTCCAAGTACCATAAATTGTGCTTTCCCCATTGGATCTTAAAAGTTATATAATCTAATATGGTAACATGATGTTAATGTTCTACATTTTCAAGGTAGAATACCTTCCCTTGGTGTAAGGCTCTATATCACAAAACACCAATGTTTAGCACCCATGGTCTTAGTTTAGGTTAAGGTTATATTTTACCTAAACTAAAATTGACAATGGAAGTAAAGTATTGACCCTAACTAGGATAACCTAATAGAAGTTGCTTAGTTTAGTGAGTGCATGGGACTTTACCTACGCATTGTACAAGTGGCTCTTGAACGGAGTTATAGGAAAGTACTCTAATGTATATGATTATGTTTATGTTCCTTATGAATTAATTGTAGTGTTGTCTACTTTTTGTAATGATATGCATGGTGTGAGTCAATAGGATGTAGTCTCACTTTGTGTCCATAAAGTTGGTCTAACTGAGTATACGATCGGGTCTTATTTGATATGCATGTGGTTACCTATACATCTCATGTATGATGTATGAACTACATATTAAGGCTTGTAGTCTCTTTATGAGCTTATTAAGTATGTGTTAGGTTATGGGACTTCACATGTTCATTGCACTAGTAGGCTTAGAATGATACTATTAGTAGGTTTTATGATCTTTTATGAAGTGATATCCAAGTATGTGTTGTTGACTATGGCCTAGAATGATGTCATTGATAGTGTTGACTTACATGATGTCTTGGATCAATACTTATATGAGATTAATGAAATGTATAGAGTTTGATGCGAAGTTTTGCTATAATGATATGTTATGCCTTTATATGTATATGTATATGTGTTGGTCAGTACTGAGATTGCATCTATGACTACCTTGTGGTCTTATGGTCATGCTTATGTGTGGATAGTCTAATGGGAAATAATTACTCATTTAACGGAGCATCACTAGATTATAACATTGTTAAGTAAAGGAGTAAAAAGAGAGCTCACTGCAAAGAGAAAAAGAGATCACTATAAACCAGAAAGAGCTTACTGTAAAGGGAAAACTAGTTACTGTAAAATGATGCAACAAGTTCCTAAAATGCAATGTGATTTTATGTGATATTGTTACTAGTATATATTACTAAATGAAGTATGTGAATTTACTTATGTTTATGTTATGAAATTTTATGAAGTTTTCACAAAAATGCATGATGCATGGTTTCAAAGGAAAATGTCTCCTTTTAAATGAATGTTTTTCATGGTTTCCATACTTAGTGCATTATTGTACTAACACCATTCTTCTTTAACTTTTACACAAAGTTAGGTTAGGGATGCTTAATGGATGTCTATAAAGTGAATGACTTGATATATATTTACCAAGTTCAAGAAAAGGAATCCTTAAGGTCAAGGATTTCCTATGTTAAGTTTCTATAAAGTATTGTAATAGATAAGTTTATGATTTTATATTATAAGGGTGCCGTACCTATTATACTCTAATGATGATGAGTCTAAGATTTCAAAGAGACTTATATCTTTAACTATGTATGATTATATTTTAGTTTATATATAATGGAAATGATGTTCTAGCATATGATGTGCTATGAAAAGTTTCAAATTTTTTGCTAAATTTACCTACGAAAATGTGATGAATGATAAATATGGGCTTGCATAAGACATTGAAGAGGTCAATTATTCCATGTTACTTCTAGGGGGTGCTCTCCTGTCATGAAAAACTTTATATCATAGTACACGTTATAAAAGGTACTTTAGGGTCCAAAACTCTCATATTGCCACGTCTAGTAGAGTCTATGTAATGTCCCTTAAAATGATATACGTTTAACTAGAGCCTTAAATATTTTTCATGAAATATTAAAGTCATAATATGGTTATTTATGGTGTTCTTAGGCAGTATATATAGTTTGGAAGTGTTTTGAGGTCAAACATCCAAGACGTTCGGAAACTAGTCGAAGAAGAACTATTATATTGTAGTTTTTTGTACTGATTTTTGGGGGATTGTTTGAGGGTGAAATTGAGTACCGATGTTTCCTACGCTTAGCCTGACATTTAAGGGGTCGAAACATCTGGGATAGAAGAAACCGGGACCAGCCAAAGCGTCCCCAAGGAGGACCCAAAGTTGGCCAAGCAAGCTGCCGCGTTAGCAAAAATCTTTTAGTGGCTGTGCGTCGTGCAGCAGATACGGAGTGGGCAAAAATCTTTCCCTGTGACACAGCCTGTCATGAACCATTCTGTCTCTAAATTTTCTAGAAATAAAATTTGAAAATGCCTCCGCGAAGCGCAGTAAACTCCCAGATTTCGTTGGGTTGTTTTTAAGTAAAATTTGAGTTTGTTAAATTGTCTAATAAGTTAAGGGTTCTTTCCGGAAATTTGGAGATGAGTTATTGATGGTTATTGAGTCTTATTAGACCCTTAAACTAATCAATCAAAGAAAAACCCTCAACTCAAAACAAAACATATCCATTCTTTTATCAAAAACTACATTATTGCTTTGAAGCTCCAAGGAAGAAGATTGATTTTCCAAGATTTTTCTCCACAAATTTCGTGGGTTAATCTTTTATATTAAAGTGTGATTCTTCATTTTTGAAATCTCTTTCTTCAAGGAGTGAATTCCAATGATTTTTCAAAGATGATAAAAAACATGAATTCTCCAAATTTGTGATCTAGCCAAGGGTTCTTGATAATGTGTTTTGAATCATTATATTATGATTTAATTGATTTTAACCTTTAAACGCTATGAACCTATGAAACCATGCAATTCTATTTTTGACTATTTTATGGGTCAAGTGATGATGTCTTAGTGCTTATGAATTGTAGTGTATTTTTCCTTGGGCTAATGAATGATGTAGAAATTGTATTGGATTATTGTAAAGGCTGTCTTATAATGATAAATCAATATTGAATTGATTATGATTTATTGCGTATAATGCCTTTTGTATTTAATTGATAATCATGGGCATAGGTAAGGGCCTTTTTGGTATAGTATTGGATGATCTATCTATGGATTAAAACGGTTAGAATTTATTGGTGGTGCGCTGCCCTAATTCTTCTTTATTTTATGTAATGTAGGTCATTTTTATCTGTTATGTTATTATTGGTATGGTCTACTTATGGTGGAGGTGGTAGGTGTTAGACTTTAGATTATGTGGCCTCGTGGGCATTACTTTATGAATTGTATTGAACATGGCCTTGTCGGCAATACTATATGAATAGTGATATTATCATGTTAAGACTTGATTATTATTAATGTGAAAGACTATATGATATAGTGATCCATCTAATTAGTGATATTATCATGTTAAGACTTGATTATTATCAATGTGAAAGACTATATTATATAGTGATCTATCTAATTGTGTTACTAGTGTGTCTTGATAGCTTAACTTGGTTATTACTACATGATACTTGAACACTATTGTAATTGTGATATGGAGATGATGTGTGTGTCTTGATAGGTAGACTATGTCCTTTTGTTGATACATGAAATATATGTGAATATGAACATCTTGACTTAGTAGGCTTATGCACGTATGTCTTGATTGTGTATGGATGAATGTAGAATGAAAGTATAGGATCGGTACACCTAATATGGTGCCCTTATAAGCATGACTTATATGTGGAACCTTGTATAGGAAGAAGGTTAAGAATGAGCTATCCGTATAGACTATTGAGTGGCAGCCCTGGTGGACCCATCTTTGGTAGGTGCACTATGACTAGGTAATGACTAAACAATGGTACCTTTTCATATGCCCCTTTTATTGAACTTACTCTATGATAAAAAATGCTAGCACCAAGTGAATACGTTATGGGATGTAACTCTACCTTAGAAGGAGACTAGAGTGCATTTTATCTATACTTGAGAAGGAGAATAAAGTACATAAAAGACTATGATATTCCTTAACTATGTGCTTACTTGGGATGAGTCCTAGTTCTACCCTTGGAATATACAACACCCTCGATCGGAGTTGGTTTATGACTCTGAATTTCATGCCTACCTCATATGGTCTATGTTTGTTATTGCCTATTCTAATCATGTGGGATGCATTCTAGTATTTGATAAGTTCTACAACTTTTAGATAGTGCAATAGGACACTATCTAGACATGGAACGAGTAGGATTTGATGGTGTTAGAGTGTAGGTTCCCTAGGTCATTCTGCGACCATTATGTGAAGTCCTTAAAATATGAAATTTCTCTAGTTGACTTAATAAATGTTTTGATTTTATCTAATCTGTGTTGACTAGAATGTGCTCTATCTAATGTAGCTTTGAGGGTTGTTTAGGTAAACTTGAAGAGGGGGTGTGGGCGGTCTCTTTTTGTCCTACTTAGTGAATCTTGGAGTAAACTTAAATGGGGAATAAATGAACATCGAAGGGAACAATATTATGTTATGTAGTCTTAATGATTTTTTAGGTAGGCTTGAAAAAGGGGTATGGGCGGTCTATTCTTGTTTTACTTAAGTAAGTCATAGGATATCCTTGTTGGTAGGTATATATTGATATGGTTTCTAAGCAATGTAAATTAAATATTATAGGTCTTATTAGGAAGGTTTCTTACATGTGAAGCTTGACATGTTAAAGATGTTTCTTATGTTTGTTCTATAAATATTTCTAAAAAAGAGCATTTTTTATATAAATATCTGTTTCTCATGATTTTATGCATTATGTCATACTTAGTACAACTGTTTGTACTACTTCCATACTTTTTTTCTATATCTAAAGGTGTGGGTGGCATTTGAGAGCAGTCTCGAAGTTGAACCTATGATTAGTGTTCATTCAAGCAAGACTTCGTATGTCCTCACTAGATTCGAGGGCATCTTGATGTTTAGATTTCCATATTGAAAGTTTTGTAATAGAACTTAGCTATTTTCTTATATGATGAAGTATGGGTCGTGTCCCAATATACTTGATTTTTTTAAAGTAGATATTTTGAAGCATTACTATTTGTGTGAAAAGTTCTAATTCTGCATTACTTTTCGAACATGCATGCAATCAATGATCTCAAAGGGCTTGTACAAGACCTCCGAGAGGTCTAGTACGCCGTGTTCTGATTTGAGAATTCCCTAACTTCTAGGGGGTACGCTCGGATCGATACAAACTTTGTATGAGAGCATAAGGTTATGAAATAGTACTTAGGAACCAAAAAGTCTCAAAAATCCATGTCTAGTAGAATCTTATTCATTAGTGGGAGTGGAGACACATCCATGAGCGAGAGGTTATTGGACGATAGAGTTTCCATTCTTCTCTACCCTTGTTTTGTGCCGTAGAGTTAGAAGTAATAATTTTCCTTTCTTAATGTTTGCTCTTATGTTTATTTGAGATGAATACAAGAAGGACACCGGCTAGAAGGGTTCATGATGAGGTGGTGATTATGGGAGTTTTACCCCGAGTTGAGCAAGTTGAGCAAGTTCATCAAGGCACAAAAGTTCCTCCCCAAGATGATCAAGTCCATATTGTTGGTGGATGTAATGAGGTTCCAGTGGTTAACCTAGTTATGGAAAAATGGGAGATTAGAGAGGCTCACCTTACCATAGCTAAAACTATTAAAACTCAAGCGAATAGAAACATTTTGCCTAGGGTAAATTCTATGTAGTGTACTATGACCTCTAGATTGAGGACATTGTGAGGATGAATCCTCCTGTCTTTCTTGGTTCCAAAATGGGAGAACATCCGCAAACTTTCTTGGATGAGGTGTAAAAGATAGTGCATGGTATGGGATTGACTTCCACGGAGAAAAAGGAGTTAGCTTCGTATCAATTGAAAGATGTTACTCAAGCAAGGTTTGCTCAACGGAAGGACAGTAGACCGGTTGAATCGGGTCCCTTAGAGTGGGAAGAGTTTAAAAAAGCTTTCACAGAAAGGTTTTTTCCCTATGAGAAGAGGGAGGTTAAAATTGAGGAATTTATATACTTTAGGCAAGGTGACATACGTGTTGAGGAGTATTCCTTAAAATTAATCATATTCTCTAAATATGCTCCATCATTGGTGTCTAATCCTAGGGATGAGATGTGTAGGTTTTGACCGGTGTTTCGGATATTGTAAAGGAAAAGTGTCCTACATCCATGCTCCATGGTGAGATGACTCTGTCTAGGATTATGATATATGATCAATCCATTGAAGAGTCTAACTTCGGAGGAGGAGTAGGGATGCTAAGAGGGGGAGAAACGATGAGCAAGTTCAACCTATGTTTAAAAAAAGGCATCCAAATCAGATGGTCCTAGTGCTCCTAAGTCTTACTATGAGAGAGGTGGTGGTTCCCAAATGGTTAAGCCTACTTGTGCTACTTGTGGGTTGAAGCACTTTGGGAAGTGTCTCATCGGTATTAGTGGGTGCTTTGGTGTGGGAAAGATGATCACAAGGTAAGAGATTGTCCTATTATTGTGGATAGAGTAAAAGAGGCAAAGCAAGTTCCTCCTAATATTCCGGATTGTGGTGCTCCAAAGAGGAATCACTTCTAAGCTCTCCGAGCCAAAGGAACAAAACCTGATGATGATGATGATACCAGTAAGTAACAGTTTTCTCTCTTTAAATATATGAGTTGCTTCTTGGTGGGGGAGTATGGTGAGTAGTATAATGCTTATTTGTTGTCTCATCTCTTCTATTCTATTCAATTTTGAGGGATAGAATGTCATAATTGCATGTCGAATGTTACATTTTGTTTATGAGTTTAGGTTAAATTAAATTTTGTTCATTCATTGCATTGTGCATATTACGACATTATGATTATGTTTTAAATTGACTTTATATTTATTATTCTATCATAATGTCATTATTTCATAATAAATTTCTTAAGAGTTACATTAAGAAATTATTGAACATGATTCACCATAAAGAATTTGGTGTTCACTGTAATGATTTTAAAAATATGTTCTAAATTAATATTTCATGAAAAATTTTTAGAATATGAATAGAAGTGATGTATATTGGAATGATTGTCACATGCGGAAAGCACCCCCCTGATGCTATCGGAGTCGTTGTCCTCTCAGAGGAGTCACAAAAGCCCTTAGCATTCATAATAACACGTCATCATTTAAAATTGAGGAAACACTAAAAACCTTTAATACTATGTGAAGTATAGTTAGAGTTCATACATAAAAATCTTAAAAACATACGTAGCGATATGCTAAAAGTTTCTAATATAAGAACCATCTAAAGAGTACGAATCTAGACTTAGACAATACAAAAGAATCACAAGAACGTAAACGCAATCAAAAGTAATCTTAATGACTACTAATGTCTTCATAAGCTAGAGTACGAAAAGATAACATCCCTAAATAGGAGGACCTACCAACAATTAGAGAAAGATTTCTAAGCTTCTTCAATCGACCTTCTTAATCTTCAATGTACGGACCCTACATTGGTAGTAATATAAAGGAATGGGATTTCTATGCCACATGTACTAAGTATCAGTATATGCACATAACAATTAAGGACATGCATGAAAAGTCTCATCTCCAAGAAAGCATGCTAAGTCATTTGGAAATCTTCAATGCACATACAATAGAACATATACAAGTTAAGGATTCCATCAACAGAAACCATTATCATAATGAAAGACATTATAATAGAGTCATGTAAACATTTCTTATTCAATAGATCATATAAACATCACATACAAAAAATTTATCATTGATGCCATCCCCAACCTACAAGTTCAAATGTCATGTGAAGCCCCATAACCCCACACAACGAAGTAGACAGTATAGAAGACCATAACTAAGCTTTACTTCATATAACTTGTAACATAAATTGTCATCACTTCATAAAGCAATATAGACTATTAACATGTTCAAAACGTAACCAACTTAATATAAGAGTAACGACATGTATCATAAGCATCAATACATTTCATGTTATCAAATTACATAAGAATAATCTCCTAGGACTTCCCATAGAGTCAACTTGTTCAATGTATAGGTAAAGTCACAAACCCCTACATATACTAAGTAGACTCTTCAAGTCACCCTAGTCAACGTCCATTTACTTATCTTTCCTTTTACTTGAGGGAACATTCGCTTTAACCTACAGTAGCCATGTGAGATAAACATCGAATCCGGTGTAATAAAACCCCATATTGAAAGAAGGTGGTCTACAGGCCAAATTAGAACCAAACATGACATAGCTCTCTAGGTGCATACACTTGCTAGTAATCTATGATGGCAACATAGTTCAAGAACTATGAGATCTATTAGAGACCCATAATTCCACATCACATGGAAGCCTCTATCTCATGAGAGTCATTGTGAACCTACCTGCAAACTAGGGAAGGGACACCTCCCATATATAGTCCATCGGTGCTAACATTAAGTCCCTTTGTGAAAAACCTTTAAGTCATTACTTGTTCATAAATTTTATCATAAGTCATAAGAGATTAACTCCTTGTATAAAAATGATCATAAGTTCTTTAGGATTAGATGAGAGTTTCCTTTCATCGTAACCGTTCACTTGTGAGATAAACATATCATGAATCATCTTTTTTAAAGCGTATTATAAAATATCATTATCCTATTCTTATCATGATTTCAGAAATTAACATATCCATAGTCAAAAATATATTCATAGCATCATCATACATACTTGATTGGCATTGTAACATCATATATAGTATAATAAATACATCATAGAGTAATCACGACTTCAGATGTCATATCCGGGGATTACCCCCTAGAAGTAACATTGCCACTTGACCTCTCTGAGGTCTACACAAGCCCGTAGCTTTCATTTATCGCGGTTTCATAGTTAAATTTAGCAGAAAACTTGGAACTTTCTTAGCAAACCATATGCTCGAACATTACTCCATATATATATGTAAAATATCATCATATATAGTTAAAAGACTCTAGTATATTTTTGCCATCCTAGACTCAACCTCATAAGAGTACCATTAGGGACAATAACCTTACGACATAATCATGTATATAGAATTACAAAACTTTATACATAACTTGACGTAGGACATCCTTTAATCTTAATGATTCCTTTTTGTTTGAACTTACGAAACAAATAACAAGCTCCTCAATCACAGACATCCTTTTAAGCAACCTTAATCTACACTTTGTGTAAAAAGTACAGAAGAATGGAGTTAGTACATGGTGCAATAAGTATGGCAACCATGCAAAAACATGCATTTAAAAGGGACATTTTCTTTAAATCGTAGATCATGCCTTTTTGAGAAAATAATCATAAATTCTTTTAAATATAGAATTTATATCATTCACCTACTTCATATAGACATATTAAAAGGCCAAAATTAAATAAAATCACATATAGAATTGAGTCCACTTTAGGGTCACTTTACAATGAGCTATTTGCCTTAACAGTAAAATTTTCCTCTTTACAGTGAACTTCTTCTTTTAACTCCTTAAACTTCATAGTAATACCTCTATTGATACTTGGTTCAATGCATCATCTTAAGGACAAAATAAATGAATCATACATAATACATAAGTCATCACCTACCATCATAGAAGTATAGTACAACATAGACAAATTTAAGTCAAAACCATATGTACCATACAGTAAACACTTAGTCATTATAGACATATACTCATTTACTTCACATATATGAAACCTTACTCATAATCCCAATCTAAATCTACTAGTGCAATGTAAATGTGCAGAATAACCTCCCACATATTTAGTAGACCTATCATGAGACGACAAGCCATACCATCCAATTCATACATAAACAAGTAAGTGAAGCGAAATTCATTAAAGTCAAAAACCTTCATCATATAGTCATCAAAACCAATATAATGCATATAAGAATAAGATCACATCATATAGACTCATAGCATGTACATATTCATTACAAGTAGACAATTACTACCATGCCATGCATAAAGACATAACCATAATCATACACCTTAATTCACATTCCTATAACTCCATAAGGTGCTATTTGTGCAATGTTGAGGTGGGCTCATTATTCCACCTATCCTAAGTAACCTCCCTTAGGTCATTCTAGATAGGGTCTTAGTCATTTACTTCCATTGTCCATTTTACTTTAGGGAACTATAACCTTAACCGAAACTAAGACAATGGGTGCTAGACATGGAATTTAGTGTTGTAGAGCCTTACACAAGTGGAAGGTGTTCTTACGTAGCAAAGTTACAACCTTAACACATGCTAGCATACTATGTGAATTCATTTGCTAGATCCTATGTAGCAAGCATAGTGAATAAAACTAAGAGATATACATGACCCTGTACATGCTCATTGTCATTGGAGCCTCATCTCATGAGAAAAGATCGGTGAACCTTCCTCAAAGGGAAGACACCACCTCATGTGGAACCTTGGGTGAATATTCTTACAAGGGAAGTCAAACATTATAGGAACCCAATGGTGAATCTTCCTCCAAGGGAAGACAACACATCTGATTGTCAAGTTCACTCGGTTCTAAGATAAGTTCCCTTTTAATTAAAAGCCTTTATTACTTTACTTCATAAAACATAGGCTTATGATATTTACTCCTTATATACTTATAGAAAATTCAAGCACCTATCTTATTTTAGGGTACACATGAGCACACCTTTTAAAGCCCCTCTATCAACTAGATCTTCAATAATGTGTGTGTGAACTTGTATGTGAGAAAACCTTTCAGATAACTCATAAATGTAACACATGTTCATCTATCAATGCATAAGTCTATAGGTATTTACCTGTATGAGCAATCCTTTCATATCAACACTTTAAGACACTATGCACATTACTTCTTCATCGTATCATATACTTGACATCGTATCATATATGACATACTAATAGCATGTCCATACATTCATATTCATGTACATATAAACCAAACCTAGGAACTATCCTATCAAAGAACACATATGAAATGCATAGACAAGGTACCTTACCCACCCAATAGTAGTACACCTATCAAATCATCCCAGTTAATGTAATATATAAGTTACTTCACAATCATTTACCATACATGAATAGTAGTAGACAATTAGTGAATATGAGTTCAACCTTTCTGAGACACTATGAGTCTTAACTACATTGTAAGCATGCATAATATCTGAGTGTGTGTGTACATTGGTCAACATGATCACATAATTCTATCAACAACACATTGAGGCAGTCACCCTCTTAGGACCACATTATACTTTCAATAACAATATACTCAGCACAATTTAGCATAGGAGGAAATCTAAGTTCACAATACACTTTAAGACTCCTAATATTATCTATTCATACATTGACATAGGTGTAAATAGGTAGGGGTCATTATTTCTTAATACTTAATTAATGGAAGAACCTACACATAACCCTAAAATAATCATTCACATGATCATAAGACTAGCACATAACCTAAATTCAGAACTACAGTAGAAGACTATGCACAAGTTACACATAAGGTGATTCATCACTAACACACATTAATAGTATAATTATTTTCAAGGTCATGATCAAATCACATATATATTGGCAATGAAGTAAACACTGCCACCATAAGTAGACCATATTACACAATTCCATACAAGGCATCATCTACAATACTATAGAGAAGTAAAGAAGTCGAAGAGTAGAGCAATTCTTTACATCACATATAAACTAGAAAGTAGAGAGTTTTAGATCATCAATCAATTTCCTTATTATTGTTCATTGATCATATTTTATCAATAATATACATTTAGTACAGTATCTAAAGATACTGAATATCACAGATAAATCATGCTTCATTCACCCTAGAATATAGATCACAACATATACATTACTCTTATCGAGTCAATAGGCTAAAAGGACCTAAATCAATAATTACCAGTTCGATTTTTATCTATTCATATTAGATAAATTATACTTAAGTATAATCATATTACACATATAGGAAATAGCTAATACAATTAACAATGATCGAGTCATATAACAAAAATCACAACGTGAAGAATACAAATTACTACATGATAGACTAGAAGAACCTAAATCAATTCATACCAATCCTTCTTTACTTTGATCATACAATATTTATACCGCATTCAATCATGATATTAACCTAAGGAAGTAGCCACAAGAATCTTAACATAATCGAATTCCACTATTCTACATTTACAGATTAATTTTACAATGAACCCATGGAGATCTAAGTTGGCCTTATTCGAATATTCAATTATTGATTCACATTGATCATTCCTCAACAATTCATCATCAATTCACATACTAGGTAGTAGGTATAAGAATATTAACATAATTGAATCTCAAATCGATCTACATAAGATCAAGAGTATAAATACATACATAGGCTAAAATCGAGTTAGTGAGAGAGCATGGGTTCATCATGAAATTGGATTGAAAATCACATCCAAATCAGTATATAATCATCAATGCATTTATATTATTCCTTTAAAATCAATTTTAGAAAGAACCATTTGGCCTGATTGAAGTAGAAGAGATTTGATCATGGAACTTATTTGAAAACTGTGAAAAAGACTCTCGAGATGAAAGATTTAACTAGAGATGAAAGATCACAATACCTTTATTACATGAAGAAACCACTAAATATTGGTGAAGAACACATGATAATCAAATCAACAAGCTGACCTTGAACTTCACCTTCAATAGAGGTTCTAGAGAGGATATTTTTAGAGAGAGAGATTTGACTTTTTAATGGAGGATTTCCTATGGGCTATTCACATTTTTAATCAACCTAAAATACCCAAAAATAGTTAATTAAACCGCCTAATGTCATTTTATCACTTGGGGTGAATTCCCATTCACCCCATAAATAGGAAGCGTACGTGGCAGTAACTTAAGGCCTACATTGACGGACCCAACGACGGGGCGTTGGTCAATCGACAGACCGTCCTGTTACTTCCGTTGTTTTGGTGTAAGGATTTCATGCGACTAAGACTTCTCAAGGCTATGTTTCCATAGAATCCTCCCAATAGATGGGACGTCACTCTACTGACAAGGCATCGTTTGGCTCATCCACAGTCCTTGTGTCCTTCTTTAGGCTCTTTTGTGGGGCCTTTAGGAAATCGTACCTGGACATTTCCAACGTATATATACACCCTAATATGTTGAAGACCTTCCATGGAAGTTCCCCAAAAAATGAACACGTAAAACATATCCAAACATGCAAGGCACACTCAAGAAACAAATCAATGTCTCAAGGGCTAACATTCGAACGTCATAGACGTTTGACCACCAAACATAATGAAACTCCATAATACTGAAAATAAACGTTATTATAAAGCATTTTTAGAATTCATAAGCTCAACAAACATTCAAAAACACATAAAACAATCCAAGGCCCCTTTGACGACTAGTCGTCGAACGAGTTGGTCGTCCCTTTGACGTTTGACTTCCAAAACGCCTCCTAATTTATACACTTCCTCATTAGCACATAATAAAAAATTTTAGGACCTTAGACCCTTACAACGAACATGTTAGGCTCTAGACACCCTAACTCATTTTGGGGGTCTTACAATATCCCCCACTTAGGAGCATTTGACCTCGAATGACACTTGGAACACTTAATAACAACAATTACTTCAATGCATCAGAGAGTAGTGAATATTTTTCATCAAATAATTATGTAGAATTCAATGCACCAAACATACAAGGAACACAACTTCAAACTATTTAGCACTCATGCATACAAGCAAACAAAACATTTATTCACTCACTCTTTAATGCACCAAACATATATGATCTTATCATATTCATAGGAGGAACATTCTTATACTAATTATTACATGGTTATTACACTTTAATTTTATTAAGAACTCATCATTTAGATCACACATATGCAGATTCAGAAGCACTCATGTACAAGTAGGCACTCATACTTCAATGCACATAAAATTGAGTGAATTATATTAACAATGGACAATACGATGTTTAATTGTGTAGATGGAGGAATTTCATTCCCCTTAACACACTTACATGTCTCATAACTTCATACCCAAGCAAACGCACAAAGGTCAACTTTACTGTAAAATGAGAATTTCTCAACTTTTAAACATGGCATGATCAACATCCTACCTAGTGAGGTCTAGATGGTAAGTCACACAAAGCACAACACAAAAAATAGGAATCCATTTAATAAATTATCAATTTAAAATATAGCAATAGCCTTCACAATAAGCATTATTTGGGAATCATAACGCAAATCATAGGTACTCACAAGGACACTAGCTAATTGTGCCTTCATTTTTAAAAAGTGGACCTACAATTATGCTTTACAAACCATTCAAGTTAAATAGAGTTCAAGAGACTCAACATATTTCATTTTAAAGAGTCTCAATTTCTCATTATAAGGCTAAACCTTACTTATCAAAAGCTACTTCAAACATGCTTCTTATCATAACTCATGAAGTAGAATCCATAACTAGCATATGAAGATGCAAAATTAACAAGAGAAATCCATGAATTTATTAAAAAATTCATTTCAAGTACTTTAGAATATTAAAAATACTCTCACGATAGGGTCAATAAAGACATACCAAACATATAGAGGTCACGCAAGTCATACTTTAATGCAAAAACTCTGGTCATGTACAAATTTACTAAGAATTCATTAGTTTCAAGTCCAAGTAAGAATGGAAGGACAATGTAGAAAATATCTGCAACCTTACTACTATATAATCATCCCCCACTTAGGGTAAACCCAATTAAGACCAACCTAACCCAATTTTCAAGAGGATCTTAGTTATCAATATTTAAAAGTATTACAGTAAGTCAACCAAGGCATTCTAAACCTACCATTCTAGGGAAATTATCCCCCAATCATCAAGTTAGGTCATACTACTCAACCACATAAGATTTTCAAGAATACAAAAGACACCATGGTCATAGAACATTCGGGGAAAACAACAAGGAGACTTAACCATAGGGCGCTTCCTTTTCATTTTACCATATAGTATGGTGACTTCTAGGTCATTCAACCCACATCACCACCCTACCATGATTATCATGCCACCCTTAATTGTAGAATCAAGTCTATACAACGTATCCAATCCATACAACGCAACTAGGAAGATGTGCACATATACAGAGAGCAACCTTGAAAACTTTTAAAGACATATACTTAGGCAACATGCACCTGTACCATTTAACATATTCCTAAAGTATTTTAAGTTTAACTATATAATAAGAATATCATCACGCAAATTCATATAGTAACATACCATTACAAGACAAAATTTATTTATCCATAATGACTTCTAACATGCTTCAGTTATATCATGACATACATTTCTCAACATAACATGCTATTTCACATAGGTCTCATATATAGCAACCAAGGACATTATATAAACAAGTCATTGCAAAATTCACCTTCACACATACTCATGAAAATATAAAAACGAAGACAAGAATCAAAAATCACCTTTTCTACCTCAAATATAGAGGTATCATCGCATCCAAGCAATCACATCTAAAAGACCACCGGACAAGAAAACATAATAGGGAGATCTTATTGAGATGAGTTCTACGGCACGACATGAAAATGATGAAGAAGGGAAACACTACTGTCCTATAGCCTCCATTACCATTTGATGTGTCGCGACTTACCACCAATGATATAAGAATCTTCTAGACGTGGCAATATGAGACTTTTATAGCCTTATAACACTTTTATAAACCTCATGATCTGATACCACGTTTATCACATCCAAGAAGCAGATCCTAGAAGTAACATGGCGTACTTGACCTCGCGGAAGTCTTATACAAACCCATAGTTATCATTGATCGCATTGTCATAGATAAATTTAGCGAAAAAATTGAAACATTTGTAGCACATCACATACTATAACATTATTTCATTTATATATAAAATATCGTCATACATACGTAAAGAATCTAGTCTCTTTTCGCCATCCTAGACTCAACATCACAAGAGTACCATTAGGGACACGACCGTTACAACATAATCATAAATAAAGAATTACAAGACTTTAAACATAACTTGACATAGGACATCTTTGAATCATAAGGATTCTATTTTTGCTTGAGCTTGGGAAACACATAACAAGCTCCTTAATCATAGAGATCCTTTTAAGCATCCTTATCCTACACTTTGTATAAAAACTAGAGAAGTGTGGAGTTAGCACAAGAATGCACAAAGTATGGAAACTATGCAAAACATCAATTTGAAAGGGACATTTTCTTTAAATCATACTTCATGTCTTTTTCGATAAATCTTCTTAAAATTGTTACACAATAATATTTATATCATTCAGATACTTCATATAGAAATATTCAAAGGTAAAAAATCATATAAAATAAAATATAGAATATCAGTAAGTTTAAAATGAGCTATTTTCCTTAACAGAATAATTTTCCTCTTTACAGTGAACTTCTGTTAACTCCTTAACCTTCCAAGTAATCCCTCTAGTGATACCTGGTGCAATGCATCACCTTAAGGACACAAGAAATCAATAATACATCATACATAAGCAATCACGTACAATCATAGAAGTATAGTACAACATAGACACTTTTAGGTCAAAACTACAAGAACCTTACAATAAAATCTTAATCATTATGCACATGTACTTATTTACTTCACATAGAACCTTATGAGACCTTACTGATTATCTCAATCTAAATCTACCAGTGCAATGTACATGTGAAGCCCCATAACCTCCCATATACTTAGTAGGCCTATCATTAGACCACAAGTCATTCAAGTAACCAACCTTCATCATATAGTCATCAAAGCTAACATAGTGCATATAAGAATAAGATCACTTAATATATACTTATACCATGCACATATTCATACCGAGTATACAATTACTACCATGCCATGCATAAAGATAAAAACATAATCAAACACCTTAGTTCACCTTCCTAGAACTCTCTAAGGTGATACTTGTACAATGTCTAGGTTTGTTCATTACTTCCACCTATACTAAGTAACCTCCCTTAGGTAATCCTAGTTAGGGTCTTATTCATGTACTTTGATTGTCCATTTTACATCAGGGAACCTATAACCTTAACCGACACTAAGACCATGGGTTCTAAACATGGAATTTGGTGTTTTAGAGCCCTACACCAATGGATATTGTTCTTACCTAGAAAAGGTAGATCCTTATCACATTCTAGCATACTAAGTGAATTCACTAGCTATATCCTATGTGGAAAGCATAGTTTATCAAACTAGGAGATATACATGACCCTCTACATGCTCATTGGCATTGGAGCCTCATATCATGAGAAAATATGAGTGAACCTTCCTCAAAGGGAAGCCACCACCTCACGTGGAACCTTAGGTGAATATTCTTTCTAGGGAAGTCAAACCTTATGGGAACCCAATGGTTAATCTTCCTGCAGGGAAGCCAACACCTCTCATTATGAAGTTCACTCGGTGCTAAGGTAAGTTCCTTATTTTAAAGCCTTTATCACTTCACTTAATAAAACATAGGCTTAGCATATTGAATCCTTATACGCTTATAGAATATTCAAGCACCTATCTACTTTTAGGATACACATGAGCAAACCTTTCAGGGACCCTCTATTGACTAGATCTTCATACATTTCTGTGTGTGTACTAGTATGTGAGCAAACCTTACACATATCACATAAATTTCACACACGTTCATATATAAATGCATAACTCTATAGGTGTACCTAATTCAGCAATCCTTTCATATGAACAGTTTAAGACACTTTGCACGTTAATATTTCATCTTATAAATATACTTAACATTATAGCATATAAGAAATATTCATAGCATTTCCATATATTCATATACATTCATCTAACTATCCTATCAAGGCACACATGTGCAATGCATAGACAAGCCCATACCCTTGCCTATACTAGCACACCTATCAAGTCAGCTTAGTTAATTCAATACATAACATAATTCACATACATTTATCTTACATGCATAGTTTTAGACATTTAGTTAATATGAGATCAAACTTTCATTAGACACTATGAACCTTTACTACATTGCAAGTGAATATGTTAGTGTGTGTGTACATTTGTCAACATGATCATATTATGTCTATAAACAACACATTGAGGCAGCCACCCTCTTAGGACAACATTATACTTTTAAGCATAGACCACACAACACAATTTAGCATATATGGCAAGCTAACTTCATATTACACTTTAAGCCTCCTAACATTAGCTATTCACACATTTACATAGGGTATAGGGGTAGGGGTCATGATTTCATAATACTTCGTTAATGGAAGAACCTAAACATAACCCTAACATAATCATTCACATGCTAATAACACTAGCACATAACCTAGATTCACAACTAGAGTAGAAGACTACACACAAGTTACACATAAGGTTATTCATCACCAACAGACACTCATAGATTAATTGCCTTAAAGGACATGATCACATCACATATATATTGGTTATAAAGTAAACATCGCCACAATAAGTGGACCATACCACACAATGTTATACAAGGCTTAATCAACGATACTATAAAGAAGTAGAGAAGTAGAAGACTAGAGGAATTATTACAAATCCTTTAGCCTTTGGTAATCATTGACCATTACTACTCTATCATCAATAATTCAAGTATAGGACAGTAGCTTAAGTACAATAAGCATGAAATAAGTCACGTACAAGTCGCTACAAGCTCATACTACAATCTACTAGAATACATCACATATATACTAGAAAGTAGAGAGTTATAGATCATCAACAATTCCCTAGTCTTGTTCATCGATTATATTTTATCAATAATACGCATTTAGGGAAGTATCTAAAGAGATAGAACATCATAGCTAAATCATACTTTATTCGCCCTAGAATATAGATCACAACATATACATTACTCTTATCGAGTCTATAGGCTAAAATGACCTAACTCAATCCTGACAAATCCAATTGTTATCTATTCATATTGTATCAATTACACTGAATTATAATCATATTACACATACAGGAAGTACCCAAGATAATTCACCATGATTAAGTCATATAACAACCATCCTAACGTCAAGATCATAACTTAATACATGATAGACTAGAAGAACCAAAATCAATTCATGTCAAGCCTTTTTACATTGATCATACAGGATATATAACACAATCAATCATTATATTAAACTAAGGTAGTATCTACAAGAGTCTTAATATAATCATATTCAACTTTTATTCATTTAAAAATCAATGTTACAGTGAACACATAGAGATCTAAGCTAGCCTTATTCAAATCTTCATGTATTGATTCACATGGATCATTCCTCAATAATTCATCATCAATACACACACTAGGAAGTAGGTATAAGCATATAAACATGATTGAATAAAAAATTGACACACATAAGATCAAGATCATAAAAGCATACATTGGCTAAAATCGAGTTTGTGAGAGAGCATGGGATGATCATGCAATTGGATTGAAAATCAAGTCCAAATAAGTAGATAATAATCAATGCATTCATATTATTATTTTGTAATCAATTTACGAAAGAAACCATGGTTAGATTTATGAAGAAGAGATTTGATTATGGAACTTCTTTGAAAACATTGAAGAGGGCTCTCTAGATGAAAGATTAACTAGAGATAAAGGATCATCGTACCTGTATTACATGAAGAACCCACTAAACATTGGTGAAAAACATATGATAATCCAATCTACAAGTTTACCTTGAACTTCACCTTTAATGGAGGTTTCTAGAGAGAATATTTTGAGAGATGGAGATTTGATTTTTTAATGGAGGATTGGGTATGGGATATTCACGTTTTTAATAAACCTAATATACCAAAAAATAGTTAAATAAACATCCTAGGGTCAGGTTAGAAAGTGGTATGAATTTCCCATTCATCCCATAAATAGGCTATATGCATAACGGTAATTGAAGGCCTGCATCGACGGGCCCAACAACGGGGCGTTAGTCCATCAACGGACTGTCCGGTGCCTTCCATTGTTTGGGTATGAGGTTTTCATGCAGATAAGACTTCTCCAGGATAAGTTCCCATCGACGCTTCCCCATTGACGGGGCGTCAGTCTAGTGAAGAGGCATCGTTTGGTTCATCGATTGTCACTGCCAAGGCAGTGTCTCTACAGCCTTTGGGTCCTTCTTGTGGGCCTCTTGTGGGTAACTTGGGAAGTCGTAGCCCAATTTTTAAAACGTAAATATACACCCTAACACGTCTAATAACTTCCACGCAAATTTCACCCAAAATGAACATGTAAAGAACATCCATATATGCAAGGCACACTCAATAACACTGCCTATTTAAATCACTATAACTCATTTTAATACTTCATAAGCTCATGACACATTCAAAAACACATAAAAGCATCTAAGGCCCCTTTGGCGACTAGTTGACGAATGTCTTGGTCGTCCCTTGACGTTTGGCTTCCAAATGACCTCAAAATTTATACACTGCCCAATAACACCTTATAAACCATTTTAGGACCTTATACCCTTATTAATAACAGGTTAGTATCTATACATAAGAGGATCATACCACACAATGCCATACAAGGCTTCATCAACAATACTATAGAGATGTGGAGAAGTAGAAGAGAAAAGCAATTCTTACCAATCCTTTAGCCTTTGGTAATCATTGAACATTACGATTATTTTATCACTAATTCAAGTATACGAAAGTATATTAAGTACAATAATCATTAAAGAAATCATGTACAAGTCTCTATAAGATCATACTACAATCTAATAGAATATATCACATTATACTAGAAAGTAGAGAGTTATAGATCATCAACCATTTCCTAGTCTTGTTCATCAATCATATTTTATCAATAATATACATTTAGGATAGTATCGAAAGAGATAGAACATTATTTCAAAAAATTCTTTAGTCACCATAGAATAGAGATCACAACATATACATTACTCTTATCAAGTCTTTAGGCTAAAAGGACCTATATAAATCCATACATATACGATCGTTATCTATTCATATTGTATCAATTGCACTGAATTATAATCGTATTACACATATAGTAAGTATCTAAGACAATTCACCGTGATTGAGTAACATAACAACAATACTGACGTCAAGATGATAATTACTACATGATAGACTAGAATAACCTAATCAATTCTTACCAAACCTTTTTACTTTGATCATACAGGATTTATACCACAATTCAATCATGATATTAACCTAAGATAGTAACTATAAGGATCTTAACATAATAGAATTCCACATTTATATATTTAAATATCAATGTTACAGTGAACACATAGAAATCTATACTACCCTTATTAAAATCTTCATATATTGATATACATGGATCATTCCTCAACAATCAATAATCAATACACATACTAGGCAGTAGGTATAAGCATAGAAACATCATTGAATATTAAATTTATATACATAAGATCAAGATCATAAAACCATACATAGGTTAAAATCGATTTTGTGAGAGAGTATAGGCTCATCATGCAATTGGATTGAAAATCACATCCAAATCAGTAGATAATAATCAATATATTCATATTATTCTTTTGAAATCAATTTAAGAAAGAACTACTGGCTAGATTGAAGTAGAAGAGATTTGATCATGGAACTTATTTGAAAACTTGGAAGAGGACTCTCTAGATGAAAGATTAACTATATATGAAGGATCATAATAATTTTATTACATGAAGAACCCACTAAAAATTGATGCAGAACCCATGATAATCCAATCCACAAGGTGACCTTGAACTTCACGTTCAATGGAGGTTTCTAGAAAGGATATTTTGAGAGATGGAGGTTTGATATTAGAATGGAGGATTAGGTATAGGATATTCACGTTTTTAATAAACCTAATATACCCAAAAAAAGTTATATAAACATCCTAGTGTCACGTTAGCACGTGGGTTGAATTTCCCATTAAACCCATAAATAGGCAGCGTGAATGGCGGTAACGGAAGGCCTACATCGACAGACCGAACAATGGTGCATTGGTCAATCGACGGACTGTCTCGCGCCTTCCGTTGTTTATGTATTAGTCTGTTATGCGGCAAAGCCTTCTCCAAGATAAGTGGCCGTCGACGCTTCCCCATCGACGGGGCGTCAGTCTACTGAGCAGGCATCATTTGGCTCGTCGATTGACACTACCAAGGTAGTGTCTCGACAACCTTTTTCTCCTTCTTGGGTGCCTCTTGTGGGGACCTTTATTAGTAGTACGTGGACGTTTTAAATTTAAATATACACCCTAACATGTCAAATTCCTTCCATGCATGTTTCACCCAAAATGAACACGTAAAGGACATCCATACATGCAAGGCATACTCAAGACACACATGAACGTCGCAAGGACTAACATTCGAACGTCTTAGATGTTCTTGGATGTTTAACCTCCAAACATCATGAAATTCAATAATACTACCTATAAAAATCATTATAACCCATTTTAAATACTTCATAAGCTCATGACACATTCAAAAACACATAAAAGAATCTAAGTCCCTTTAGGCGACTAGTCGTCGAACGTCTTGGTCGTCCCTTGACGTTTGGCTTCCAAATGACCTCAAACATTATACACTGCCTCAATATAACTTTATAAACCATTTTAGGACCGTATATCCTTATGAAGAATAGGTTAGTCTCTAGACACCCTAACTGATTTCGGGTGTTTTACATTTTAGGATTTACCTCTTCCTTTAAAGATCCTTATTCAAGAGCTTATATTCAATATACAACAACCATCCATTAACATAGTGAAATACTCAGTACCATAATCAATACTAACTCTTCAACTCACAAAAATACTCATTCATAAAGTAGAATAAGGGAAAGGGTCATTTAGGAGTTCATTAAAGTCATAGTAAGAAACCCAACAATTTCATGTTATCAAGTAGTAGGAATACCCCATTCAAAACATTCAATGTGATAGGGGACATTCTTCACACGAAAATTAAGCATTAAAATTCAAACATTCGACTATATATACTAATTTAGCCATAAAAAACTAGTATTTTTCATTGGTAGTCATAAATTTAGTGTAAGGAAGAAAACCCGTTTTGTAGAGTAAAAACATAATGAGTTGAATTTCTTGAAAACTATCTTCAAAAAGAACCACTAGGGAAAGGAATCCCTAGACTGAAGAACTCATACCTTTTTTTACGAATAATCCACGAATTTTGGATGAAAATCTTGAAGTCTTTGTCTTCTTCATTAATCTTTTCTTGTTCTTTAATGGAGTTTGCAAAAGAGAGGGTTCATGAGAAAGATGGGAGGAATTCGTTTGATCTGATTTGAAGTGTGTAAAAGTGGTATGAAGCAGGCTTAAATTCTATATATATTCGTCCCATAAAATAATAAAAGACCCTTCACTTAAATGGGCCTTTTCGTGAAGTTAAATTGCAAAAAAAATGACATTAACGATTTTGGAAAGTCGTTGCGCGTCGCGGTTCCAATTTCCATTCTTTTTTTTTAATTTTATGGTTGAGGCAGTGAGCCTCTTGAAAGTCTCGCGTTGCGAGGCTTCTTCCCAAATTTTGGGCATTAAACTACGTGTGGGTTGCGCATCGCGCACCATCCCCTTGGTTCCTGCTCGCGTAAGCTGCTTGGCAGCCTGCCTACCCATGTTGGGGTCCTCCCCAAGGACCCTTCGGGTGGTCTTGGGGTGTCATTACATGAATTTTGGACCCTTTGAACTAAATACTACCTAACCAAAGTCTTTTAACTATTTTTAGACTTCACTTGACACTTCCAAACCTTTACCAAGCATAGGGACGTCAACTAGTTAATTAAACTAGTTTTCGGACGTCAAGGTCTTTCGTTATCGTTTTTACTCTAACCTATTCTAATGAACTTATTTACATAAATATAGGTCTATAAACATCATTTTAAACATTATTCTCAAGATTAAGCTCTACCATATGTAATGATATTTCCGGATTGTTACATTATCCCCCCTTAGCAACATTTGTCCCGTAACGACACTAAAATCTTTTGGAGGTTAAGAAGAGACTCAATACTAAAAGCCCAACCAACAACTCCATAAAATCATAATGAGTCTCAACTCGTAGAAGTAATTCACAACTCCTTTCTACACATATCAATACATTACAAATAGAACTCAATTCATGATGCACAACATATAAGAGCTCCATATTCATTACACATAGTGAGGAACATCCATCTCAACATTATAACTAGCTCAAAATACATCAAGGAGTTACCATGTTATCATTATTCTCAAGAGAACAACAAAAAAACAATGTCTCAAGAAGACAACATACATACATGTTTTATATAAGTGCAAGAATAGAGTCCACAAATCATTTTCTTAAACTCAAATTGTGTAACTTTTAACAAGACATGCACCTTTTAAGGAAAAGAAGTCAATTTCATATTATTCATTACTTTCTTTATTAAGAGAAATGTATAACCTCGAGGAGTAAACAAATGATGATAGGGGGACTTCATGTCGGCTTCGGCATCAAATGTTGCACCTTCGACAAGATCGTTCCTCCATAGAACTTTTACAGAAGCAACCTCCTTGTTTCTGAACTTCTTCACTTCGCGATCTAGGATCTCAACCAGAACCTCTTCATAGGAGAGTTTCTCATCCACCCCTAAACCTTCAATAGGCAGAATGGATACCGGGTTGCTTATGCATTTCCCTATAATAGAAATATGAAACATCGAATGAACCGAAGCAAGTTCAATAGGTAGTTTCATTTCATTGGCAACTCTCCCAACCCGTTGTAATACATTATACGGACCAACATAATGGGGACTTAACTTCCCCTTTCTACCGAATCTGATTAACCCTTTCATAGGTTAATTATTCAAGTAGACATGATCAACTATTTAAAACTTAAGGTCTCTTCTTCAATTGTCGGAATAAGACTTTTCCGTACTATATGCTATGTTCAATCTATCTCTTATGATTCTGACTTTCTCTATATCCTTATAGATAATCTCTTTACAAAGGATTGAGGACTCACTAACCTCAAACCATCCAACCGGAGATCTACACCTTCTACCATAAAGAGCTTCAAAAGGTGTTATGGACATTCTCAAATGATAGCTATTGTTGTTAGAGAACTCAATAAAAGGTAGATGGTCATCTAACCTTCATTTGAATTCAATAAAACAAGCTCTTAATATATCCTCAAGGGTCTGAATGGTACGTTCCGTTTGGCCATCTGTCTTAGGATGAAAGCAGTGCTATGTTTCACTTGAGTACCTAAACCCTTTTGAAAAGTTTTCAAAAAACGAGAAGTTAATTGGGAACCTCTATTCGAAATGATGGAATATGAGTTCCCATGAAGACTCACAATCTCATTATTGTTGACCCTTTACTACTAAAAGAGGTCCCTTACCGGCAATAATATTTTCCGTGATAGTCTATAACTGTCAATGAACTTTAGCTGGCAATGTTGGGGTCGGTAAACGATTTTGCGGCCATTGTGGTAAATGATGGTAATGAGTTTTATGTTGCCTCTATAAACAATTAGCTTTTACAGCAACTGATTACGACAACTATGTTGGCTACTAAAGGTGATTCATACATTCTAACTATTTCCTTTTAGTGTCCATTGATTTGGTTGATAAATCTAAATAAATAGTCTATTTAAAGTAGTACTTTTAATGTCAATTGTTTGAGGTAATTGTGTTGGCTTCTAAAAGTGTTTTTTTGACTATGTATGGTCTATTAGCTTCAATTTGTTTAGTTGATAAATCTAAATAAATAGTCGCTGAAAGGTAGTAGTTGTAATGACGATTGTTTGCGGAAAATATGTTGGCTTCGATAGCTTCATTTTATTTATGGCAAATAATTTCCATTGATTTGCCGCTAAATATGATAAAGTAGAACGGTAGTTTTTTAACTTCCATTATTAATATCTACCACATAATTGATAAAATGTATATATAAAAATCCAACAAACAGGTTCGCAAAAGAGATCCTCATAGTAAGAAAAAAATTTTCTAATGGGGGAAAATCTATATATTACTATGGATTCATACAATAGAATAAATCTCTTTAAATCAACACAACCAAAAAGAAATACTGATCCAATATACTATAGTGAAAACATTTAATAATAAACTTATATTATTATTTGAACTATTGAATAATGTCTTCAAATAGATTTTGTCACTCTTCATTGAATAATGTTTTTGAAATCACCCAAATATAAAATGTTTGAACTTCAGATGTTATCAGATGAACTAAAAATGAGTTGTGTCAATAGATGAAATCCAAAGTATAAAAAAATTGCATGTAGTGAGATTGATATTAAAATTACAACAACGAAGTATCCGTTTTCATTTTGTGCCATTAAATCAAAGAGATAAAAAAAATCGAAGAAAGGAATTACTTTTTAGAGGATGAAACACCTATACAAATACCCCTAAAATCAGTACTAAGAAAAGTCTACATGTTGTGATATTCTAAAGAGAGGATTTTATGGTCAAGTTAGAAGCTAGATGTAACTATACTTTTGAGGGAAATTTCATCAATAGTGTGCCTAAGGTGGAGATGATCATGAAAAATTATATCCTCCATACTTAACTATCGAGAGGGGGGGGTAAGTTACTGTGTGGCAGACTACTGCTTCTGTTGTAACATCAAGGGCATATGGTGCATGTCCGTGCAGTTAATCGGAGTGATGAAGAATATAGAAATTAAAAGGAAAGAACTGAACAATGAGAGAGAGAGTAAAAACAAAAATGCTCAGGACCAAAAAGAGAAGGCTGGAAAGGGATAGGAAAACCAAAGAATATTGAAGTTGTACCACACAACCAAGAGGACGAAAACACACAATATGAAGAACAATGGCAATTACCTACAAAAAAGCAAATCAAAAACCAAGTAGCAGCAAATCAGAGTTCTGATGGAGGAAATATTAAAACCTAAAGACAACACAAGAAAGGACATCACAAATAAACTCATATCAAGACAGGTATAGATAAGAACCTTCCCATAAAATTTTTATTGATTTAATGTCAAAGGATCAGAAAATTGAACAACCAAAAGATAATGAGAAGGACAACGAAAAACTCATGCAGCGGAGAGGCAAACAGTAACAGGGAACACTTACACTAAAAATACTAAAGGAAAGAAGACCACAATTTTATTTAGAGAATGATGAGGTTACTAGGAAGATGATGAGGCATGATGTCTAACAATACTCCATTTTACGTACTGATTATGTATTGACTATTTCATAATGAAACCATTTCG
This sequence comes from Solanum pennellii, assembly GCF_001406875.1. Classification (NCBI taxonomy): domain Eukaryota; kingdom Viridiplantae; phylum Streptophyta; class Magnoliopsida; order Solanales; family Solanaceae; genus Solanum; species Solanum pennellii. The sequence goes on along the minus strand of NC_028643.1, from coordinate 47,046,240 downwards.
TTAAAAAAAATTGTCGTTTCTGAATATAAACTCGATCGAAATATGTTATCTGTTCATATGGTTTTCCATGTAGGTGAACTATCAATATCTAATATTTAATCAGCATTTTTTATTACCTTAGAGATCACCAAGTTCTAAGTATGTTACTGTAAAATCATTTATGTTCAATACTTGTAGGGATTACATGTAAAGAACAAGCAAACGATCAGATGTGGTATAACAATTTCAATTATGCTGATCTCATGTACTTTTCTAAGCAACTAGTAGTCAATTTTTTCATATTAGTAACACTTTTCTGGTGCATCTCACAATTTTATTATTAGTTACAATAAGCAAAATGTAGATGGACTATCTATGGTAATTATTTTCTATTTTTTTCCACGGAATAGCACACAAATAATGGGAGTGACACTGATTAATTTGAAATATTGTTTGATCTTGAGATGATTGCAATGAGAGGCTTCAACCTTAGAGTTCTAGCATGACTATTATATTCTCTCACTAGTAAAGATAACACTCCCCAAAACCAAAAGTACTTTAAAAGTAAAACGTTATTTCTAATCTGGACCAGTTTACCGAGTAAGTAAATACTGCAAATGGACAACATACCTGTAACAACCCTAAAATGGATAAGATGAGAGATTTTTAATGTGTCAAGAATGCAAATTGTTAGACCAGGGTTCACAAGAATTGATGCTCGTAGAAATAGACCTCAGAACCCTTTCTACAACCAAGTCAACTAACTTGGGGAGTTAGTTAAGCTAGGAAAGGTTGGGTCCAACTATGTAGGGCTCTCGAATACGAAGATTTACTTGAAGGAGTCTTTACCGGACTTTAAAAGGGAAAATCTTAGGTTTGGAGGGTCTAGGAGTAAAATGATCTTTTTCTAGGCTAAGGGTAGTATCATAATTACCCTTAATATATGGTTAATTATTTAATTAATTAGGTGGAGGGGTATTTTGGGGAATGAAGGCCGAAATTGAGCTCTTGAAGTGAAGTTTTACCCCACCCGGGTTCGAACCTAGGTGGAAGCAATGAATTAAAGTGATTTTTCATTTAAGCTATTGAATAAATATAATTCATTAATAGTTATTATTCATTGTTTCATTAAAAATAAAATAAAAATCTGATTTTTATTAAATAAACAAAACCTATTGTTTAAGTCCTAATCTAAGACTCCTAAGCCTGCTATAACTCCCACTGTCTCACGTTTATGTCTCCACTCTCACGCTCAATCTCTCTTATTCTTTCTCACTTTTTTTATCTGCAAAAATAAGATACAAAACCATAGAAATAGACCAAGTTCTTCACCCTTGAAGAACTCACACAAAATCACAACAAAACAAACTTTAATTGCACACTAGGCTAAGAGAGGTTGTCATTAGAGTGGAGTTGATATTGAGGAGGCTTAGACGTGTTCTTGGGTTACGTTTTTTTGCAGAAAGTCAATATTTTAACATCAAAAAGGTATGGGTTCTCTTCCCTGTTGGTCCCTTTAACAATAGACCCCCTAAGATTCAAACGAATCTATTCCAATAACAAGGATTGTTCCCCATTGCATGTCCCTGTCACTAGGTCCCATTGAATCATAGGGTAGTTATGTTGCTGGTAGAAAACTAGGGATGAAACGTGTTTTCGTGATGATAATTTTTTTATATGTATGTTTGGAAATATGTGACTTATATTGAAATTTCCAAAAATGTAATTACGTGTGCATGTGCGTGTTGTCGTGGCTATTGTTCATGGCTTAGGACTTGAAATTGCATGATAGTTCATTATATTTTATGTACATATGTTGATGTAAATGTGAGGTTCATATAAGTTGAAATGTTGCTGATTTGAGGGATAATCTCTTGGTAAAAGAATCCATGAAAAGACAGCTAAAACGTTCTAAATAAACTACGAAATTACCCTAAGAACTAAGGTGTAACTTGATGAAAAGATGCTGAAAAAGAAAAAGAAAATTTCCAGCTTATAGTGATGAATTTCGGACAGCAAAGAGGATTCAAAATTTTTAAAAAATATTGAATTAAAACAAGTGAGGTTATGGAGGATTGAACCCGTGACTTCACCATATTAAAAACAATGAAAATAAAGAAGTAAAAAGAAATGTGGTTAAGGGGATTCGAACGATGGTATTGGCTGGAAAATGTAACTTGAAAGAAAAAATAAGAAATGAGAGGAGTGGGATTCGACCCCACCACCTCTGAATCATATTTAAGGAGGAGAATACAAGAAAAATAAAGGGGGAGGCGTGTAGGAATCGAAAGCATGACCTCTTAGGAAGATTAAGGGGGAGAATAAAAGAAAACTAAAGGGGGAGGCGTGTGGGAATCGAACCCACGACCTCTTAGGAAGATTAAGGAGGTGAATCAAAGAAAAATAAAGGGGGAGGATTAAGGGAATCGAACCCACGACCTCTTAGGCAGATTTAAGGAGGAGAATAAAAGAAAAATAAAGGGGGAGGCGTGTGGAAATCGAACCCACGAACTCTTAAGTAGATTAAAGGAGGAGAATAAAAGAATAATAAAGAGAGGTTGTGGGTGTTTTGTACCACAACCTACTAGTCAACTCAAAATCAACAAGGAGACATAGATAAAAGAAAATAAAAGGGGTTGTGGGGGTTTGATCCCACAACCCCTCGACCAAGAAACAAAATTTTCAAAGGATATAACTAAAATGGATATGGTGATGTTGGGGATCGATCTAGGGTCCCAATGTCACGTGGACTACAATTAAATAAAATGAAAATTTTAAAGTGTTGTCCAAGGGATTTTAAACTTGGTTCCCTTGCCCAGATTCTGTATTGATACATAAGTCATACGTGAATTTTAAATTATAAAGAATAATGCTGCCTACTTAGATCGAAATCGAGATCTTGGCATACATACAAGATGCATAAGTCTTGTACTACACAATCTTACAAAGATATGAATCACTTAAACGAACGATGAATGAAGCCTCATGGCTTGTAAGTATGGACCCATAAGTCTAGCATATGTTTAAAAATAAGTGAACCTAAGATGTATGCAATGAAATGACGTAACTCTAGAAGGGTCAAGTAAAAGGGCAAAACACACTAAATGGACAAGTGCATGGAAGGTAATGAAATGATGAAATGAACAATAAAATGATGATTTGAAAAAAGAAATGATGAAATGAACATTGATATGATGAGACCCTAGAAGGGTTAAGTAAGAGTGTGAAACACAGTAAATGGCCAAGCGCATTGGCATATGATGAAATGAACATTCCCGTAAAATGGGGTGAAGAATTACGTATGTAGTAGAATCTTTAGTAAGCATGTTAAGAAACAAAAAGTGTCAAATTTTCTGCTAAAATTAATGTAGACGAAGTAAGAATGACGTAAGTAGGTTTGTCTGTCACCTTTAAGAGGTCAACGACGCCAGTCTCATCTTGGGTCTAGACTCCGGTTGTGAAAAAGATGGTATCATAGCGCTAGGTTAAATTCCGAGGATAATAAGTTCACATCAATCACATTGAGTAGTTTCTAAGTCATGGTAGTGAAGTGGACCACTATATTAGATTAGAGACTACATGATGCGTCGGAAAAAATTCCCTTCTTCTAATCTTATCGTGCCTTCTCTAATGTTAGATTTCTTGGTGTTAAGAAGTATGTAACATCAAGTCATGAAGTTTCCAAAAGATGAATAAAAGGAGAAAAGTAGGTGGAGAGATTGGAGGAGCAGCTGCTGGGGTAATTTAGGTTCCTCCGCAGTCTCCAACTGCTGGAATAGAGATGCATGTTAACCCAGCTGGGTTTTAAGATGAATAAGTAAGGATAATGTTTGTACAGATTGCCCAATTTAGCACATTACAAGCTCAGTCTGTTGGGTTTGATTGATGTGGAGGAAGTCTGAGTTTGCATCCTACTAGCTAAGGGATATAGCTCAATCCTGGTATATAGTATGGCGGGATAGCAAGGCCTTAGAAGGAGGTCCTATGACTTTGGATCCTTTCAAGATGGCTTTGCTAGAGCGGTTATTTCCTAGATAAATCAAGGAGGATAAAGTTCAGGAATTCATCTGCCTTAAGCTAGGCTCGATCTCAGTCAGGGATTACCCCCTAAAGCTCGTAAAACATTATAACTTAGGAGAGAACACCTTCCAGGAAGTGTGGCAAACTACATGGAGGAGAGTGTATGATAGGCACTATTGCTTGTTACAGTTGTGGCAAACTGGTTCACATGGTGAAGGATTGTCCGATTAGGAGAAGTCAAGAACAAGGGAAGGAGAGAGTTCAATCGAATGGTCCAAGTGAAGAGGCTCCAAGGAGGAAATAATTTTTCTCTCTCAAGTTTGGAGGTGGAGGGGAAGGCACCTCTGGTGAAGTCTCGGATTAGTAGCCTTAATTAGTCCTTCAAGTATTTGAATGTGTATGGTGTGTATGAACAAGTATGACGTTAATATATTTGAGACATCATGTTGGTTGCTGATTTGTATGATTTATATGTTTACATGTGTTGTATGCTTTGATGAGACTAGTTTATGAAAGAGTTCCTTAGTCTATTAATGTGAAACTACTAGTAGGTTTCAAGGATGTGCACCATCATGTAAATATGTGTATCAGATATTCACCAATGCGGAGTAGGGGATTACCTATGCATGTATAGGTTTTATAGATGACTTAATTATTCTTAGTAAAGAGTAGTGTCATTCGGGGACAAATGGTCCTAAGGGGGGGATAATGAAACAACCCTAAAAATGGATAAGTTAAGAAATTCTTAATTTGTCAAGAATACCTATGGTTAGACAAGGGTTCACGTGGATTAATGCGCGTAGAACCAGATCTAAAAACTGTTGCTACAGCCAAGAAAACTAACTTGGGGAGGTAGTTAAGATTGGAAAGGTTGAGTCCAACCATGTAGGCTCTCGAATACAAATATTTACTTGAAGGAGTCTTTACCGGACTTAAAAAGGGAAAATCTTATGTTTGAAGGGTCTAGGGGTAAAATGGTCTTTTTTAAGGATAAGGGTAGTATCATAATTATCCTAACTATATAATTAATTATTTAATTAATATGGTGGAGGGTTTTATTGGGGAGAGACGACCGAAATTGGGCTCTTAACGTGATGTCTTGATCCACCCGAGTTCGAACCTAGGTGGAAGAAATGAATTAAAGTGATTTTTTATTTAAGATATTGAATAAATGTAATTAATTAATAATTATTATTCATTATATGATTTAAAATAAAATAAAAATCATATTTTTATTAAATAAACAAAACCTTATTGACTATGTCCTAAAACTAGAATCCTAAGCCTTCTAAAACTCCCACTTTCTCACGTTTATCTCTCCATTCTCACGCTCAATCTCTATTATTCTTTCTCACGTGTTTTCTCTGCCAAAATAAGATACAAAATAAGAAAAATAAACCAAGTTCTTCGCCCTTGATAACTCACCCGATATCACAACGAAACAAACGTTAATCGCACACTAGACTAAGGGAGGTTGTCATTCAAGTGTAGTTGATATAGACGAGGCTTAGACATGTTCTTGGGTGAGTTTTTGGGTATCAATTCAAGATTTAACATCAAAAAGGTATGGGTTCGATTCCCTTTTGGTCACTTTCCCAAGTGACCCCCTAGGGTTCAGATGAATCTATTCCATAAACTAGGATTGTTCCCATTGCATGTCCCTATCACTTGCTCCCATTGAATCATAGGTTGGTTATGTTCGCTGGTTAAATACTAGGGATGAAATGTGTTTTCGTGATGATTATATTTTCATATGCATGTTTGAAATTATGTGACTTATGTTGATGTTTCCAAAAATGTAATTACGTGTATATGTGCGTGTTGCCGTCGCTATTGTTCATGGTTTAGGGCTTGAAATTGCATGATAGTTCTTTATATTTCATGTACACATGTTGATGCAAATGTGATGTTCATATGATTTGAAAAGTGCCTGATTTGAGGGATAATCTCTTGTTTAAACGAATCCATGAAAATGCACCCAAAACATTCTAAATGCACTAAGAAATTCCCCTAAGAACTAAGATGTAACTTGATCAAAGGATGCTGAAAAATTAAAAGAAAATTTCCAGCTTCTAGTGATGAATTTCAGTCAGCAAAGAGGGTTCAAAATTTTTAAAAAATATTGAATTTAAACAAGTAAGGTCATGGAGGATTGAACCCATGACTTAAACATGTTAAAAACCATGAAAATAAAGCAGTTAAAAGAAATGTGGTGAAGGGGATTCGAACCATGGTATTGGCTAGAAAATGTGACTTAAAAGAAAAAATAAGAAATGAGAGGAGTGGGATTAAAAGAAAAATAAAGGGGGTGGCATGTAGGAATCAAAAGCACGACCTCTTAGGCTGATTAAAGAGGAGAATAAAAGAAAACTAAAGGGGGAGGCGTGTGGGAATCGAACCCATGACCTCTTAGGAAGATTAAGGAGGTGAATAAAAGAAAAATAAAGTGGGAGGCTTATGGGATTAAAACCCACGACCTCATAGGAAGATTTAAGGAGGAGAACAAAAGAAATTTAAAAGGGGAGGCGTATGAAAATCAAACCTACGAATTCTTAAGTAGATTAAAGGAGGTGAATAAAAGAAAAATAAGGAGAGGTTGTGGGGGTTTGATCCCACAACCTCATAGTCAACTCGAAATAGACAAGGATTAATTGATAAAAAAAAAATAAAAAAGGTTGTGGGGGATTTGATCCCATAACCCCTCGGCCAAGAAACAAAATTTTCAAAGGATATAACTTAAAAGGAAATGGTGATGTTGGGGCTCGATCTAGTGTCCCAATGTCACGTGGACTGGACTAAAATAAAAAGATAAATGTGAAGTGTTGTCCAGGGGATTTTAAACCAGGTTCCTTGCCCAAGTTCCTTATTGATACATTAGTCATATGTGGATTAAATATTCAAGAATAATGCTGCCTACTTAGATAAAAATCGAGATCTTGGCATACATAAAAGATGCATAAGTCTTGTACTACATAATCTTAGTAAGGTATGAATCAATTAAACAAATGATGAATGAAGCCTCGTGCCTTGTATGTATGGACACAAAAGTATATCATAAATTTAAAAATAAGTGAACCCATGATGTATGTAATTAAATGATGTAACCCTAGAAGGGTTAAGTAAGAGGGTAAAACACACTGAATGGCCAACTGCATTGGCACATTATGAAATGAACAATGAAATGATGAAATGAACAACGAAATGATGAAATGAACAATTAAATTATTAGACCCTAGAAGGTATAAGTAACAATGTGAAACACACTAAATGTCCAAGTGCATTGGCATATGATCAAATGAACATTAACGTAAAATGGGTTGTGTAATTATTAAAAGCAAATGTGATAATGTTTATGAATGTGGTGACAACATGATATGAGGCTAATGTGAAAGATTAGAGCAATCTGAAATGAGCCTAAGTAAATGTTACCAAGACGTAATCACCTATGAGATTGTAAAGTTAATGAAGACACAGTCTCTAAGAACACTCTAATGAAAGTATTGAGATTAACACACTTAATACTAATGATGAGATGAGAAATCATCTATTGAGCTATGATGTCCTCATACTAGAAGCCAGCTTCCATTTTGTATGAGTTTAATGTAATGGAACTTTATAAAGAGCACCGTTAGACTAGCAATGCACTGTTATGCCTTCTTTCGGGAAGGGAGGAGGTTCACGTTACTCTCATGAGATGAGACTGTTAGACATGATGGGTATGGGTCTCCTTATATCTCCTACTCTTCGGACCTATACTTCCAATATAGGGATCTGGCGGGGTTCAACTACCATGAACGCTAGCATGTTTTGGGTCACATTGGTTGGTGATGTCACCTCTTTTCAATTTGGGGTTTCATGACACTGGATTTCATGATGCTCACATGATCTATGTCGGTTAAAGTTAAATTTCCCAATGAATGAATGAGGCCAACCTCAAATAATGCACATAATGAAACGAATGATACCAGAGGTGTAAGGATAGGATAATCAAGAGGTGAGTTAGATTTAAGTAATGACATTAGGACGTTTTTGGTCATTGCACAACCAACCCGATGAAAATCTTAAACTACATCCTAGTTATAGATGGTGTTTACACTGGGCCATGAATGAAATGAAATGAAGTACGTATGCATGAACGAAGTAGACTCTGTGTTTGCTAAAGCAAACTCCCTAGTTTATGTCCCATATGTTGAGCCCTCATTTTTGGGAAGTCTTAATGTCATGTCCATGATTCCAAGGTCTCATGGCATAGGATTTAATGATATGAACAATGTTATGTGTTATAGGAATTATGATATTTGCTATGTGTACGTTGTTGTGTGCTGTGTGCAAAATATTAAGTATGATGATGCATGTTACTCTCATGGCATAACTTTTTTAATCCAAATTTTGAAAGCTCATAATCTTTCCTAATCCAAATTTGGAAAGTTCACTCACTTTCCTATTCTCAATTTGGCAAGTCTAATGACTTGACTTGCTATAATGATGTTGCTAGGAAAGAGCAATTCTAACTCATTCATGTCCTTGGTGTGTGCTTGCATATACCAATACTTAATACAGGTGTGCACTAAGCCTATACAACTCTAAACTTTTAGGTGCAAGCACAGGTGGACGCTAGAGCTACATGATCAATGTAGAAGTTATTCGGACGTCGAGCATTCATCAAGACTTGGTACTCCCTCATGCTTTCGAGGATGTTTTCCCATTTACATTATAGCTTAGTTGTAGGATTGAGCTAGTGGAGTATGTTCCACTAGAGTTTCTTTCCCGTTTTTTTTCCTGATATTGTATTGGTGCCATGTTGGCGAGTATATCTTCCTCATTATAATAAGCTGTTTCTTTCATTTAATGATCTTAATGTTAGATGGTTTATGGTGAACAATTACGTATGTAGTAGAATGTTTAGTAAGTATGTTAAGAAACAAAAAGTTTCAAATTTTCCGCTAAAATTAACCTAGACGAAGTAAGAATGACGTATGTAGGCTCATTTGCGACCTATGAGAGGTCAAAGATGCCGGTCTCGTGTGGGGTCTAGACTCTTGTCGTGACAATACCAAGGTTGGCAACTCTTTTACTCAAGGAAAGGTGATAGTCGTGGTAAAACTAAAGGAAACTCTAGTCCTAAAAGCGTAGGAAAATAATGAGAGGAGAATTGGAGACTTTACTATTCATTAAAGAAGATTACAGAAGCTCTTACTGTGACCCACCAGTAGACCCTAGAAGTTTTAGCATCCTTGTGACGCCACACGGCAAATGAGACTTCAAGAAGTCTCATTAAATAAACTCGTATAATTCCTTGAAAAAAAACATTCTAAATTTAGTAGGAATTTAAAACTCTATTCACACACAAAGAACTCTTTCCATAATGAATACGCAAATGAAAGACTTTCATTAAATTATTAAACCTTTACAATATATAATTAAACCATCTAAACTTTTGAGTATACAACACTTGGAACTAAGCCCATACAAGATATAAAATAAAGACCAACACAGAAAGGAACATGTAGATATTATCCTCGAATCAATGAGGACTCATCAATAATTCATCTTTAACCATTAGATACCTATCCATCCTCCATGGCATATCAAGACTTCCAATTACCTACACTTTAGTCAAAAATGAAAAAGATGGGGTTAGAAGATTAGATGCACTAAGCAGGGAAGCCACACAAAAACTATGTAAAGGGGACATATAGTAAATAACATGCTTTTAATGAAATTGATTAATAAATCATACTATAAGCATAAGAACAACATTTAAAACCTTAGGACCACATAAGAAATCATTTAAAAATTATTTACATTTTTGACAACATTAAAGTAAACTGATGCCAAGTTAGAATGAACTAACTTCACTGTTACACTGATGTTTTCAAACTTCACATGGGATACATTCGAGAATGAAATCCTCTGAGCAAATGTTATATCTTAAAACTCACTTAAGTAAGACAAAGAGAGACCACTCATACACACTCTCCAGTCACACCTAAATGATCCTTAGGAACACTTATAATGAGATATACACATTTACAATACACTAAACATATGATCATGATATTTTCCTGCCAAATGTGATTCTAAGGTTCAATTGAGTTAGTTATGAAGCGACTGCCCATACAATGCCCTACATACAAACTTAAGAGATCCTTTAGATTATCTAGGATAAGATCATTCTCACTTAATACAATAACATGCATATAATATGACATACTCTCCTCCAAAGGTTATCAAAAGACTTACTTAAGTAAATCAAGCAGATAAACTCCATGATTGACCTCTTCAACATTATCTGTGTAATTTGTAAACTACCTAAGTTTGGATTATGCCAACATAATCAACCATCTTCGCTAACTAGAGTTATTCTTAAGACTTATCTAGGTAAGATATAAAGTGATTGTTCCTATGCCCCTATCACACCTTAACTAGACAACCCTTAACTATTCTAGGTAAGAACTTATTCATTTAACATGCCTTCTTATATAAAGTCATTACAGTCATTAGTTCATTTAAGACTCAGTTATTACATAAGGACATTCAAGTAACGGTCTTGTACATAACATATGGACTCTAACAATCATCTTTAAAGACTATTGTGCAATATCGAGATAGTGTACGATACCACCACCTAAACTTTATAGAACTTCTTTAATGTCATTAGGTATCCCATATGATGATAATAGTCAAAAATCGACATAGACCATGATAGCTAAACATGGAATCCGGTGTTGTAAACTACTACGCTCAAGGGGATGTACTTGGCATGGGTAGAACTAGGACATATCCCATGTAGGCAAATGGTTAAGGAATATGAAGGGATTTTACATACTCTAGACTCATTTCTACATACACTACACCATTAAAGGTCTACGACAACACTAAATCTGGACAACGCTTATAAAGTGTTGCCTAAAATAGTTTTGGGAACACTTTTAAAGTGTAGCCAAAATTTTGACTTTTAGCTACATTAATTTTAGCAAAACTATTAAAGTGTACCCTTTAATGGGATAACCTACACTGTATAAGTGTTGTTATAGTTGGCAACAACTATTTACATAAATGGCCATACTTTTAAACTGTGTTATTTTTATAATTGTAAATACAACACATTAAAAATGTGGCGTTAGTGTTTTCAACAAAATTTTATATTCCCTCCAACATTTTAACATTTCCCTCCCATTTTTATTTGGCCAAAAAAATAAATCGTTAAAGAAAAGTTAAAAAGAATAAAACATTAAAGAAATAAAAAAAAGGCAAGATTTCCTAAAACTTCACCTGAAGCTTCCACTTTCAACTGAAGAACACCATTTTCATGAGGTGAAGAAGGATCGAAGAACGGAAGAAATCAATTTGTACTATGATTTTCATCACATTTTTGGCAAACTTCAACAGAAGAACACCATTTTAAGCTGAAATATCGAACAACACTGCGATATCTCTTAACATGAACTGAAGAAGACGTTTTTCCTCACAGCTTCGTTGTTCAAGATTGGAGAGCTAAAGAAGACGATTTTCTTCAAAGGTTTCTGGGTAAACGGCTATTCCATCAGATTTCCTTTTGAAAATTGAAATAAAATGCTTCACAAATAAACTTGCCCCATGTCTTAAAGCTTTAGGTTGTTGGAAAAGAGTTTAACAGGTAAGAGATTTTACCTTCAAAAGTCTAAATTATAGCTTTAAGATTTCGATATTCTTGTGTGTCAGTCAAAAATTTAGGTTAGGGTTTTTATGTTCCTGTGTTGTTGATACGAATTTTGTTGATTTTGGGAGTTTAGTTTATAGTTGTATTACGTATAAATGGACAGATTATGTTTGACTCACTAGTTTTTCCTCTTAAATGTTGAATGTAGAACTGCTAAAACTACAGTGACAGCGTAACATGCTTTATCTATTAATGTATATAACTTAAATCCTTAGTAAAGCAATTGTTTCTACGTCTTTAATTGCTTTGTTTCTTTTTCTACTTTCAACTTGAGGATTATGCTTTCTTTCTTTTTCGCTAATTCTTACTAGAAATAAAAGAATAAAAGTAGAAGATTTTTTTTTTGTAGTATGGACAAGCTGTTGAGTTTTGGATATTGTTGAAAGTGAGGCTTGCTTCATCTATGTTTTAGAAAAATTAGGAGAAGTCAGTGCAAATAAAATGGAAAGAAAGTTTTGTATGATTTTAAAGTATGTCCTATTTGAAAAGTTAGATGCAACGGATGAGAAATAGCTTGTAACTTTCTAATTTCATTATATGTGAAGTTCTTGCATATAGAATAGAAGTAAATAGAACTGTAAACATATTCTATGGACAAGTGCTATAAGACTGTCTATGAATGATGCTAAAGTCTGTTACTACGTCTGTCCTCTTGATGAAGTCAAAAATATCATTATAAACCTTTTCCTCACTAACTTTATGTTTCTCCTTCCTATCGACTTCAATGGTTATGTCATGCTCCACAAAGTGGGCTTTTTTTTTAGCTTCAGGGGGGAGACCTATGGTGGTATCCACCAACACTTTTTCTCTGTGACTTCAGTCTATGTTAAACTGTAGATATTTCAATTAGTAATGAACATGAATAAGCCTACTGAAGAGCTTAAAATATATTTATTCTTTTGTAATTTTTTGAAGTATAAACATGTTGTAATTTGTATGCTTCCAAATTTGAAACTTGTGACCATATCTTTTAGACTAGAGTCTATTCATCTTAGTGATGAAAATAAATAGAAAAACAGTTTTAACATATAAGAATCAACATCAGGAAACAATGTTGATCCCTTCTTTACGTTCCTAATAATAGAGAACCTCCTCAGTTCTTTACAATGTATTGTTTCTTTTTCACATTGACTAAAAAAAAAAACTCATATAAAATGAAACAAGAGAAATAATCATTTTTGTTGTAAACTTGAAAAATGACAAACAATTTAAAAGAGAGAAAATTGATGTAATTTCCAGTATGATTAGGGTGGCAGGGAGAGTGCAGACAAAAGGTGGGGGTGGTTAGAGCAAGGGGTTAATAGTATTGGGTGTTTAGATGAGAGTTGATATAGGTTCCCTCTTTATAGGAGAAGGCAAATCCATGGAAGAATGTTCCCCCTTGTCACATGAGTTCTTTTTTGACTAATAATAATGAGTTATGACCCATTCATTTCTTATCCATAGATATGAAATTACAAAAAAAATGTAACGTAACACATGAGAACTCGCAGTATAACTCATTTATTACTATATATAGTGACCACTTGGCATTTGCTTAGCTTATCAATACTAAAAAGTCTCTCATGTAACACATGATCATATGGTCCATACCCTTCTCTGCATTTTTTTCTGCAAACCAAGAATCCAAAAAAAACATTTGACGACCAACGTGGACTACCCTGCACCTGCTGACTGATAATTTTATCAACTTATATAAATCTTCTAACAGACAATACGAGCTGACTGGAATGCCTTGGTCTATACAGTTTTAGATGACTAAAAAAAGTGCAGGTCTAAATGCTTTGGCTGTTTCACATGATTCAACAATATATCCTGTTTTTTTTTATCTAAACTTGTAAAGTTTACCAGTTAACTACATTTATAGCTTAAGAAATTTTGTTAAGTTTGTGTAGAAAGTTGTTTTCAAATAGATAAGCTTGCAATATTTTAAAACAATGTCTCTCTATTGATTTTTTCTAGTCACCTTTGTTGACTTCTTGTTCTATGGATGTGGAAATACATGGTTTCAATTGATGTGGTATTTAGTGGACTTAATCCTTGATAAAGTAGGACTGATAAGGAATCATTGCTTAACAATAATGTTGGCTTTATCGGTGGTTCTAACCATGTTCCTTCTAAACATTAGGGGTACTACCAGGTGTAATAAAAAATTAATGTTGAAGAAACACATGATGAAATACTTGTTGAATTTCAAAAAATGCTTTGACTGATTGTTTACTTACATTATCTTGAGTTTCTCATGATATAGTTTTTGGTATTGATTTAGATTCAAGTATCATTTTTGTGTTGAATTAGACTCAAAATACTTTTCTATTTTGGTGTTTTGACGTGCTTATTCGGTTGCACGAGTTAAAACATAAGAAGATAAATCCATATCCTTTAAGTTTCAGAAATATAGTTAATAAATTTCTAAGAGAACTATTAAGGCTAATAGAAAATATAGGACGTACATAAAAGATAAACACACTTAAAATCCTTCATAAATCAAAGTTAAAACTTAAGCAAAAGTAGCATCAAGGAATGCAACCTGATTTAACAAACCGAACGAGTCTTCTGTACAGCATCTAACANCCCCCCCCCCCGGATACTAATGGGGAACACAGAAGTTCTTGAGTAAATTTAGGCCGCTAATAGAGCTTTCATATCGTCATTCTGATGCTTTCATTATTTCACTGAATGATATTTCTTTCGACTCTTATGCTTTATCTTTTGAATATACTTGGACTATGATGCATAATATTTTTATTGATTAGGTTGGGCGTATTGCAGTTCTTTAGTTTACATTCATTCCTGCTTATGTCTTAATAACATGATAACATTTATAACAAATACTACACTCACAGAACATTCACCACAAAAGGTAAGGATGAAAAATGTCTTTCTTCATGTATCACTGATAAAACAATTCAGAAATATAATAACGTGTTGTGTAACTAATACAGTAAAATTTGGAAACTGTTGTATTACTAAGACGACACATATAAAAATTATTGTATTACTAATACAAAGCGACACTCATAAGTTGTTGATCGAATATCTATTATAGGATCATAAGAATGTTTTCTTGAATGTTTAAACTTGGTATTAGAAATTTTATACTTCTCTGATTGGGTGTGCACAAGAATGAGATTTTAAAGCTTTAACTCTAAAAGCTCACAAAACTCTAAAAGCACTAATGCTCTAAATTCAATTACAAAACATTAACTTTTAATCATTTGAATTCTATTTATTTATTTTTTTCTTAATTATGTTTATCCTATTAATTGTAATTATTTTTTCCTTTATAGTATCATCAACATTGAAAAACATTTGTGGAGGATTCAATGTTTGATTTGGCATAGCGAAAGTCTCATGACTAGGTAAGAAACTTTTATCATCTCATAACACATGATTCTTATAGATTACTCGTGACTTTTAAAACTTATTTGTGAACTAGTTAATGATTATTGCTGAAAGATTAAATAGTGATATCTTCTTCTAGGATTTCACATATCCCATCCAAGGATTGGATGAATTTAGCAAGGTATAGTTAAGAATATATTGATGTCGTTGAATCATTTCAAGATTTTGCTTACTCTTATGGAGATCCTCGTGGAGAGAAAATTTAGTGTCCATGTGCGAAATGTTGTAATATTCTTTAGAATCGAAGGAATGTAGTGTATGATCATCTAATATGCCATGGACTCATAAAAGGCTATACTAGATGGATGAATCACGGGGAATGGGATATCAAGTTAAATGTTGATGATTATATGGATTACTCGCGTGATGATATTGATGGGTAGCTGAATGATCAATTTAGAGATGTTGCACATGCTGGAGGATCTTATGATGGTCAAAATGAAGATGCCAAGAAATTCTATAGCTTACTTGAAGAGGCAAACCAAGAATTATATCATGGTTGTATAGGTTTCTCTAAATTATCATTATCACTTCACTTATATTTGTTTAAGTTTTTACATGGCTGGAGCAATGAATAATTTACTTCTCTTTTAGAGTTATTAAAAGAGGTGATGCCCGAGATAAACATTCCTCAGTCTTACAATAAAACTAAGTCTATGGTTAAGAATCTTGGTCTGGATTATGAAAAAAATAATGCATGTCCAAAATATTGCATGTTGTTCAGGATTAGTCATAATGATGACGAATTTTTTCATACTTGTGGAGCTTCACGATATATTCAAAATCCTAAAGTTGATAGTGAGCTTGAGCTTTCAAAAAAACAACATCGAGTTTCAGGAAAGACATTGAGACACTTTCCATTGATTCCTAGACTCAATATGCTATTTATATGCTCAAAGACGGCAAATTCTTTGAGGTGGCATGAAGAGGAACCTTTTGAATGATGGAATGTTAAGGCATCCCGCTGATGGTCTAGCATGGAAAGACTTTGATAGGGTGCATCCAAATTTCGCACTAGATTGTCGCAATGTGAGACTTGGCTTGTCAAGTGATGGATTCAATCCATTTCGGAACATGAGTATATCACATAGCACATGGCTAGTTATTTTGATGGTATATAATTTGCCGCCTTGGATGTGCATGAAATCTGAATATTCCATACTTTCTTTACTTATACCTGGATCTGGATCACATGGAAATGACATTGATATTTACTTACAATCATTGATAGATGAGTTAAAATTATTACGGGACTCTAGGTTTAAACATATGATGTGTCCAGAAATGAAACTTTTCAAATGCGGGCAGCTCTTATGTGGAGAATCAGTGATTTTCCTGCATATGCTATGTTATCAGGTTGGAGTACAAAAGTAAAGTTTGCTTGCCCTTGTTGTAACTATAGCACTAATTCTCGCCATCTTAAACATAGTCGGAAAATGTGCTTTATGGATCATAGTGTTTTTCTACTGATGGATCATCCATGGAGATCAAACGAAAGAGCATTCAATGGAAAAACTGAATGCGGGCCTCCTCTAGCTCAGTCTAGTCTCATTCTCATGGATAGCTACTTTCCATAACATACTAACTCAGTGCTAGCCTTTTTTCTCATAGAGTCATTTATATTAATAGATAACATGAAGAGGTTCCATATCTAGTTCATAACCGAATCACATTAACCTGAACCAAGATGTCCTCTAGGGATACCTTACAATGGCGACATTGATAGCTCATCATGACTTTCCTAAGGATGATATGATGTCGTTCCATCCAATCAAATTTAAGTCCATCATTCATTACAAGAACGACACCATTACGACTTTCGACTTCAGTTTTAATAACCTTACCACTAGGTTTAAGGTTCCATGTATCTGACCTTCTTAACATCACTAAAGGTGTCATATATCATTCATTCATACATGAAAAGGGTGAACGAGATTACCTAGTCAAGACATCTCATATTCACATATCCTGCATACGTGTATCAAGTAAGGGACACAACTGTCACAACCCAAAAGTACCCCCTAGAAGTTAGGGAGAACCCTTGTTTCGTGACCGGTCGTACTTGAACCTTTGGTGTCTTGTACAAACCCTTTAAGTATCATTCATTACATAAGACATGAAAAGTAGTGAGGAATTAAAATCTTTCAAGAACATTTAATAAAAACTACTCTTTCATAAATATTTAGCGAATCTCATCGTCACAAGTCAAACTTGAGGCACGACATAATATCTTTGGGACACGACCCTTTACATTAAAGTAAAATACGTAATAAGTCTTTAACTAAGAAATTAAGAAAAGGACTATGCTCTCGAATATATGAGGACATACTTTGTCTTGAGAGAGAATTTCTCAAGCTCTTCCTTCTATCCTTGAACCTTCAAAATGCTTCCAACCTATACTTATAGTGTTGAAATGTATGGGGTTAGTACAAATAATGTACTAAGTATGGCATATGAAAAATCATGTAAACAGGGATATTTTAGTAAAATAAGCTTTCATGCCAAATAATTATAACATTCATGAATTCAGAGAAAAATTAAAATTATAAGCATCATTTTACACTTAGAGAAAGACTCACATAGTTTTTTAAACTAAAAGACACTTTACAGTGAACTTACCACACCCTAACAATGAACTCAAATGAATATTTCAATGAACGGTTTGAACAATTATAGTGAAGGCCTTCTAGTGAATGGCACATTCTAAGTCATATGAACCCGTTTTCCTTTGAATCATCTCTAACCCAAGGTTATTCTAGGGTTCTCGAAGGATAGAAAAGAATGGATCATCCATACACCCCCTTCGAGGCACACCGAAGAAACCGTTAAGACCACCATTATTAGGCTAACATCATTTTGAATTCAAATCCACTCCCTTTTCTAACATGTCAAACACACCATGGAAATATAGGTACCACTAAGTGTTATGTGAGCGTAGGATCCCATACTCCCACTCCCACTTAGTGATCCTAATGGATTCCATTAACTTAAGCACTTCACAATAATCATCAGTAACATCACACCATAACCCACATTCATACGGAGTTCATGAAAATGTTCTTCTCCTATAGAAGGTATAGTTGCACTAAGTGAAATGTGCGAATCACATACCATACTACTAATGCCACTTAGTGCTCCTAATGGTTCTTATTGAATTGAGAACGTCACGATAGACATTCACCATATAACTTAATAAACATGATAACTTAGTTCAATCAATTCTTTTGTGGGACTTAGCTTAATCGTCAAAGACCATGAGAGGGAGACATGGAATCCCGATATTAAACCCTATTGGATGAGGGATCCTCACTTGCCTAGAGTAAGGTCATGGTTCTTAAGTTTTACATTGCTTTACCAATAACTACACCTATACGGGCAAATAGTTAAGGGATAAGGAGATTACTAGTAAGTAACTCATTATCTACTAACGAGGAGTACTCATCTCAAGAGGTACACTGGAAATACAACATCTCATGTAACGAAGTGCAATCCACATCCCTTTCATATCCTCTCGGTGCGAGGCATAACTCCACGCGGAATGTCAACATTATAACCTATAGGTCAAGGATAACTAGTGAATACCACATATACACTCGCGAAGGGCATTCATTCTCTAACATATCTTAGATAGCTCATTAGGAATAATGGGGTTGCGACTAAATACTTCATGTCAACTCACGAAGAGTGTCCACCTCAAGACTCCCCTCATCACTCAACTTAACTTCATACATTTAATTAAGTGTGCATATACTTCATTTAGGCATAATGTAGGTGACACATACAATTCAAGCTTCACATGAGATAATTCAAGACTCATTTTCAATATCACTTCATTTCACCCAGTAGGTCTTCAAAATCATATTATCTATATGATGAATAATATAAAGTTCATCAAATAAACACCGCAACCAAGAAGGTGGACCATACCACGCAAGAGCAATATGTAAAAACAAGTATACGATATAAGCAACTCACCATTCTATCAAGCCATCATCACATATAATCAATTTCTCAATATTTCATCATAATAATGTCATTAGCACAGTAACTAAATCCAAGATAATAACATAAGAAAACAAAAGTTCACACTATACCCGAACATGCTCATCCAACCCATTTCTTAAGCTAAGAGATTGAAATATGCATATACATGAGTTAACTAGGTTTTTAATATGAATATAATCAATTAATACAAGAATAAACATAGTTGACTCATTAGATAACTTTTACAACAAGACCCATGCTTAAAATCAAAGATAGAAGGAATTTGATTTTTAAAACCCTTTTTGAAATGTTTTTGGATTAGACTCCTTGAATGGAAGAGGGTTCAAGTATGGATACCATACTTCAAAGAGATGGAAACAGACTAATTTTTTATGAAGACACACGTCAAAACCAGCCGTTCTTGCCCTCCTTGAGGCTTTGGTCCAATGGTGACTTTGAGATAGTTTTCTTTAGAGAGGGAGTTTGAATGTTTGAAGTGAGGGGTCTTCTCTAGGTCAAGGGCTTAAAACTAACTTAATATAACATAAAAAATACTAAAAAAATTGACCTAGGGTTATAATATACTTGGGGTGAATATAAAAAAAACACCCCAAGTAGGCAACAAGCTCCAACTGTTTTTTGAAGGAGCCAATCGACGACCCAAGCTACTGGGCGTCGTTGGGTCGACGGCCCGTCCTATTGGGCGTTGATTGATTCAGAGGGTGCATAAAGGGAGAGGCCTATCTTCCTACTATGTATGGGACAACGGCCCCCATTCGATGGGGCGTTTATGGGCCTACACCCAGTGGACTGCCTCGTCGATTGAGCATTGTCTTGGCAGTATTGTTCAAGCATTGGGCCCTTCATATATGGCCCCTTGTGGGTCCTAGGTGTGCTCATGCACGGATGTTTAACCCATAAACTTAGTCTTCTAGTTCATACGAACATCCCAAATAAATTTTGATGAAAACGAACTTGTAAAAGTCACTCAAACACAACAAGACGCAAGAAGACTTTCTGAGGCATATCTTCCGAACGTCATGGATGTTCTATGTTTTTTCCCTATAAACTTAACGAAATTTAAAACACTTACTAAGAACACTAAAGTAACTCATTTTAAATTCAAGTTAACTCAACAAACACATATGATTCCCTATTACACCGTAGTTCATTTTGGGGCATTACATTCTCCCATACCTAGAATAACATTCGTCCTTGAATGACACTAAATCATGAAGAAAAACAAGGACACATAAAATCACATAAAATATTAAAATCATGGCTCAAACACTCAAAATCAAAGCATCAACTAGCAAGTAGAATCATTTAACACTTTCAAGCACTTAGCAACGTAAGTGACTCTTGCAAACTTCAAAATTTTCAAAACTCACCCTTAACCTTCTCATGTGGATAAACTACCTTTTCCAACACTGGACATGCTCATATACAACACTTTTTCACACATTGAAACTTCAATTCAAGAGTGTGAGCATTCTCTATGTCACTGTTAAGCGTGCCAAATTTTTCCAGAAATTCATTCTTTGAGAAATTCATCAAGATGACAGGACCATATGAACTTTAAAACCACATAAGCTAATTTAATAACATAAAAACATCAATCATAAAGAGATAAGACTTACGAACACCTTCATATTTGGATTAGTTATCCTTCTTACCTCCCATCACATAGCAAAGGTTCTTCTTTGTAGCATTAGGATCTAGGGAAGCTTAGTTGACCTTTTCTCTCTTGCTTTGATGTTACGTCAGTCCCTCATCTTGTAACCCTTATTACCATATGCAAAACATCCAAACGTTCTGGCAAGAACACTACCCAAATGTTGCTTCCTACAAGTAGGGCACCTAGTCCTCTCATAACAATGGCCACCACCTTGGGAATTTTTATTTGGAGCCCTATCCTTGTTTTCCATGGAAGAATCTTGGTGATAGAACCTCATATTAGAATTTTGATGACTAGAATCATCCGACCTAGGCCTCTTATTCTCTTGTCTTATCTCCATAATTTTGGAATCCTTGATTTATTGTGCATAGACCATGAGCCTAGAGATATCCTTGTCATTAACAAGCATTTTCGTAAGACACTCTTTCTCCACCAAGCTTGACACTCCCATAACAAATTTGTTCATCCTATCCCTAGGGTTGGCAACCATGCTCGGGGCATACTTAGAGAGTTGCGTGAATTTGAGAGTGTACTCTTGCACTCTCATTCCACCTTGACGAAGGTTCATGAACTCAACCATCTTCTTCTCCCTCCACTCTAGGTGAAAGAACCAATCAAGAAAAGCCATTTTGTATTCCTCCCAATCAACACGGACCTATATCTAAGGGTCTCTCAATCCTCCATTTCTCAAACCACATTTATCCACAACTTTGAGTTTGTAAGCGGTTATCTCCGCTTTCTCCCTAGGGGTCACACGCATAGCATCTACCACTTTGCAAACCTCATCTATGAAACCTTGTGGATAATCATCCACCTTAGTGCCATGGAATGTTGGAGGGTTCATCCTCATGAAATCACAAATTCTAGAAGCGGGAGTACTAACATTTGGTTGGGTCCTATCCCCTTTGTTATTTTAAGCAACAAAGTGATTGTTGACGGTATAACCTTGAGCCGCCATTAGTTGGGTCAAGTTAATTAGTGCAGACCTCAACTCCGCATTAATCATGTCCCCTATACAAAAGGAGCTTGACGAATAGGGGGCATTTGAGGCTCTTGAATTCCAGAAGCACTCGAGGTTCTTCAAGGGGAACCTCCTTATTCTCTTCCTATTGACCAACAATAGGAACTTGGTCGACAAGGGAAGGGATCCTCTCATTATCTACACCTACCTTCTCTCTTCTAGCGGTTAATCTCCCCGTAATCATGCCCTATAAACACAGAGAGAAGAGGTTAAGAAAAGATACCTCATATGACTCAACTCTAAGGCACGAAATTATAATAGAGAAAAATGTGAAGCTTCTATCATCCGATAGACTCTTGTCCATGGATGTTCCACGACTCACACAAATGACCAATATACTACTATATGTGACTTGTGAGGCTTTCTATATCATAAACTATTTCCCATAACCATAGGCTCTGTTACCAAGTCTGCCACGACCTGAAAGTACCCCATAGAAGTTAGGGAGAACCGTCGTTTCGTGACAAGACGTACTTGACCCTTTGGGGTCTTGTACAATCCCTTTAATTATCGTTCGTTACATAAGAAATGAAAAGTAGTGGGGAATGATAACTTTTCAAAAACATATAATAAAAAGTAGTCTTTCATAAATATTTAGCGAATCTCATCATAACAAGCCAAACATAAGATACGACATAATATCTTAGAGACACGGCCCTTTATATTAAAGTAAAATACATAATAAGTCTTCAACTAAGAAACTAAGAATAGAACAATGCCCTCGAATATATGCGGATACACTTTTCTTTGAGAGAAACTTTCCCGAGTTCTTCCTTCTAGCCTTAAACCTTCAGAATGCTTCCAACCTATACTTATAGTATAGAAATGTATGGGGTTAGTACAATAATGTACTATGTATGGAATATGCACATTCTAGTAGAATAAGATTTCATGCCAAATAATTATGACATTCATGAATTTAGAAACAAATTAACATAATAAACATCATTTTACACTTAGAGAAAGACTCACATAATTTTCAAACCAAAAGACAATTTATAGTGAACTTACCACAACTTATCAGTAAACTCAAATGAACATTACGGTGAACGATTTGAACAATTATTGCGAAGTCCTTCCATTGAATTGCACTATCAAAGTCATATGAACCCATTTTTTTTAGCTTCCGTAACCCAAGGTTATCCTAAGGTTCTCTAAGGTGAGCCAAGAAGGGATCATCCATACACCTCCTTCCAGGCCCACCAAACCGAACCTTAATACCACAAAATCTTAGCGTATATCCTTTGGAATTCAACTCCACGCCCTTGTCTAACATGTGAAACACACTCATGGAAATATATGTCACGATGAGTGCAATGTTAGAGTAGTATCCCATACTATAACTCCCACTTAGTGATCCTAATGGATTCCATTAAATCAAGCACTTCACAATAATCATCCATAACACCACACCATAACACTCATTCACACGGACTTCATGAAAATGCTCTTCTCCCGTAGAAGCTATAGGTCACACTATGTACAATGTAAAATAGCATCCCATACTACTACTCCCACTTAGTTCTCCTAATGGTTTCTATTGGATTGAGCACCTCACGATAGTCATTCACAACATCACTAAATAAACATGATAACATAGTTAAATCAATCTTTTGTGGGATTTAGCTTAACCAACAAAGACCTTGAGAGCTAGACATGGAATCCCGATATTAACCCCTATGGGGTGAGGGATCCTCACTTGCCTAGAGTAAGGTCATGTTTCTTATCTTTTACATGGCATTCCCAATAGCTTCAC
Source organism: Solanum pennellii (assembly GCF_001406875.1). Lineage (NCBI taxonomy): Eukaryota > Viridiplantae > Streptophyta > Magnoliopsida > Solanales > Solanaceae > Solanum > Solanum pennellii. The sequence goes on along the minus strand of NC_028643.1, from coordinate 47,022,695 downwards.
CTATGCGGGCTTATAGTTAAGAGATAAGGAGATTGTTACTATGTAACTAATTCTTTACCACTGAGGAGTACTCATCTCAAGACATACCTTGGAAATACAACATCTCAACTCACAAAGTGTAATCCAACTCCCTTTCGTATCCTCTCGGTTCTTGGCATAATTCCACACGTATTCGTAACATTATAAACTATAGATCAAGGTTAGCTAGTGAATACCACATCTCAACTCGAAAAGGGAATTCATCTTCAAACCTATCCTTGATAGCTCATTAGGAATAATGGGGTTGCTACTAAACAATTCGTCTCAACTCACGAAAAGTGTCTACCCCAAGACTCCCCTCTTTAATCAACTTAACTTCATACATTCAATTATGTGTGTGAATGTACATGTTAGAACACTTTACATGTAAGCATCCTTTTATTTTGATCAATTTGTATACATGCTATAGACCTTTATTCATCAAAACACACTATACAAGCGTCACATAATCATTTAGCTCATTTAGACATAATTTAGGTCACACATACCCTTCAAGCTTCACAAGAAATAATTTCAGGACTCATTTTCACTATCACTTAGTTTCACCCATTAGGCCTTTAAAACCATATTACCAATACATACTAAATTATATCTATTTCATCAAATAAACACCACCACCAAGAAGGTGGACCATACCACTCAAGAGAAATTTTTAATAATAATTTTACAATATAAGCAACTCACCATTCTGTCAATCCATCATCACATATTATCAATTTCTCAATATTTCATCATAATAAGGCCCTTAAGTCAGTAGCTAAACTTAAGATAATAACATAAGAAAACAAAAGTTCACACCATACCCAAATATGCTCATCCAACCCATTTCTTAAGCTAAAAGTTTGAAATATGCGTATACATGAATTCATTAGGTTTTTAGCATAAAATCATAAATTAATACAAGAATAAGCATAGGTTAATCATTAGAACACTTTTTCAACAATACCCATAATTACAATCAAAGATATATGGAATTTAAGTTAGAAAACCCATTTTTAAAATCTTTTTGAAAATGACTCCTTGAATGGAAGAGGGTTCAAGGACGGATACTATACATAAAAAAGAAGAAAACACACTAATATTTGATGAAGACACACATACAAACAATCCCTTGTTTCCCTCCTTGACTCTTAGCTCCAATGGTGACATTGAGAGAGTTTTCTTAAAGGAGGGAGTTTGAGTATTTGAAGTGACGGGTCTTTCTAGGTCTAGGTCTTAAAGCTAACTTAATATAAATTAAAAAAACTAAAATTTTTTACCTAAGGTTATAAAATACTTGTGGTGAATTTACACAAAATACCCAAAGTAGGCAGCAAGCTCCAACAACTTTTTGAAGGAGCCAATTGACGACCCAAACTATTGGGCTTTGACGGGTCGATGGGTCGACGGCCTGTCATGCTGGGCGTTCATGGCTTCAGAGGCTGCATCAAGGGAAGGGATGTACTTCCTATGTATGGGACAACGCCCCTAGTTGACAGGGCGCCGATGGGCATACACCCAGTAGACTATCTTGTCGATTGAGCAGTGTTTTTGCCGTTCTTGTCGAAGTCTTGGGCCCTTAATCTAGTGCCCCTTGTGGGTTCTAGGTGGGGTCGTTTCTGACCGTTAAACCACTAAACTATGTCGTCCAGGCCTTAGGAACATCCCACATCAATTTTGACTAAGGCATATCTTCGGAACGTCATGGATGTTCTTGGACGTTTGCCCTTTAAACTTAACCAAACTTCACACACTGATTAATAACACTAAATTAAGTCATTTTAAATTCAAATTAAAACAAGAAACACTCATAAGACTCTATTTCACCTTAGTTCGTTTTGGAGCGTTACAACAACTCTACCAAACAAGACATAACATACGTCACTTTATCAAATAATTATTTCAAGCACTTAGGAATGACCATTATAATATTTATGTAATCCTATACATTACTATAACATCATCAATATAACCATCATAGATTCATATTGTCATGTAGGAACAATCATGCATTAACTGTACGACTACACATACAAAGACATAGTCATAGTCTAACATGATCACCTATCAATAGAGGAACACATACTTTCACATTTATCACATATTGATATATATGCTCATACTTTACATAAATCAACTATACAAATCATTATAATACTTAATGTAGTGCAAACAAGGCCACGTTCATCATAATACATAAAGTAACGCCAACAAAGCCACACCATTACATAGCACTGCCACCATAAGTGAACCGTACCAATCATTATTGTAATACAAAATCAATAAATACTATTAAGAGAGTTAGGGCAGCATACCACCCATACAATCTCACCAGTTCAATCCAAATCTAAATCATCCATTTCTATACCATAAGGACCTTACCTATGTCCATGACGATTAATTCAATAAATACTTTATAATACTCAATGAATATAAGTCAATTCAATAAAGGTTTATCAATATAATACCAATTAGACATCAATTAAATACAATTCTTATCTCATTCAGTAGCCCATACAAAACTACACTAGATTTCATAACCATTGTCTCAAATCAATTCAATAAGTTTAATATTTAATGGGTCTAAGAATATACAAAACTCATTTTATCAAATTTAAACATTCATTAAACCATACAATAATATTTTATACACAAATCAAGAGCCCATAACAATCTACACATGAAATCATAAATATCAAAGTCTGATCACATAACCCATATTTTAGTCAAATTGAAAGAATTGAGAAGGTCAAGGGCTCATGGAGAATTTCCTTGTAAAACATCAATTATACATCAATAATATCATATCTTAATGTTTGAAAACATTTTATGCAAGAACCCAAGACTTAGGGTAGAAAATAGACTTTTTCCTTTTTTTGAAATCTTTTAAAATCATCATTGAAATTTATTTTAAGGTGATAGCAAGCCTTATATAAAGAAATCCCTACCTGATCATAAGAATCCAATGATATTTGATGAAGAAACTCAATTGAAGATCCATCTTCAAGCTCTATCTTCACCTTGAGCTCCCATGGAGATTTTTGAAGAGATATTGGGAGGGAATGGGTTTTGATATAGGTGCTAGGGTTTGAATGAGAGTTTGATGACTTATACTCTTAAAATACCCACAAAAACCCAAAATAACAACCCTCCAATTTTATAAGACTTGAGGTGAATTTCACAAAAAAACCCAAGTCCAAACAGAAAGCTTGTCGAATTTCAGCACCATCGACGCCCTAAAATCGAAGGTCCGTTGGTGAGACCATACCCCATCGCTGGGCTCTTTTGGTTTCTTCTACAGATACTAAACCTTAAGACTACATGGATACATCAAGGACACCCATCAACGGGTCGTAGTCTTGTAGATTGTCCGTCATTTGGGGCAGTGAATTGCCACTGCCTTCCAATGTTGAGCACCAAGCTAAGGTCCTCCTTCTGGGGTCCCTTGTGTGTGCATGGTGGAGTCGTAACCGCACGTTAAACCTCTAAGACCATACGTCTTGGTATTAGGAACATCGCCAAACAAGTTAAACATCAAACAACCCACACACAAGCTAAAACACATCCAAAATCACATCGACGTTTAAAGGGTATCTTTCGAATGTCACGGTATGTTCTTGGACGTTTGACCTCCAAACTTTACCAAACTTAATATTATGACTTTAAACACTATTATAAACCATATAAGGACCTTATAAACATATTTCTCAATATATGTACCTGAAAACACATAAGGCACATAGCTTGCTAGTCGTCTAACATGTTAGTCGTCCCTTGACGTTTGACTTCAAACATCACCAAAATCCTAAGACATTTCTTAAACATCATTTAAAGCCATGTAAGGACTTCATGAAATACACATTGCCTCAAACATAATTTTAAACCATCTTAATACTCCATGAAACACACATTAGGAGCTAGTTTCACCTGAGTAATTTTTGGAGGTGTTATACCTACAAATCAGTACCCTATAGTGTCAAATAACTTTGGAAAGTATGTCCCTAATAATCCAAAAAGTAAAATGGACATGAAGAATCCCGACATGAGTGATGATCATCACCCTGAAAATCATCAGCATAATGCAAAAAATTAGGTGATACGAGAAAACTCCTTATACAGATGTTCAGACTTTTGTTCCTCATTTAAGGCATAATAAGTCAAAACATAAGCACCCATAGACGTATATACTCCTACTATCATAGTAGAAAAAAAAAATATAAGATATCTTTCACTATTCGCATTGAAAAATTTCACACAAAAGAAGAAATGATCATAGTGGAACGCAACTAGCTAGCTACAAATACAAATACTTCTAACAATTTGAAAAGGGTGGGTGTAGTTAACTAGTTGCTGATAATAAGTTTATATAATTTATTTTTTTGATATTAACCAAAGACACAAATTTATGACATTTTTTTCTCAATGTTCATGGAGTAGAATGGTATGAAGTTGATCACTGATTAGAGGGGTATGAAGGATCATAAGATTAAAGAGTTGAAGAAATGTGATTGATGAAGAGTTAGACAGTCCATGGGCTATTAGTATGGAGTTTCAAGAAGTGAATAGCGGAAGCGGAATTTGAAAGTGTCACATGTTCTAGGAGAAGGGAACCAACTTACTGAATGTTTAACTAACAGAACTTTTCATTTGGTATGTAATATTTTATACGATGACATTTAGCAAATTCCATCAGAAGCTAAAAAAAAATTTAAACACATGTAAACCATGAATTTTATGAATTTATTTCCACATTATAAGGGAAAAATAACAAGGTTAAATGAATTTTTCCAACACCAGATCTGTGACTGATCAACAACAATTAAGTAATCCACAAATCAAAACGCTAAAAGTATACTAAAAGAGACAGAGTAAATTACTGATGTAGGTTTTTACCTTAATTCCATTTAGGGAACTTGTTTATGGATTCTATTATGATTGTTCTAGTGTGTGGAATGAGTATCCTCGGAGGTTGAGGTTCATCTGCTAGAACAAACTAAAATCCACTATCCTTAATAAATAACATCCAGACACCTTAATATAACAGCCCAAAAAGGAATCAATTCAATCAATTGAATTCACAATAGTAGCAACAATTATTAGAGGGACTATGCCTTGGTCAGAAGTGCTAAATTAGGTGGTTTAGTATGAAGAAAGGAAGATTATGAATGTAGAAATATAAAAATGTTGTTGGGATTCAACAGTTACAAAATTTTGATGTATAGGAACCAAAAGAGCGTGTCAGTAGACGAAAACTAAATTATAGGTACTAATAATGAAAATAATACAAGATATACAAGGGTGAGGCTAAATGATGAATAGACTACATACTAATTTCGCAAGTTTAAACTATTGTCCTTAATCAATAGTTTAATAACTAGTCGAGATATTTTTAGAGGGACAGTTATTAGCATATTTGGGGGATATACAATTAGTGCTAGTATATATGATGTTTTACAATCACATGGTAATAAAATATTTACATACCAAACAAAATTCCAAACATTCCATTCCAGAAGATAAAAATGGACAAAAAAACTAGGTTTGTGACTGATCAATAACAATTTGGTAAGCAACACGTCGAGATACTAAAGGCATACTAAAAAAAACATAGAAAGAAGTATTTATAGAGGTTGTAACATAATTCTTTTTGGAGATCTTTTTTATGGATTCTTTTATGATTATTCTAGTGTGTTATATTAGTCTTCTAGGAGGTTCATCTATTAGAATAATCTAAAAGCCACTAGCCTAGGTAAATTAATAACCACACGCCATAGTACAATAGCTATACACCTTAATGTGTATTAACAGGGAGATCGATTCAAAAAAATGCATTAAAAATAGTAGCCGCCGGAGATCAGAAACAAAAAACGATTCACTTAGGAATATCATGTCACTTGGAACTCACATTTAATAACTAAACATTGTTCAGTTATTCAAGTATATTTTATATTTTTCTTCTGGTCAATACGGTAATATAATAAACATAGAAGAAAATAATATATAGTTTTAACTTCTCAACGATATAGAAACATGGGTAATAATATATTATTGAAGAAGAGGAGAGGAGGGGAGGGAAAAACAATTATAAATGTTTCATTGTTCTTGGACGTAGTTGCTGCAATTGAATTATAGTAGTTGGAACCACACACCTTATCTTAAATTGATTGTCTGGCAAAGTACAAGAAAACGGTTAGTTGTGATGATAAAAGTTTCAATTATGTTGGTCTACTGGACTTTTCCAAGAAATAGGTAGTGACTTTGTTCATATTTGTACCGCTTTTTTGGTGCATCTCACAAATTACTTAGCAATTTAAATTTAAAAAAGTTTAGATAGACTATCTCTATGCCAATCATTTTTCATTTTTCCTACGGAATAACACATAAAAAATTAAGGGGAGTAATGCTGATGAATTTATATTAATGTATGTACAAGAAATGATCACAATGAGAGGTTTCAAGCTTAGAGTTCGAGCATGACTATTAAATTCTCACGAGTCAAGATAACATTCAACAAAGCTAATAGTACTTGACAAGTAAAATATTGTTTCTAAATCTAGACCTTTTCTCTCTGGTGACTTGAGATTGAAAATCGGCAACATACCAAGTCTGGAAACCCTTTTATTCAGGGAAATGAGCTAGTTTCTGGTAAAACATAAGGCAACTCTAAGCCTAAAAAAAAAGGCAAACAACCATAGGAGAATGGGAGACTTAGTATTCATATGAGAAGGATGCGTAAGCTCATATAAATCAGTACCCTATTGTTGCAAATATATTTGGGAAGTATGTCCCTAACAATTCTAGAAACAAAATGGACATGAAGCAGACCAACATGTCTAGTGATCCTCACTCTATAAATCACCAGCACAATGCCAAAAATGAAGTGATGCCTATGAGTCCATGGTAATCATAAGTAGGTCATGCACAGTAGTAGTTGTTGTTGTTCATAATACCCTTTGTGCATTAACAGAAAGACCATAAGACAAATAGAAAAAACTATTCAACTACTATGTCACTTGTTGGACCATATTTTTTATATACCGTGGTTTCACAGTATTTTTAATGCTTTTTCCTTATGTTTAATGTGTGTCCAAAAGCCTTTTTGTATTAATTTTTATGTAAGTTTCTCTTTATTTGTAGGAAATCTGTCTAAAGATGAACGCGGAAGTTTTTGAGCAAGAAATGCAGAAAAATTACCACCTACAGAGCTTGTGACAGTCCTTCGTGCCTGTGACGGTCATTAGGTGGCATCATAGTGAAGCTGCAGAAGTCTGACCAAGTATGGGGTTACAAAAGATCATGATGGACTGTCGTAGCCATGACGGTCTGTCCTGCTGGTTCGTCGTGATGATCAGAGAAGTAGTTCCAGTACCCAAATTCTAAGAAGTTCAAGTGTTATGGAACAGAGCCCTCGATGGACCGTCGTGCTTTGAACGGTCTGTCATACCTGCCGTCGAGGGTAATGAAGAGAGCAGAAGAAGAATTTGCAAAGTATGGGATGACGGAGTGCATGACGGCCGGTCATAACCGCGTCGGTCCGTCACTAGGTCCATTGACCCAACCGCGTTTTGACAGATTTTAAGAAATTAGAGTCATTCTTTTATTAGGTTTTTGTTTTATATAAATAGTTGTAAAAACCTCATTTTTTAGTGTAGACTCTCATATAGTTAGACTCTTTATTGGTTAGGATTTTGTGGGAAAAAACACTTTTATATTAAGTTCTTTGTTAGTAGATTATTTTGGATATTAGACATTGGATTGTTACAATTTTCTCTAGAGTTTATTGTTGATGATTTTGTCGATTAATCAAATAAATTTCTGGATTTTATTCTTTCTCATTGAAGTAAGTGCATGAATTCTTATAGTATATATATGAATATTGTGGTTATGAATATGGGTAACTATACTCCAGAACTAGGGTTGTGGGATCCATGGGTGAATAACGAGATAAAATATAACTAAAATAACAATTCTAGAATAGTGTGTTGCATGTATTGATAATTCTTTCACTTAGAAGTCTTTTTAACGGGTGGCCAACGTTACAACTCGCCTTAATGCTACTTTCCGGACCAAGCAAGTATATAATAGGAAATGAATTATCAACATAGATTTAGTTTATACTATCTAATAGGCTAGTTTTTATTTGTACGAGGTAATAACTTAGTCAAATATCGAATACAATGCTTAGTATGAGGTAAAGGTAAGGGTTAGTATAGCAACACACGTAGCCGGACCAAGGTGCGGAGTGAAATTTTCTACATTCCGGACAAAGGATTTAGAAATACATAAGTTATCACTTTGCATGCAAGATACTAGGAAAGAATTGTTATAGATGAACGCGGATGTTTTTGAGCAGGAAATGCAAAAAAGTTACCACATACGGAGCTTCTAACTTCCTGTCGTGCCTGTGGCGGACCGTAGGTGGCATCGTAGTGAAGTTGATGAAGGAAGATGGGGATGTATTAACAAGTGTTGGGTTATGAAGTGCATGACGGCCCGTCGTCGCCATGACGGTCCATCCTGCTTGTTCGTCGTGATTATCAGAGAAGTAGACCTAGTACCCATATTCCAAGAAGTTCAAGTGTTATGGAACAGAGACCCTCGAGGGACCGTCGTGCTTGGAATGGTCCATCATACCTCCCGTCGAGGTCAATGAAGAGAGAAGAAGAAGAATTTGCACAGTATGGGATGACGGAGTGCATGATGGCCCGTCATAACCGTGACGGTCCGTCACTAGGTCCGTCGACCCAGCTGCTTTTTGACAGATTTTTAGATATTAAAGTCATTCTTTTATTAGGTTTTTGTTTTATATTAATAGTTGTAAAAACCTCGTTTTTGAGGCTAGACTCTCATATATTTAGACTCTTTATTGGTTAGGCTTTTGTGGGAAAAACACTTTTATGTTAGATTCTTTGTTAGTAGATTATTTTGGATATTTGGAGTGTTACACTTTTGTCTTGAGTTGATTGTTGGTGATTTTGTCGATTAATCAAGTAAATTTCTGGATTTTATTTCTTCTCATTGAAGTAAGTGCATGAATTCTTATAGTATATATCTGAATAATGTGATTATGAATATGGGTAGCTAAACTCCATAACATGGGTTGTGGGAACCATGGGTGAATAATGAGGTAAAATATAACTAAAATAATAATTCTAGAATAGTGTGTTGCGTGTATTGATAATTCTTTTGCTTAGAAGTATTTTGAACGGGTGGCCAACATTAGAACTCGCCTTAATGCTACTTGCCAGACCAAAGAGGTAGATAATAGGAAAAGAATTATGAAAATAGATTTAGTGTATACTATCAAATAGGCTAGTATTAATTGGTAAGAGGTAATAACTTAGTCAGACATCGAATACAATGCTTAGTATGAGGTAAAGGTAAGGGTTAGTATAGCGACACACATAGCCGGACTAAGGTGCGGAGTGAAATTTTCTAGATGCTGGACCAAGTATTTAGAAATACATAACTTATAACTTTCCATGCAAAATACTAGGAAAGAATTGTTATAGATACGCGGATGTTTTTGAGCAAGAAATGAAGAAAAGTTACCACATACGGAGCTTGTGACGGTCCAACGTGCCTGTGACGGTCCGTAGATTGCATCGTACAGAAGCTACTGAAGGAAGATGGGGATGTCTTACCAAGTGTGGGGTTACGAAGTGCATGACAGACCGTCGTATCCCTGACGGTCCGTCCTGCTTGTTCGTCGTGATTATCAGAGAACTAGTCCTAGTACCCAAATTTCAAGAAGTTCAATTGTTATGGAACGGAGACCCTCGACGGACCGTCGCGCTTGGAATGTTCCGTCATACCTCCCATCGAGGGCAATGAAGAGAGTAGCAGAATAATTTGCAAAGTATGGGATGACGGAGTGAATGAAGACCGTTCATAACCACGGTAGTCCGTCACTAGGTCTGTCGACCCAGCCGCGTTTTGATATTTTTTCAGAAATTAGAGTCCTTCTTTTATTAGGTTTTTGTTTTATATAAATAGTTGTAAAAACCTCATTTTTGAGGTTAGACTCTCATATAGTTAGACTCTTTATTGGTTGGACTTTTGTGGGAAAAACACCTTTGTGTTAGATTCTTTGTTAGTAGATTATTTTGGATATTAGACTTTTGAGTGTTACACTTTTCCCTAGAGTTGATTGTTGGTCATTTTGTGTGGTAGTCAAGTAAATTTCTGGATTTTATTCGTTATCATTGAAGTAAGTGCTTGAAATCTTATAGTATATATATATGAATATTGGGATTATGAATATGGGTAACTAAACTCCATAACTAGGGTTGTGGGAACTATGGGTGAATAAGAGGTAAAATGTGACTAAAATAACAATTCTAGAATAGTGTCTTCCATGTATTGATAAATCTTTCTCTTAGAAGTCTTTTTAATGGGTGGCCAACGTTAGAACTCACCATAATGCTACTTGCCGAACCAAGGAGGTAGATAATAGGAAAAGAATTATCAGCATAGATTTAGTGTATACTCTCTAATATGCAATTATTGATTGGTACGAGGTAATAACTTAGTCAAATATCGAATACAATGCTTAATATGAGGTAAAGGTAAGGGTTAGTATAGCAACACACGTAGCAGGACCAAGGTGCGGAGTGAAATTTTCTAGATGCCGGACCAAGGATTTAGAAATAAATAACTTATCACTTTGCATGCAAGATACTAGGAAAGAAATATTATAATTAGAATTATTAAATTAGGAACCATTGGGGAACACTTAAACCCTATTTACTTTTATTAATTGATTAAACTCCAACATTTGAATCTTTTAGTTGCCTACTTTAATTTGGCTAGCTATTTTCATTCATTTAGTAATAAAACCCCCCTTTTATTGTATTTGTTTTCTAAGGAAATAATTGACTAAATAATAGTAATAATAGATTGAAGTTAAGTCTAAACTATTTTCCTCGTGGGAACGATCCCAACCTTATTACTTGGGTTCTTTACTTGATACGACCGCTTTACTTTTTATTTGAGAAGTAAGTTTTAGCGTATCAAACTTTGGCGCCGCTGCCGACAAAGTAGCTTTTAGATTAACTTAAACTTATTACTATAGTTTAGTCGTTATTTTCTTAATTTTACTTTGTTTATTGTTTTTTATTCTTGCAGAACTATCTCCTTTGTATGCAAAATAAACGAAGAGGAAGAGAACCCTTGCTTTCCTACGATCAGGAACTAGAGCGTACACTATGCAACATGAATCAAAACTTGGGTATTAATATGATGATCCAAACCAGAACATCCCAGCTCCGGTTGATGTTCATGGTCAGTTATTAACCAATGCTCCGTGTGAAAACCAACAGAGGGGTCAAAATCCCGCTCCACGTCCTCAAGAATACTACTGAAGCTATGACAATATAGCAGACTCTGATGGGCCACTTGTCTTGCCCCCTCTACCACAACACCACACCTTTGTGGTAACTAGTAGCCTGATGCAAATGCTCACTGCCAGAGGTTTGTTTTCAGGGCTACCTTCTGAGGATCCACATGAACATATAGCTAAGGTAAGGGCAGTGTGTAAAAACTATAAAGGGAGGCCTGACTTGGACATAGATGTAATAGGGCTAAGATTGTTTCCTCTCTCACTGACGGGAGATGCTGCAATTTTGTTCACTGAGCTCCATTATAACTCAATTTTCACTTGGAATCAACTAAGGGACAGTTTCATAGCACGTTACTACCCGGTCTCCAAGAAACTAAACAACAAAGATAGAGTGAACAATTTTGTGGCACTACCAGGAGAGTCAGTTAGTAGTTCTTGGGATAGATCCACCTCATTTTTGAGAAGCGTCCCCAATCACCAGATAGATGATGAGTCATTGAAGGAATACTTCTATCGGGGACATGATGATAATAATAAAGCGATGTTGGATAATATAGTTGGTGGTTTCTATGGGGAGTGTCCTTATGCTGAGATTGCTGAAAAGTTACAGAAAATATCCTGGAACAATAAAGCTTGGAATACTAGAAAGTCAGATATTGGGAAAAATACCTTTGTAGTGCAATCCACTCAAAACCCAGTCACATATGAGTTTTGTGAAGAGATGGCTCAGATGAGAACTGAGCTTGGGTTAGTATTAAAACAAATCACTGGGGGTGCAGAAAAGATAAATGCAGTTAACTACTTGTCTAAACCACCACCACCAAATAATGAATGCTATTATGCGGAGGATTCCGATGTGTTAAATGAGCAGACAAGGGGTTCCGACCGAGTGCCCAAGGCTCAAATAAGGAGAATTGGCGCCAAGGTCAAGGAAACTAAGGTCGGATCTATGGTAACTATAACAGTGAGGGTCATTATGTCCGAGATTGAAACTACAACCGCGACAACAATTTCAACAGGGGTAACTATGGTAAGAGAAATGATAGGAATGGCCGTGTGACCCTCCTCAAAATTGTGAAGTTACTCCTATGGATGGTGGATATAGTATGGAAAGAGTTGTGGATCTGTTGCACAAAATGATGAGGTGGTTTGATGCTAATAATTAGCACATTAAAGAGTTAAGGAGTAATTTAGCGGGTATTGGGAAGAAAGTTGATACACATGGAATATTGATTAAGCAGATTGAGTTTCAAATTGCCCAATTATATGCGACTGTGACCACACGGCAACCGGGCACTCTTCCTAGCAACACTGTTCAAAGTCAGAAAAATGACGGACACTGTATGGCAATCACTACTCGGTGTGGTTAGCAGACCATTGACTTACCTATGCAATCTAAGGAGGAAAAGGTGATAAATGATAATGATAAGGTGATAGAGGATAGTGGTGAAGTAGAAGATAACACTGGAAAAGATGCTGAAGTGCCTACAAAGATAATTTCCATGCCTAGACCACCACACCCCTTTCCTCAAAGATTAGTGAAAAATACCAAGGAGGGTAAATATCGGCGTTTTTTAACAATGTTGAAAAAACTTTTTATCAATGTCCCTTTGGTAGAAGATCTAGAACAAATGCCCGGTTATGCCATGTTTATGAAAGATTTTACAAAGAAAAGATCGGTCACTTTTGAGGATGATGATAGAATGCAGCATTGTACTATTATTGTTACAAGATCTCTCATACAAAAGAAAGAACATCCGGGTGCATTCACTATTTCTTGTACAGTTGGGTCATTACATTTTAAGAATGCATTATTTGATCTGGGGGAAAGCATAAATCTCATGCCCCTCTCGATCTGAAGAAGTTGGGTTTGTGTGACCCAAAGCCCTCTGCGATGCGGCTACTGATGGCTGATCAAACAATGAAAAGGCCCATAGGGATACTCCACGATGTGCTAGTAAAAGTGGAGTAGTTCATATTTCCGGCAGATTTTCTTATCCTTGATTGTGAAGTCGATTTTGATGTTTCTATTATTCTTGGGAGGCCATTCCTTGCTACGGATAGAGCCTTAGTTGATATGGAAAAGGCGCAGATGAAATTTTGGTTGAACAATGAAGAAGCGACCTTCAAAATTTGTAGGTCCATGAGGCAGAGTGGTGATCTCCAATCGGTATCTGCTATATCCTATAAAGAAAAGATGAAGAAGGACCATGACCTAAAAAGTGAAAAACGAGATTTTATTGTTGGGGATTTGGTGCTTTTAGACAATTCTAGGTTGCGTTGGTTTCCGGGCAATCTCAAGTCCTAATGGACTGACCCTTACTTAATTACCCAACTATTTCCTCATGGAGCAGTTGAGTTAGAAACCAAGGAGTGTTGGGAGGCAACCCAATACTTATAGTTTTATTTCTAGTAATGGTAGAATTTTTTACTAATGGGTTTTAAATTTGCAGGCACATCACTAGAAAATTCTGCAGAAATCACACTGCAACAGTCCCTGACGGACACATCGACGGACCATCACTCACGCGCCGGAACGTCCCATGAATCCGTTGTGCCACGTACCTCTTTCAATTATTTTCAAAACTAGGGCACACTTGAGGGAACCCATAACGGACCGTCGCATCTGCGATGGACCGTCGTCGGGGTCTCGTTCGTCATTAATGAGCATACCCGACCCGACCCGGTTGGGGGTAATTTAAAAAATTTGCAACCTTTAAAAACCCCACCCCTTCATTTCACCCATGTTCTTCCCTCTTTCTCCGATTTCCCTCTCTTTTAAACTTCCTACTTCAAACCTCTCTTCTCTATCAACTGATCACTTCCCCAATTCCTCAAAATCTACCCTCTACTAGTCGGAGTCTGCTGCTGTGGTTCTGTTCTTGCTAACCAAGTACCTTCTTTGCTTGTTTTTCTCAAATTCTTAGGTATGTGTCTCTTATCTCTACCTATTTACATGACATTTTTTTAATTCATATTAGCCTATTTCTTTTTCGTGGGTTTTCATGCTTTGATCAAATTTTGTCTGACCTAGGTTAAGAATCGTTATATTGCATTGTTAAATCTCTAGAAATAGGTGCTTTAGCATTGCTAGTTTGATAGGTATTTTTGTTAGACACATGTAGGTTAACAATAAAATTCAATTTGAGTAATAGGGGATGATTGTGGCATCCCCAATTCTGTCACTTAATGACATAAAGAGACCCCGATGACGGACCGTCTTACCCACTATGGACCGTCATAGGGTCTGTTCCAACATCCCACTATACATTTTCTCCAAGTGTCCACCAACGTATACATGCGAGGGACAGTCGTTTCCATGACGGTCCATTCAGCACAACCGTCGTGACGGTCAGAGACCGCTCTCCTAAGGGTCTCCTACTTTTTCTAATTGTCCTCTGACAAACATCGACAACGGACCATCGTTACCATGACGGTCCGTCCTGCACAACCGTCATGGTTGTTAGATACCCTTGTCCTAAGGGTCTCCCACTTTTTCTAAGTGTCCTCTTACGGACATCTACGATGGACCGTCACATCTTGGATGGTCCATCCTTCATAAGTGTCGTGACGGTCAGAGACCCCTCTCCTAAGGGTCTCCTACTTTTTCTAAGTGTCCTCTGCCAAAAATCTACAACGGACCATCGTTACCTACCACGACGGTCCGTCCTGCACAACCGTTAAGGTTGTCAGAGACCCTTGTCCTGAGGGTCTCCCACTTTTTCTAAGTGTCCTCTGACGTACATCTACGGCGAACCATCACACCCTCGACGGTCTGTCCTGCACAATCGTCGTAACGGGCAGAGACCCCTCTCCTAAGGGTGTCCTACTTTTTCTAAGTGTCCTCTGACAAACATCGACAACGGACCATCGTTACCATGACGGTCCGTCCTGCACAACCGTCATGGTTGTTAGAGACCCTTGTCCTAAGGGTCTCCCACTTTTTCTAAGTGTCCTCTTACGGACATCTACGATGGACCGTCACACCTTGGATGGTCCATCCTTCATAAGTGTTGTGACGGTCAGAGACCTCTCTCCTAAGGGTCTCGACGATTGACATCGACGACGGACCATAATTGTCACGACGGTCCGTCCTGTTTATAAGTCATACTTGTTAGAGACTTTTCTTCAGTGGTCTCCACATCAACATAGTTGAAGTACGACACATCGTACTCACGACGAGCCGTCACCTAGTCCGGTATTTCACTATTATAACAGAAAAATCATTACAGCTTATCTCTTATATTTATTTTGTTTCGTTTTTACTCGTCTTGTTTGCTCTTCCTCGTACTAATATTGATTCTTTACAGGTACTATCTCTTATGGCACCAAAACAAGATTGAGTCTACGCACGTGGGCGGTCAAAGTCTCTCGCCCCGTCTGCCCGACTGGTCATTGGCTGTGATTATAAGTTTGACCCCGAGTACGTGCCCCCAGGCACTACCACTCCATCACGAGCTGCACGTGCTACCCAAGCTACACCCATAAAGGTGGCGTCCGGCATAGTCACTGCCTCCAGTATTATGAGGAGCTCACACTGACCGGTACACCTTCAGGCTCAGCTACTCATTAAGAAGGAGCGTCTGCCTCCTTTGGAGTTTCGTGGTCACAGTAAGCGTCGGTGTCTGCTGAAGTCCCTGCACCCACCATAGGGCACAATCTTCCTAGTCTGATGAAGCTGACAGTTCTCAATCAACTCCCGGATCAGCGACTCGTGCTCTCACACTGGTTGCCGACCATCCTAACTTGTGGTGTGTCGACGGGCAATATCAAGTTTATTCAGACGCAAAGTTTTTGAATGATAAGGTATAAGTCTCCCTAAAATGCCACAGATCCACAATATCTTCACTAGACACCGACTGGAGTGGACAGCGCGTTCTTTGGGCTCATATAGTGAAGAGTTGGTACGAGAGTTGTACGAGTACGTGGCATTCAGGTCGATATCTCCCTGCCTACCATCGCCGGTATCTATACAACGAGGATGTTGATGCCAACCTGACCCCTCTCAATGCCGATTTTGACTACCTGTGGCAAATTGTCAAAGATGGCCAATTCTTGCGTTAGCCATCACTGAGAGAGACCACCAATAGTTGGATGGCCCTGCACCTGTCTTTAAATGGAGAGGGTGTTGACTGGGTAACAGAGCCGAAGGGAGCCATCAAGAAGGCTAACATAACCTTCACGGCTATGTTCTTATGGTTGATTTTACGCCACCGCCTTTCCCCCACGGCCGTTGATAACATAGTCACATGGGATCGTGCTGTACTAATGGCGGCGATGATAGCGGGGTTTGAGGTGGACTTTTCTTGGATTCTATAGGCGG
Source organism: Solanum pennellii (assembly GCF_001406875.1). Lineage (NCBI taxonomy): Eukaryota > Viridiplantae > Streptophyta > Magnoliopsida > Solanales > Solanaceae > Solanum > Solanum pennellii. The sequence continues at coordinate 47,006,013 of NC_028643.1, read as the reverse complement.
TCATGCACGAGAGTGCTTTTAAGGTCATAACAACTTACCGTTTTCCGTGCATGATATTCTTCTTATGCAGGTCCGTAGGTGTGCCCATCTGGCACATTTATCAGCTCAAGTCTCTACTGGGCACTTTTAATATCGGCTTCGTCAGGATGAGGCAAATGAGTATGCTCCACGCAGAGGGCCCCTATCCAATGTTGCCTCCACTTGGTGAAAATATGGCTGGTACAGTAGCATAGGCTCGTACGCCTACGCAGGCTGCTTCTGAAACTACTAACACTAACTAGAAGAATCACTACATCACAATTCAATACTATATCATAGCATAGGATAAGACACTTAGGTAATTCACTTTTAAACCTAGATCATAATCTCAAGAACTAGCATGAAAGACAACAATTCACTATAATTTCTTCATGATGTAAAAACATTAATTAATAGAAATTCAAACAATAACCAAGTCAATTGAACCAATCTCAACTTAATTCATGTCAATATCCAACCTAGGGTTAAGATTAAGGATCATCATCTACAAACTATACCAAACCATCATGATATCCACAATTAAGTATGAATACCTGGTCATCTATTCATATTATCCAATATAAAACACAAACAAATTGATTCATAACCTAATTTTCGAGATTGAGAAGAACCCACATGAAAACCCAACTTCTAATCATAATTTGAAGGAACCCTTTGAGGAAAGAGGTCTGAAGGTGAATTAAATCCCATACCTCAATGTTTGGTGAAGAATTTATGGTAAATTCTTCCCTTTACAGCCCCCAAATCCTTCCCCTAGCTAGTCTTCAACGGTGTCTTCCTATAGAGAGAGAAAGAAGAGAGAAGGAAGAGAAATTGTTTTGAGAGTTGTGTATAGTCTAATGAGGGTTGGGGTCTTTCTATGGGGGGTTAATAAAATTAATTAGACTCCCTTAAACCACCAATTAACCACCTAACACCTTAACGAATTAAATTAAACCAAGTTCAAATGTGCAGGAAAATAGCAGGCGTATCGACGAGACCACGATTGACGGTTTGTTGGTCCATCGTTGGACAGGCATCCCTCCGTGCTGCACAACCATAGTTTTGATCAGAGACTTTTCAGGCGAGGGCTCAAGCATTTTGTCTATGTTTTGTACGACGGTTGGCATGGACGCCTCGTCGATTCACACACGAGCCATCGTTTTCCCTCTCGTGGTTGCACACTACCTAGTAGTGTTGCCTCCTACGTACTAGGGTCCTGCTCAAGGGTCCTTCGTTGGTCCTAGGGGATTGTACACAAACTTTGTGACCACAAATAATCTTAAACACCTATTACCTACCATACACTAATTTTCATGGATTTTCGACTTCTATCAGCTCGTCAAATAGGCTTAGGCGCGCTAGTTCCTCCTAGAAGTAGTTTTCGGACGTCATGGACATTCTTGGATGTTTTTGTTCCTAGACTTCCTAAATGACCTATATTCATTAAAATATGTCTTAATACAGTGCTTACACCACATAGAACCTATGTTAAGCTTTAAGACTCATCTTGAATTTTTGAAATTTTACATTTAGAGTTTAGTTCCTCTTCTGAGGCTCTAGACTAAGTCATGGACTTTAGAGTGTTACAAGATAAGATTTCAACATTGACGTTTTAAAATGCTTAATCAATGACAAAACTTCAAATGCAACTGTCTTACGATCGCATAATAGTATCACCCAACAAAGGGTTGTGGGTCGTGTCCACAGGGAGTGGTGTTTTGTATTAATAGAAAAATAAAATTAAGTTTCAATTATTCATAGCTAAAATAATTATCGAATAAAAAAATATTGAATTAAAGGGGTGATTCAACCATCAATTAAAAATGAGGTGGGGTGGGGTGGGGGGTTTTCACAATCAAACTAAAAACTAAAATAGTAAACACAAAAACAGAAGCTAATGAAAGACATGATTCTTGGGATGTGGTAGGAGTACAGGATAGAGTAAACTATTGGGTACACACTTTTAATGATAAATATGTTGAACTATTGTGACTAACCTAGACTAGAGGGGGTAATCTTTCTCTCGAACAACTTACCCTAAATCAAATGGGTTCCTCTCGGACACTCACTAGCTGCATGGAGAGAAGCCTCCACCTTATCCAACTAACTCTCTCGAGCAATGTTTTTGGGATAAGGACTAGGGTTCACTCTGTCGAGTTGAACCTCATGTCGACCCAATCCCACCAGCCATCAACTTAGTAGTCTTGGTTTTACGACTTCTCTCTCGCGCAAATCGAGAACATAGAGGAGTAGTTGTATTTGTAACTATAACCCGATTGATTTCATACACAGCTACTAAGTGAAATCAAATTCAAACAAAAAAAAACCATCAACAAGCAAGACCCAAGAGATAATCTAACCCATATTCACAAAATCACACCCCAAGAATTGGGGTTTTAGCTAGAAACACAAAATCACACCCCAAAAATTGGGGTGTTAGATAGACATATAAAAGATATAGAAATTTATAACATAATGAGTTTCATTAAAATGGGTATGAAGATTTAAATCTTGTTACAAGCCAAAAATGAAGAATTTAGGAGACCCAAGACCAAATTCTTTGAGATGAAACCCTTTGAATCTTCAATTTCTTCAAAACCCTCTCAAAAACACTAATAGAAACTAGGACTAAAATTTTATTGTTCAATAATATGAAATAATGTATCCTAAAAGAAAAATAATAATAGGTATTTATATTTTTCAAAATTTTTGATGCAACGGATCAGTTGGCGAAATTAGTCAGGATCATCGATCAACTTGGCGATCCGATCTTTGATTGTTTCATCATCTTCTTGTGCTATCCTACAACATCTTTGCGTTTAGGATCATTGAGCGACACCATACTGCTTCATGGAGCTACTCAGTGACATGCCGATGACTCCTTTTCTTAGTCGATTTGATGCTTTCCTTCATATCTCAGCTCACTTGAAGAAAAGACAATGATATGAACTTTTAGAGATACAGCGATAATGGATTTGGTGATCCTATGATGTTCATTTCTTCGTTCTTGTAGCTGCTTTTGTTCCTATTTGCTTTAAAGTGTCCATGTTATGTCTCTAATTTCAAAATATCTAAAACTCAAGCTTTTAATTAATTTTAGAAACAAAACATGTATTTGAGGACACTAAAGTTATCAAAATAGAGCTCTCAATCAGTCAAAATCGTGGACCCATCAACACCTCCAACTTAAACTTTTGCTTGTCCTTAAGTAAAATTAAAGTTCAATATTTCAACAAGGATGTCTCAAATAGTTCAAGATAAGGCTCAATCATGAATGCAGAAAATATAATTCAAATTACTCATGCAACGATCAAATGTGCACTCAAAGACTCAAGTTGTGACACACCATTATCAAAGATTTTCAATCTTACAATACTTTCTTTAAATGAAAGTTTAAGCTCAACCAAAGTGATCAAATTCCCTTACATAAGAATGATTCGATGTTCACACACAATGGTATGCAATTTAAAGCTTCATAATCAAATTCAACACTTACACTCACAAAGATGAAGACAGTGCATGAATTCACCCATAGGTTTTCCCATCAAGTTTTGTTTCAGCACACTCAAGATCAAGGATGTATTTTTAGGCTTGTAACAGTGCATAGGTATTTCCATTTAGGCTTAGTGACTTTTATCCTCATGAGATGTGGTTTTCATAACACTTCCTTATTCCGTCCTTCCTCATTTTCTCTTGTGCTTATAAGTCATCTCTCTATTCACTTTCCATGGATTGTTTGGAAAACCCAATTAATTTTTTTATTCACATAAATTTATTACATGACATTCTCATTGTTTTTATTTTTTTCTTCTATTTTTTTCAGTATGGCATTTTTCTAAACACCATGGGTTAAAGTAGCCTATTTGTGCACTCTTAGACCTGCCTTCTCTTTTAATCAAACCCCTAACTTAGGCTTTTGGCCTATGTTGGCTATTCAATCAATCACAAATAAAGTAAATTATTGGTACATGATTAAGAGATTTCATGTTTTTATCATGTTTCTTCAAAAGAAAGGTAAGGCCCAAGGGGTTTTCTAAAGAGGTTCGCACAATCACAAGGTAAGCCACTAAATAGTTAGATATCAAATTGGTTCACACTCTTTGAACAGTGCCTGAGATCATATAATGACTACACATCACTTAGTCAACCGGACTAACGGGGAAAATTTTAGGTGTCTTCATTCATGGTTCACAATAATCTCAACACAGAAGGCTTTGGCACTAAAGTCAAACAAGACTCTATGCTTTTGCATATTGCAGCAGTCATTGCATGAAACTTGATTTTAGAATTGGCTAATCACAACGATATGTCAAGAGTTAACATATTGTGAATGTCACTTCATTTGGCCTCGTTATATCTCCATATCACGTTTGTTTCGATGGCAAACACTATTCAAGTCATCGGTATTGATCAAAATAAGACTTAAATTTGCGTACGAAGAACCACATTTAACTACATGCAAGAGGTGGCGGAAAGAAAAAAATTGGATGGTCAAAATATTTGCAATTTAAACGAAAAGGTAGACACAAGCTCAAATATTCGTAAGCATAGTATGAAACACTATTTAAAAATAACCCAAAATATATACACAAAAAATGAGTAATGAATAGCACAAAAAAGGTGACCCTTACCTCACCACAAAAAACATTTGTCCTCAAATGAAAATAAAAGTATTGAAATTAAGTCAAAAGAAGATAGAGAGGAAGGTAAAAAAAGGTCCATTTTATGTAATTTCTCTATCTGTCGAGGCCTTAGTGCCAACAATAATCTCAGAAGGACCAACTCCATCTGATCCTGCAATATATACATTTTCAAAGGAATCTTGCACATCAACATCTAAAAAGTCTTCCTCTGTCATAGTTGGGTTCTCATCCACAACTCCCTCATTCTACTCAAACATCTCTTCATCAGTCTACGCTTCTGATTTAAGATCGACTGCATTCTCTAGACTATTCTCGTATCTGGTGGTAGTCTGAGGCATCTCAGGAAAATCTAGAATCTTCACTATTCAAAATACGATGTATATATTGGTGGACTTTAGATAGTCTACATGTTTTCTCAGCTCAAAAATGCAAACTTTTAATGTCATCACCTCCTTTGTGGCCCCTTGGTTGTGCTCATACACCGCTATACTGGCCATTAGGGCATCAATGGTGGTGCTCATAGGTGATACCACATCATATAGGGCAATCTAAATCATGAGTGGAATAGAGGCCTCTAAGCTGAAGCCCGCCAATAAATAGTAACAACCAACTGTCGCATCGCAACAAGGAAAGCCTGGGTGCGTAGGGACTGGGAAATAACAATTGTATGTTAGAGAGGTAGTGCAACAGCAGAAGAACCTGGAGTATATGCGGAAGTTCCAGTGGAAATAAATGTACCTGAAAGCCCTTGGGCCGAAATGTGCAAAGGTGTCTCTACAGGTATGGATCCATTGGCTATGACTTCTTTCTTTGTATTATCTGCCTTATCCTTGAGATACTCTGCTTCGATCTTATGGATATCGGTGGAGGAGGTGGAAACAACTTCTGTATCCATCTTTTAATCTTAGGATAGTTAAGGCCTTTTGTATAGCTAAGTTATCAATACTGGCAAATGGAGAGAGTTCCGACTCTTCTTTGCATGTAGATAGATTTATGAAGCAATGATCATCCCCAAGTTAATACTAGTTTTCTCTATGATGCATCCCAGACAAGCTACCTCAGCAAGGTGAAGAATCGATTCATTTTGGGATGGCATGATTGTGCGGTTGATAAACCTAAACGAGTATCTGGCAGCTACCGTTAGATCTTTCTTTTTAAATAGAGCTCCTTCTACTAACCACTTCGGAGCATCTTCATAGATTAGCGGGTCTAACCACTTTTTAATCATATTGAATTTATATAATCTTATCAAGTGTTGGCAGTTATCATTGATCCTAGTAGACATGCCTAAGACTATGCTGATAGCATCACTATCACAAGCTACCTATTTTCCTCTGACAATCACGTAATAGACGTCTTTGAATGATGATACTAGCCTCTTCCTCCGAGGTACCAATAAGGCACTGTATGCTCTATAAAAAAATATCTCACCCAACTTGAAACATACGTACCATGAGCTTTGGTGAATATTTGGAACTTGTGGTGCTTAAGGCACTCCATTTTTTTTGGGTACATGTCTATAACCTTAATTCTTTTCCTATAGAATTGTTCTTAGCCCCTTATCCTTTTATCTGTTAATTGACATGGGTCGAGGAATTTGTACTGGAGGTGCCGTCACTATAGTATGGAAGGAGTAGGATTGATAGGCTGGGAATTTCTAGTCATGGATAGGAGATCTAATTTTTAGTTCACCGCTTAATCCTTTGTGCTATTGATAGATGATATACCGTGAGTTTACAGTATGTTTAATGTATTTCACTTAGGCTTTGTGTGTGTCTAGAGCCTTTTTGTATTGATTTTGATGGTTTTATTTCATATTTTGCAGAAAAGGTGTTCAGGCACAAATTAAAGAGACAATTGAAATAGTGTTGAAAAGGGCATTCACAGAAGTAATTGATGGATCGTAGATCCATTGACGCCTCGTAGGTGGGTATCGTAGATGGGTGGCCCAGACATTGGATGAAATAAGAAAAGTCTGACAAAGTGTCGAACCACGAGAACATTGATGGTCCGTCAATCGATTAGGGAACTGTAGAATGAGATTGCGAGGGTTTCGTACCTGATTTTAAAAGATTCTAATTATGGAGTCACGGAGGATATTGAAGGACCGTCGACTTTCGTTGTTTGATTTAGAAAGGTTAGATTTTGAGATGCTGAAATATTTACTAAATCCTGGTTGATGGAAGGGACTTACGGACCTTAGATCCATTAACGGTCTGTAAGTCAGTCTTGGGAATTGAATATGTGGGCCTGAACAAACTTTCATTATTTTGTTTTCTTTTTAATTAAGAGTTTGTTTTTTATAAATAGGGTATAAAAACCTTATTTTGGGGTTGGCTACTAATTTTATTGTTCTAGTTTGAGACTTTGGAGATCAATTCTTGCAAACATTAGATTGATTTCATTGAGTTAAATTTGAAGATTTTTGTATTAATATTGTATTTGCAAATTCTGGGTTACATATTTTCATTACATAAGTTCATAATTCTTTCATCTAAAATAATGAATTATTTTGTTGTGATTACGGGTAACAAACCTCCACAACTAGGGTTGTGGGAACCATGAGTGATTAACAACATATGAATAGTAATTAAGCAATCTCGAACAGTGTTTTGCATGCATTGATAATTCTTTTGTTTAGAAATATTTTTAGTGGTTGGAAACATTAAAAATCAACTTTTTGCTATTTAACGGTCCAAGGAGATAGTTAATAAGAAAAAAAATTTCAACATAGATTTAGTTTGACACTACGTAATAGTATAGTGTCGGTTGGTGTGAGGGCGAAAAATAAGACATACATCAATGCGCTGTCTAATATGAGGTAAAGGTAAGAGTTATTAAATTATGCATACGTAGCCTGACCAAGGTTGGGGGTGAAATTATTAGGATGCCAGACGAAGTATTTTGTCACATCCGCGGAGCACCCGCTACATGTAACCGACGTCCTCGTCCTCGGAGAGGACTAAGACTAGCCTCTTAGAATTCATCATTACATATTATAGGTTAAAAAGTTTGGAATATTAAATTTTTTCATATATATCTATATCATGAGGTGTACATAATAGACCTTTTACTTACACATAATATATACATAGGCAGTTTACTTGGACTCCTCGCATAGAAAGCTTACATAGGCTTCTACTTTTATGCCACATATACAATATATAAAATATAGTCTAATAGGAATGTCTCATACAAAACTATCTAAAGTGGAATATAACAATTTGGTCATAGCCCTTACAAAAATGTATAATCGCCACTTAGGGCTTACAACAATGTCTTGAAAAATAAGAGTGAAACAACTGTCCTTAGACTATAGAAAGTAACATAGGTAGAATAGGAAAAGGCATCATCCTCCGATCTTGAGGACCTACCCACACTTGGAGAAAGATATCCAAGACTTCTTTAAAGTAGACTCAGAACTTCAACGGCCCGAACCTACATTGTTTGAGAAAAAAGAAAGAATACATTTTGTACACCATTTGTACTAAATATAGATCATATGCACAAATAAACATAGAAATCTTGCTAAAGGGGACATTTTTTCAAACTATTCTAAGTTACTTTGAAAAGCCTTATGCACAACCAAGAGCACATATAAGACAATAATCATATATTCCTTAAGGAAACATCATATTCAACTAAAGACCAACATCATCAAGTAATGTCAAGTGAACATGTGTTGAAGCCTACTAGAACTCATAAGAAAACAACTCCAACTATTATACTAGCAATGCATGTACAAGAGTCCATAACATTACACCATATACAAGTCCCTTACTAATAACCCATTACCAAGCTTAAAAGTGCAACGACCAAGTGAAGCTTCATAACCCCACGTAACCAAGTAAACCAATCAAAGGATCACAAATAATGTCTAACTTCAAAAAACATAGCATCGTGAGTATTCATTATCAAGTTTAGCAATATAAACCAACAACATGTTGATAAGTGAAACAAACCTTACATAGTATCATCAACAAGTAAAGTGAACATATGCATATCAATTACATTATAAGAACATAAGATCATAAAAAAAGAAGAACATCCTCCTAGAACTTCCCTCAAGGCAACCTAGTGTAATCTATACGTAGAGTCCCATACCCCTACCTAGACTATGTCAAACCCCTTAAATGATCCTTGTTAGAGTTCACTTTACTACTTCATTTTACTTTGGGGAACATTATCCTTAACAGACATAGACCATATGAGCTAAATGTGGAATCCGATGTCATGAACCCTACACCGAAAAAAAAGTGGACTACTTGCCAAGCTAGTAACAAAACAGGAACATAGTATCTAGGTGGACCACTAGCTAGTATGTATGAGGGCAACATAGTTAAAGAACTAGGAGACATGTTTGAGACCCTATTTATAACATTAGCATTATAATTGATATCTCATGAGTACAATAGTGAACATACCTTACCTAATTGGGAAGGGACACTCCTCACTACTAGTTCACTCGGTGCTAAGCTCCAGTCCCTTTTGAAATGTCTTTAAGTCTTCCTTTAACAATCATAACTTAGTTTAGGTCATCGGATACTAACCCGTTCTATAGTCATAGTCATTATCTCAATCGGAACTGTATGAGAACCTCCCTTCAATACAACCCTCATATGTAAGAATAACACATTATCATCATAATGTCATAGTAAGGCACATAGGTACTTCATAACCAACCCTATATCATAACATCTTAACCATAATCTTAGGATTCACATAATCAAGACATTTAAATTGTATCATCATACGAATAACTACTTAATCTAATCACATCATATGCTTCAATTGAACTTTATCATCAAGTACAAGCCATCACAATTGAAGTAAAGGTTCAAGATCACAAAGTCTTACCAATTCTCCTTCAAAATCCGTCATCCATTTTCTTACCATCAACAAAAAAATTTCATCTAATAATAGGTATAATAAAATAATAAAATAGTAATTAACAAAATAACTAAGCCAATAGCATCAACACTAATCAATTCAACACTAGTTCATAACGTAGGGTTAAGGTATGGGGTCAATTCATCAACTCCTCCACATACTTGGTTTAACATCAAGAAATACCATAATTTAACAATAATAAATCATAATATAACCATAATAATCATTATAATTAAAGAACAATACCATTTGAAAGATCAATTTTGGATTAGAAGGAAACCCATGTTCAATTCATCATTTGGAAATCAATTTTTAAAGAAACCTTTGGGGAAAGGAATCCCGAATGATAAAGGTTGCCATACAAATATATTACATGAAGATTGATGGAGTAAAGTTGATTTATTTATGACCTATAGCCCTTAGACCCTGGTCTTCTATGGAGACCTCTTTGGGATAGAGAGAGTAGAGAGGAGTAATTTGAGTTTGGGAATTGTGGGTTGTTAAGTTGGGTTTACACTTATGGTAGCTTATATAGTAACTTAAATAACCTAATTAACAACCCATTAACCCCTAACTAAGAGCCTAACTAATTAACTAATTAAATGAACTAACATAAGACCTAATAGAAAGATCACAGACCATGAGACCCCGACCTACGGACCGTAGGTCAGTCGACGCATTCTCATGCCCACCAAACTGTCAAGCGTTGTTGAATTAGAATACTTTTTTCTTTGACACTTTTGGAAAAGTTTCTATGTGTGAGACTAGAGATCCATCGACGCCCCGTCACTAAGATGACATCCCGTCGATTGACTTCGTAGGTGGCTATGTAAACACTGCATAAATTTGCAGATTTGGGTCAAATGCAAGGGTCCTATCCAAGGACGTTTCTACTATTAACAAACTCTAACACTAGTTTTACACTATTACACCAATTTTCATAAAATTCCGACTCCTACAACCTTATTAAATAGGCTAAGGCACACTAGCACCTCTTTCACAGATCGTCGGATGTCATGGATGTTTCTTGTTGTTTTGACTCTAAAACTTCCTAAATGGATTATAAACATTATTTTAGGTCTTATAGAAGTGTTTAAAGTCTTGGATACTCTATATTATGTCTTGGACTTTTGGAGTGTTACATTATCCCCCCTTAGGTACATTCGTCCCGGAATGACACTAAAAGTTTTTGTAGGGAAATGATAGACTCGATACCAGCAACCCAACAAACAAACATGCATAATCAACATGAGTTACAACTCAAAGTAGTGCTTCATAACTCCATTCAACATATAATAATCGCATTTACACATAGTAACTCAAAAACTCAATTACTACATATAAGAGGTCAACATTACCACATGAGGAGTTTCCTTATCAACAACTACATGACCTCACAACATCAAGAGTAACATATGACAAAATAATTTTCAAAACATATCAACATGCTCAATATCATTTCATGAAGGCAATAACATATCGAATACACAAATAAGTGCAAATCAAGCAAAAGAGCATTTTTCCATGAATACTCATTTTAGCAAAAACTTTTACAATAACTATGATTATCTTTGCAAAACAAGAAAAATTAAAGTTTACTAATTATTTTCATCATTAGTAGGAACAACTAACCTTAACTAGCAAAGATATTAGTATAACGGGATTTCATGTCGGCCTCGACCTCTCATGTTGCTCCCTCAACTAGGTGGTTTCTCCATAGAACTTTTACGGGGGAAACCTCTTTGTTCCTCAACTTCTTCACTTGGCGAACATGGATTTCCACCGGAACCTATTCATATGAGAAGTTCACATCTATACCAAGCCATAAATAGGAAATGGACTCGGGATAACCAATGCACTTTTTAAGCATGGAGACATGGCACACTGGGTGAAAAAAAGCTAGCTTATTAGGTAATCTCAACTCGTATGAAACCATGACAACCCTTTGCAAAATTTCATAGGGACCCACATAGAGAGTGTCAACTTCCCTATATTGCAAAATCTCATCACCCATTTCATGGGTGAATTTTTTAAATAAACCTTCTGACCTTCTTCAAATTCAAGTTCTCTTCTCGTATTATCGGCATAAGACTTTTTCCATATATAGGAGTCCTTCACCCTATCCTTTATGACATGAACATTCTCCAAAATTTCATATACTAATTTGGGACCAAAGAGTGAAGACTCACAAACTACAAACCACCCAATCGGAGATCTACATATCTTACCATATAAAACATCTAAAGGAGGCATGGATAGAGTGGAATGGTGACTGTTGTTATAAGAGAACTCAACCAAAGGAATGTGTTCATCCCAACATCCCTTGAAGTAGATACATAAGCTCTAAGCATATCCTCAAGGGATTAAATAGTATGCTCTACTCCGCCATCCGTTTGGGGATGAAAAGCGGTGCTTAACTTAACTATGTACCCACCCCTTTTTGGAACTACCTACAAAATCTAGATATGAATTGTGCGCCCCTATACAATATGATAAATAACGGAATACCATGAATACACACAATCTCATCTATGAATATCCTTGCATAATCTTCCGCCGAGTATGTGGACTTAACGGGATAAAATGATCGGATTTTGTCAACATATTTATTACCACAAATAAGGAGTTATTTTGCCTTCTAGTCTGAGGCAAACCCACTACGAAGTCCATATAAATGTCTTCTTACTTCCAAGTGGGAACTTGCTTTTCTTTGAGTAACCCACCCGTCTTTTGGTGATCAACTTTCACTTGTTGTCAATTAGGACACATTGCAACAAATTCCTCTATGTCCCTTTTTAATCCATCCCACCAAAACACTTATCTAAGATAATTATACATCTAGTAGATACCGAAAGAACAGAGTAACGAAACCATGAGATTTCTCAAGAATCTGATTTCTCAAATCATTAACATTGGGAACACATAACCTCTCTTTGTACCTCAAAACAACATCCCCACAAATGGAGAATGACTTATTAAGATTACCAAGAACTAATTCCTTCAACTCTATCGGTGATGGATCAAGGTGTTGTTTATACTTCACGTCAATCACCAAAGACGATTAGGAGTTATAATGGACCATAAAACCATCATGAGGAGAATCTTCCAATAGAACACCCAAACGATACAACTATGAACAACTTTCACTAAGTCTTTCTTGTTTTTCTCTACATAACAAACACTACCCACGGTCGTACGACTTAGAGCATGTGCAACCATATTGGTCTTGCCGAGGTGGTAGAGAACACTCATGTCATAATCTTTCAAGAATTCCAACCATTCTTTTTTTTTGGAGATTTCAATCCTTTTGGGTAAACACATATAAAAGTCTCTTATGGTTTTACACACATCCACATGAACACCATAAAGATAATGCCTCCAAATTTTCAAGGAAATAACCACAGCCGCTATCTCAAGATCATGAGTTGGAGATTTATTCCCATGTACCTTATGTTGTCTAGAGGCATATGCTACTACTTTCCAATGTTGCATAAGGACACACCCCAATCCTACTCAGGATGCATCACAATATACCAAGAAGCCCTTGGTACCATCCAGTAAAGTCAATACCTGAGCGGAGGTAATCCTGTCTTTCAAAATTTGGAAAATTCTTTTACATGCCTCTGACCAGTCAAATTTCACACTCTTTTGGGTTAAGGTAGTCAAAGGAGAAGAATGGATGCAAAACCATCCACAAACCTCCTATTGTACCCGACTAGACCCAAGAATCTCCTAATGTCGGTTGGAGTCAATGGTCTAGTCCAATTTTGAACCGCCTTGGTTTTCTTTAGATCGACCTTAACTCTCGCACTAGAGATGATATGACCATGAGACGCCGCCGACCTCAACCAAAACATACACTTGCTACATTTTGCAAAAAGTTTGTGTTCCTTAAGAACTTGTAATACCACTCTCAAATGGTCCATGTGTTTACCCTTATTTTTCAAATATACCAATCATGTTATCAATGAAGACAATGAAAAATGAATCTAGGTAATTTCAAAACACCCTATTCATAAGGTCTATAAAATCTGCCGGGGCAGTACTGAGACCAAAGGAAATTACTAGGAACTCATAGTGACCATACCTAGTTCGAAATGCCGTTTCAGGTACATCATCACCTCTCACCCTAAATTGGTGATACCCCGATCTCAAGTCAATCTTAGAAAAGTAGCTAGCCCCTTGGAGTTAATCAAACATATTGTCAATCCGACGGAGAGGATGCTTATTCTTAATGGTGATTTTATTGAGTTGGCGATAATCAATGAATATTCTAAGGTACCCATCCTTATTCTTCACAAATAATACCGGATAACCCCAAGGACAAATACTAGGTGTATTGAAGTCTTTGTCTAGTAAGTCTTTAAGTTGAGCCTTCAATTCTTCATTTCGGTTGGAACTATCCGATATGGAGAAATTGAATGGGGTTTGTATCCAGTAGCAAGTCAATACAAAAATCAATTTCTCGTTCGGGAGGGATTCCGGGAAGGTTATTTGGAAAGACCTCCGAAAATTCCCTAAATACGGGGACTAACTCAATGAGAGGATTTTTCGAGTCTAAATCTCTTACTCTTAAAATATTGTATAAACACCCTATCATCTTACAAGACTTTAGACAAGAAATAATACGAGCTAGGAATTGAATTACCCTATTTGCACTCTACAACGGGGTCTTTAGGAAAATTGAACTTGACTACTCTTTTCTTGCAATCTATGGAAGCAAAACAATCATGCAACCAATCCATTCCCAAAATGATTTCAAAATCAACCATATAAAGTTCTACTAATTAAACATGATTAAATCAATTGGCCAAGATTATAGGACAATTTCTTAATACTCTCCTTCTAACCACCGAATCACCTACCGGGGTAGTTAACATAAAAGGTTCAGATAAGATATCGAGGAAATATCAAACTTTCTAGCTATCAAAAGAGTCACAAAAGATAATATAACACCTAGATAAAGTAAAGAATAAACATCAATATAGAGGATTTATAATAAACTATGAAGGGGGTTCTCCCGGGTCCTAACAAATTATGAAGCTAAGAGCGTTACCGCATTCAAGAAGAAAAATATCTTCTCCAGATTTGGCATCCCAACTGAAATTATTAGTGATGGAGGTTCCCAATTTTTCAATAAATTGTTTAAAATGTGTCTTGAGATATATGATGCCCGCCACAATGTGTCTTCCCCTTACCATCCACAGACTACTAGGCAAGTTAAAATGTCAAAAAGAGAGATAAAACAAATCTTGGCAAAGACATAGAACCAGCATTAGAACATATTTGTAAAGGAGGTTTGAGGATTCTCTATCGGCCTACAGCAGCACATACAAGACTCCCGTAGGTATCTATCTATACCAACTTGTATTTGGAAAGTCTTGTCATTTTCTGGTGGAGCTAGAGCATAAAGCCTTGTGTGAAATGAAGAAGCTTAACTTGGATTGGTCTAGCGCATCAACTCAAAGGGTGAATGACTTGAAGTTGATCGTTGAGTTTCTCTAAAAGCCTATGAAAGTGCATCCTTGTATAAAGAAAAAATGAAAATTTACCATGATCGAAGAATTGAAAAGAGATAGTTTGTATAAGGAGATCTTGTACTTCTAATAAAATCTTGGTTGCTCTTATTTCCAGGCAAGCTCAGTCCAAGTGGCCCAGACAATTTTTACTCAAGAAAGTGTTCCCGCATTGAGGCGGTGGAGCTTGATAATTGTGAAGGAACAAGGTTCAAGGTGGATTGAAAGAGGATCAAGATTTATCTGGGAAATGCAAAAAGTGTGCAACAAGTGATTGAATCCTATTATCTTGATGAAGTTTTTGAGTAATCCAAAGGCATGCGTCGTGCCGCGACATTAAATAAAGCACTACTTGGGCGGCAACCCATGGTTTAAAATCTATCCAACCATAGGTATATAGATCCTGTCAAGTAGTTTTCTTGTGTTTATTTTCTTGTACCAGATTTATCGGTCATTAATGGTTTGGTTTAGTGTATGCCATATATAACATAGGGTCTGGGTATAAAAATAGTCTCTAAAATACAAAAAAAGGTCTAATTGTTGTTACCTATGAAGTATCTCAAGTAAAAAATCAATAAATAATGGTCTAGTAAAGAGGTCTACAGACAATATTGATGGTTCGTCAACCAATCGACGAACTGTGAATGGCGTAAGTAGATCCTAGTTAAGTCATTAATTTTCCCTAAGTAAAATATTGATTGAAGGTCCCCATTGATGAACCATCAATTGATCCACAGACTGTCAATGGGGTATCATGGATCCAAAATGTTCAGCCTGCCGAACCGACCCGAACTCCCTTATTTAAAAATCCCACCATTCAAATTCATTTCCAACTTCCTTTTTCACCCCCAAAACCGTTTCTCCTAATCCTAACTTCCCTAAACAACTCCCCAAATCACTCATCGACACCCATAAACCACCCAACATCGTATTTCCCTAAATCCGAACTTTCTCTCTATCAAACTCTCCCCCATATCATTCCCACAAGTTTGGTGCGCCTAGGAAGATTTTGTGGTAGTGAATCTAGTGTCATCACACAATCACACCGCTCATCATTTTCTTGCAAAGTAATAAGACTTCCCCTCATTTTGAATTTTGATTCACAAATGTAAAGTAGGAAGTCGGGACTCGGATCTTGACCATGATGGTTTGTGTAATTAAAAAGCATGCTAGAACTAAAATGGTGAACACCGTTGGTATGATGGATATTGATTGTGTCTAACTCAATTACCTAAAAATGTTTCTTTAAGTCTAAATATAAGTTCTGACCTAGGGTTTGGTAGATTGTATGAAATAATTGTAATCATTTATTAATAGGAATTGTAAGAGTGATGAACTAGCACATGATATGTTGAAATGCATGAGTAGACTAGGAGAATGTTGAAAGTAATCACAAAATGGGATCTTGATTTGAAAGAGGTCTATAATCTGGCATGGTACTCAGCCACGAGACCCCATCTACGAACCTTCGATCAATCGACAGACCGTTGATTGGGTCTGTGGAATGATACTCACAGAAATATCTCCAAGTGTTAAATGATAGATGTAGACTTAAGTCTGTCGATTGATCAACCGACCATTCCGTACACCCTTCATTTTTATTAGAGACCTATAATTTTGGCCCTCAGATCTATGTAGGGGTTTAGGGACCGTAGATTAGTCTACAGACCGTCAACCCCCACAGTCAATTACAATTAAAGCAATTGTCTATTTTTTTTGTTTTTGTGTTTGTTCACTCGTTGTTCTAAAATTATTTCGAGTGTGTTATTAGGTTCTATTGGTACTAATATCCCTTCCACAGGTACTATGGCACCCTAGAGGCAAGTGGTACGCACAAAAGGGCGAAATCCAAGTTGACCACCCCAACTCTTCGGTTGATCGACAAAGGCACAAATTTTGAGACGGACTCTGCCTATATTCCTCCTGGAACAATGACATCACCCAATGAACCCTAGGTCACTAGGAACACCCCTAAGAAGGTGAACCCCGGTGTAGTCACTGCCTCCTACTCTGATGAGGAGCGCACACTAATCGGGTCACCAACATGGGATGCTTCTAGTTTTGAAGGTGGTTCCATATCTGGCTTTGAGTCAGCTACAGCTTCAGGCTATGGGTATGACCATTCGTTGGGGTCTGAGTTGGACCATGCTTCCAGCTCCACTTCTAACGGAGCCATAGGATCGTGAAACCATGAACAAGAATCCCCCTATGATGACATTACTAGCTAAGAGGAAGTACAAACATAAAGAACAGAGGATCCTCCTCATGTGGTTTGTGAACCCAATAGATAGTGTGTCTAGGGTTCATGGAAGGTCTATCATGACACCAAGATGGTGAATGAGACGGAGCATATGTCCCGATTAATCACTAAGGAGTGTCGAGTCCTCACAGGGAGCTTACATAGTGACAGAGGTACACCGAGTGTTCAACCTCCACAAGTGCGACTTGATGGTGTGGGACATGGGTACATACATTGAGGAGTTTGTGCGGGAGTTCTATGCTTCCTATACAGCTAGTCTTTGAGGGGCGATTCAAACGTGGTCCAAGCCCGCAAAACAGGACCCTCTTACTTCCACCATGGTCAGAGGGTGCCAGGTGGACATCTCAATGGCCACCATTGACACTTTTATACAACCCTACCACTAGTTAGTATTGGGCCCTAAACACCACAAAGTTTGATTATATGTGGGACATAGTCCTGGGTTGTGACTTTTAGAGGAGTTTAAAAAAATAGGAGGTGTGAAGATGTGGTTAGCCCAATACATTTCCGTTGACGGGGAGTGTACTGAGTTGGTTACACCACTTCGAGGGGCCATCGGGAAGGTCATAACAAACTTTGTGGCTAAATTCTTATAGTTAGTTGTGCAGAACAAACTCTTACCCACAAAGGCCGACAACCAACTCACAGAGGACCTGGCACTAAAGGTTGCAACATTAGTAATGGGTTTCGATATTAATTTTTCTCGTATGATGCTGACAAAGATTCACGAGAGGGCATTCAATACCTCTACGACTTACCCATTTAAATGTTTGATTATTTAGTTGTGCATGGATTTTGATAGAGTATCTAGAACTATGATAAGGTTATTCATCCGAGCGAGACATTAGATATAGGCCTTATCATAGATGAGGCTAATGTGACAGCACCTTGCGGACAGCTCCGACTTGTGGTGCCTTTTTTAGGAGAAAATCTTGTAGATATGGTAAAGCATACATAGGGCGTTGACCCCATCCTAGCGAAGCATACGTAACTGACTCGGCCTGCAAATCTCATGCTACTAGTATGTCCCCTAGATCATACAGGTCCATACCATCGTCATCGGCTACTGTTATTCCATTTTCCATAGTCTAGAATTTAGAGGCACAAATTACCACTTTGCTGCACCATATCCAGCCTTGGATGCAGAAATCCATTGCAAAGGCTGAGACCCATATAGAGAGAAGGGTGTCGAAGAAGATAGAGTTGCATTTCCAGGCAGTCCACAAACACCTAGACACGTTTCAATTGAGAGTCCTAACACGGCCATCCCCACCACAGACTTTGCCTTCAATCAAACGAAGTTGATTAATCTACGACGTGATGTAGAGGACATCTTTGATAGGCGTGAGGCTGAGTCATATCATACACCGTAAGAGTTGGCGGAAGATACCATCATTGAGGCCTTGTTCAAGGAACTTGTACAGACAACTAGCTTACACCTGTGGTCACGGCAAGAGGCCCCTTTCTAGCCGTCCCGGTGAGGTCATTGATAAGGATCGAGCAGGAAAAAAGGATCCCTTGCAGGAGGAACAGGCTAGGAGGTCCTACATACTAGATGAAAAAATATGCCAGAGAAGGGTACGAGAGGTAGTGGCTGGGGCATCGAATTCGTGACCCGTGAGTGGAGATGTGATCACTATTGAGGGTGCAGCCAAAGTGGTAGATAACACTATTGATGGTGTCGTCCTTGTTGATGCGGGCACTACTTAAGGTAACCATGTTATTTATCACGCTAGCTCTGAGAAATCAGATCTACCAACTTGTTGATAGGTCTTCAGCGCTTTGCGCCACAGATTTGCTTCATCAAATCCTTAATTTTTACGTGTTTGGTGCATTGGGGACAATAACACTCAATTTTGTTGTGGTAGGTTTAACGGACTGTTAGTGATTGGGTGAAGTCTGAGTAACCCAACTCATGATCCTCTCTTGCGGTATGCTTGCATGTGTTCTTTTTCCCCAAAAGACTTTGTTAAATTTCTGTTGCACCGACATCTATTAAGATTGTATGTGTAAAAGAAAGAAAATATTACGCATGATGTCTTGTGAAATTGTGAAAAATGAGACCCCTACAAATATTGTTACATGTGCTTAAATGTGTAGGCTAGGATAAGTTGAGGGTATTGGTTAAAAATATGACATGATAATGCACAAACTATATGAACCGAGACTAAAACCTGAAGTTGGTAATATGATAATCTAATCATGGAACAATGTTCCAAGTAAGTGTGATAATAATTTATTCTTCAACAATTGGTGCAAAACTACAACTTCCCCGGTTAGTCATGGTAAGATAATCTACTCTAGAAGCTAGGAACTGATAATATGTCACATCCGGGATCACCCCCTAGACGTTACCGGCGTCGTCGTCCTCTTTAAGGACTAGGACACGCCTCTTAGTTTACATCATTACAATCATATGTCAAATTTAGCGAAAATCTTAAAAGATTTCATTACTTCTACTTGGAGATTTGCATATACCTCGACATACACATAATATATATCCATATCGAGTATATATAGATGCTTCATATAGGAAGGTTATATAGCCTTCTTCTTTTATTGCACATAAATATATATATATATATATATATACACA